>NC_079892.1:9529894-9847529 GCF_024868665.1 Triplophysa rosa
GTACAAGAAAGTCAAAGTTCAAACTCTATTAAAATCTTTAAAAAAAAAGACTATTAAAAACTCTATTAAAATCTTCCCTACCATCTGAGACTCTGCAGTCTGAAGTCGTCCTTGTCTATCCGCTCATAAACAGCCTCTTCAAAAGCACTGCTGCTCACTGTGCTGGCCAATCCAATCTGCTTACACAAGAGCTCTTTCTGTGAGGAAGACAAGAGTACACCACCCTATCCAAGTCAGAAGTAGTATAAAAGGTTAAAGAGAGAATAAACGAAAGCATCTCAAGTGCTTCATGCTTATTATCTACTGTAGATTTTGACAAACTCTTCAGAAAACATAACGTTCTGAGTTATAAATTGAATGAGGTAGAAAAGCTATTTGGGGGTTTTGTGTATTTGTTTAAATATTTTATCAAGTTAGGTACTGTAGGGCTGTCAAACGATTAATCACGTTTAATCACATATAGAATAAAAGATTCGTTTTAACAATATATATGTGTGTGTACTAGTCTGTGCATATTAAATTTGTATTTATAAACACATGCATACATATTTAGGACATATTTACATGTATTTATTTATATTTACCAATAATTTAAATGAATATATAAATGTTTATTAATTTGTGTATTTTATATTTTTCTTAAATATTTTTCTTACATACATATATTATGTACACACAAACTTTTATTCTGGATGCGATTAATCACGATTAATCGTGTTTAAAAGTTATGCTTTTAATGTTAAAACCTGCACATTTAATAGAATAATGTTGAATAAAGTTGTACCCATGAAACGGGAGAAGCTGTGTGATCCAACAGTGGACACGGCTCGGTGTTGATCAGCCCCAATTTCACAAAGCCGCTCATCGCTGAAGAGAAACCCTGCGGACACACACACACATAACACATTAGTTTGTTCAGAGATTAGCCTGATTTGTACAGTTTCTGTAGTATTAACACCTTGAAGCGCAGAGTTCCCCGGATAAGCGTGTGAGCCGTCTCAATGCCGTAAGGCTCGGCGTACTTGGTGCTATCTCGGTTGGGGAATCCCTCCAGATTGAAACCGGGCAGGAAGTCCATCGGCTTTGTGACGTCCATGAGGGCTCCGCCAGGGGAAACGCTAACAATCTGATCGGTGTAGGACAGGTTTTACATTTTCAGAAAATCCATATTCATAATGCAGACATTGTGCCTATCGGTTAAGATTGTGGTGATATTTTAATACAGGTCATCTCGTATCACCTGGTCGTCTCTCAGGTAAATGGCCGGACTGATTGTATTGAGCAGAACGCCGTATGGACTCCAGCTAAACTTGTAACGCAGCGGGTTATCCGAGCATTCTGGAGCAGGAAGACCTCCACAAAAAGAGCTATAGGACTCCACCTGTTAAAGAAACAAAGAGCATCATGTGACCAAATGTTATTGAAAACGATGCTCTATCCAACTGTTTAATAAGTGAAAATGAACATTCACTACGTCTATTAAGGTCTGTCATATGTCTTCCAGACGTGACTGCGAGTCCACCAATGGTGCGACAGTATGTCACTCTATCACAAATACCCATAAACACATCCAACTGGTAAACAAACACACGAGTGCACGCGTGCAATACCTACAGTGCAACCGTCTGCCTTGGCCTGATCGATGCACTGCATGGCCAACATGTGATCAATGCCAGGGTCCAGACCCATCTCATTTACGATGGTGATGCCAGCTTCCTCGGCACTAGGGGAGCGACAGCCAATCATGGTGAAGCAACATGTATAATGAGGTCAACCAATGGGATTTGAAAAAAAGTCATACTCCATACCTGTGCTGAAGTTCTTTCATGGCTGGGCTCATGTAACTGGCCGTCACCATGTTCACCTTCATTTTAATGCAGTGTTTGGCTACTTGTGGATGAAATGCATACGGTAACATGCTAGGTACAACAACGACAACAAAGAAAAAATATGCAAATTATTGAGTGGCATTTTTGAAAATAAGTACAGTACATGAATCTTTAGATGTTTACCTGATGACAATGTCATGGTCTTTGATCAGAGACTCGAGGTGGCCCTCCTGGCTGGTGATGTCCAACATCACAGCAATGGTGTTAGGATATGTGGCAGCCATCTCTTCTGCCTGGTTTAAAAAATTGGATGCTGCAATGCAAAATAGATCGCAATCAAAGATATCATGACTGAACACTGAACAATTTTTAAAGCATTTTTTAATCTTGATAAGTAAAAATAAGGATTTATTTTTGGTTAATCTGAGTTCATATTAAATTAATATATGAATAGTATTATAGTTATTATATAAGTATATCATCTCTGTCCTACTAAAACTTCAGAAGTCCAAATTCGCTGTTTTTCAGGAAATGGAAAAACACTGTACTTCTTCAATGATTGCATACTGTGTTGTCAAAAATGACAAGCACTATTAAATGCTTTTTATTGTTTAGATATTTGCAAAACCCAGTGAAGAACATAAAGGGTGAATAATAATAATGATTTATGGCAAAAATAAACATAACAGTAGCGAAATGTAGAAAGTAACCAATTATTTATCAAGTGTTTATATACTGTTTAAATAAACTGTTTAATCAATAACATGAAATATTACTATTAATATGAAATAATTTATGTAAGTATTGTTAAATGTTAAATAGATAGTCCACCCAAAAATAAAAATGATGTTGTTTTTATGAGAATTTCTTCTTAAAAACACAGTTTGTTATGCACAATGTTACTGGCTGACAGCCGCAGTCCCCATTCACTTTCAGTGTATAGATGAAATAATGGAAAAATGTACAATCAGCCTCATTTTTGAAAATTTCTCATTTGTGTCACGGTAGAAAAAATAATCAAATGATTTTGGAACCGCTTGAGGGTGAATAAACTAAATCACAGAATCTTCATTTTTGGGTGAACCATCCCTTTAATTACAGTGTTATCCACCCTTAACGTATGCAACCTTATTGTAAAGTGTTACTCGTGTTCAAGGCTTATTTATTTCATTACCAATTTAAGGACTGTGACTCCGATAACATAAAATTTATCAAATGTAGTAGTGCCGCATCCCAGACGGATTTTTTCACCACTCACCCACCGTGACCTGGGTACCAGCATCCCTGGTGAGATACTCGATAACTGGCCCAGACACATAGCCCGAGCCCAGCAAAAGCACTCGCTTCATTCCCGCTTTCTTCAGGATCTGCTCGGATTCCCTGTGTGCCAGATGGTCCAGTTATTACCACGAACACACACACATATACACGCAAACTCCCTCTCACTGGCCAAACAATCTGTGAAATCACCAAACAGATCCTGTTGGATAGTGATCTTAAACTGATTGAAGAGGAAGCAAAATCCACTGAGATGAAGGAAGAAATAATCAACAAGGTCTCGTGAGATGGTCCACATATGATCCAAATCAAGTTTATTTAAAGGTCCTGTGCGTAATTATTTTATTATTATTATAATATTATTTTATGGAGGATCTATTGACAGAAATCCAATATAATATACATAACTATGTCTTCAGAGGTGAATAAAGACCTTACATAATGAAGCGTTTTTATTACCTTAGAATGAGCTATTTCTAAACGGACAAACTGCTCTAGAGCGAGTTCGTAAATACGTTATCTCCTTCGACAAAGAAGCGAAAAGGCGACGTCATCTTTGTCCAGTGTCAGCCACCATAGTGCTTTGAAAGGGAGCGGTGGACTGAGCCATTGGTTGCATTTCGCAACCTCACCACTAGATGCCGCTAAATATCATACACTGTACCTTTAAGACAGATGAAGCATTCCGATTTATTTTAAGGTGATGCTGTATGGTCACAGATTACACGTAACAAATGTAACATTTTTAGATCAGGAAGGAAAGATCCGATTCGATCAGTATGTTCTCCATTCAGAAGATAATTGACACAGTTTGTCGAGGCTGTTTTGCTCTGCGAGTCCCCTGGGAAACACATGTGATGCGACCACCCCCTGTTGCTCAGCCTAATTGGATCTGATGCTGCACATGAGCAAAAATGTAACTCATGACCCCCCACCACCTGCATGCTTCATGTCTCAAAATACCACAAATCTAGAAAATCCACTAAATATCAGTTTGAGGAAATGGGGTGATTTATTAGTCGTTCATAAAACGGCACATTTTTAGACCAACAAAGGCTTTGAATATAGCTCATCCAATCAGAATTTAGAGTCAAACGTGTTAGTTTAAAAAAAGACTTCAATGTCAAATGTAATGATTTAAATACAATTAAGTATAAGCCACAGAAGAGTGTGTTTTGTTACCAGTTTTATATGCCTATTCATTTCATAAATAAAACTAATTAGAGTCATTCATTATTGTTCATTAAAATGTTTATTAATCTGATCATCTTGTATTGGAGACAGATCTCTTTCCAAGTCAATGTTGTGAGCGTCCTTGTCCTCCATTACTTTTTTACAAGTACCAAGACCACCAAGACCATAATGGATGCAAAATAAAATTGTCTATGGTTTTGTCAGCCTGTTTTTTTTTTTGCCCTTGAATGAGACCGAGAGGGCACAAAGGAGCTCTATTGGAGCGTTTGGTGAAATGACTGTTGATCGCACCGTGAATGAAATGGCGTGAGGAAGGCATGAAAAGATTATGATTTCCATTCCGTGAAAGTGACTCAAACGTGTTATATAATCAATTAATCAGCGTGAAAAGATATATGGAGCTTGAAAAGAGAAGCTCACCTTGGATAAGAATTCAACTTAAAATTTAAAGGGACAGGCGCATTGATTTTGTAAGGCATGCTGAAAATTGTAGGAATGAATAGCGGTGTGGGAGTGAGTTAGAGAGATGGTGAGAGAGAAAGAGCGAGATGGTCTACCCACGAGAGTACGCTCTCAGGAGACGTGAACTCTAGCCATGCAACGTGTTAGGCAGTGCAGAAGCAGCACAGCGACCACCCTGTGTCTTCACAAAACAAACACAACTTCAGGTTAAGAGAATACACGACTGGCACACAAGACATCCTTCCCTCACGACAGAAATATGATGGATTTCAGTCCATGACTTTATTTTCAAAGTTTAATTTACAGTACATTTAGTGTTAATCTGGAGCTTAACCTGTAGAAATGATCTAACCAAACAAAGCTGAGGATGAACATGTATTTGGTATTTCAGGCAGCTATTTTGTGTTCTGCATATACGACACAAATTTACGGAGCCCTTTTAGGGACATGGTGGTGGGAAAAATATGAGAAAGAAGAGAAAAATATTTTTAAAGCTTTTGCGTTATCTCGCAAAACTTTTGCGTTCACCCGAGAAACATTGCGTTCCCTTGCAAATATATTTGCGTTATCTCGCAAAACTTTTGCGTTCTCTCGCAAACATATTTGCATTCTCTCGCAAACATATTTGCGGTCTCTCGCAAACATATTTGCGTTATCTCGCAGACACTTCATGTTTAATGTCTCGCTGGCAGAATTTAAGACTAGCTCCGTAGGCTACATAAACATTGGTCTATAGTCGCAGATTCCCGGACCAACAACTCGTGAGCTAAATGTTCTTATAACACAAATTACACCTCATTCTATGTAACGTAAACAATGAACTTTAACTTAATTTTCCACAAATCGAGCCTTTTATTGATCTCAGGCGGGAGCCGGCTGAGACAATACCGAAGGGATCGTCTGCAAAGTGCAAAACCCGAATATCATTAGGCTACTAATAATAGTCATTAACTTCAGTGCTACATACTGTAGTATAACTAGTATAATGTGTAAACTGAATTTCAGTGTGTAACATTTAAGTTATTAATGACTATTTTTGTAGTAACGCTTTTTACAGATTCGGATTTACAGTCACTTTGCAGACGGTTCGTTTGGACTTGTTCATGTCGCCTGCTCAGATAGATATCAGTTTTATATTCTCGTTTTGAGGAAGACTGGGTTGTAGATCTTAATCTAAGGAATTATGTGTTATTTGTGTTATAACAACGTTTAGCTCACGAGTTATTGGTCCGGGAATCTACTATGAACCGCTCCGTTGGTAATGTACGGAGAACGACAACAAGGACGCTTGAATGTTTTGCGAGATAACGCAAATATGTTTGCGAGAGAATGCAAAGGTTTTGCGAGGGAACGCAATGTTTCTCGGGGAACGCAAAAGTTTTGCGAGATAACGCAAAAGCTTTAAAAAATATTTTTCTCTTCCCTCTCATTCTTTTCCACCACCATGTCATTAAAAGGGCTCCGTACAAATACATTTGTAGTTGGAATTATATACAGCAGCGGGGGAAAAAATAAGTTTTTCTGATTTCAAAATGTAGGTATTATAGGTATGTGTTTAGGTAAAGTGATTATTTTGTTTCATTCTGTGAACTACTAGTATCATAGCACCATACGTAATGTTGCATATCCACATTACACATTGCACATGTTTTAGTTTTACATTTAAAACAATACTGCTGTTTAGATAAATTCTCGCACATTGAGTTAGTTTCCACATTTAAAAAAAATTGCAGTATACTTTAGCATTTATGTAGACGGTTTCATCTTAAAGGGATATTTCAGAGGCGAAACAAAAGTTCCACTCACCCTCGAGGTATCCTGACTGAAAATGACTTATTTTCTTAAAGAATAATGCAGTCGAAGTTATAATACCACGTATCAATTTACTTCCAAGCGGTAGAATGGGAGTGAATGGGCGTCGACTTTTTGAAGCTCCAAAAAGTGCATCCATCGATCAAAGAACTGCTCGACACGGCTCTGTGATCTTAACAAAGGTCTTCTGAAGCGAATCGATGCGTTTGTTTAATATCCATATGACAGCGCTATTAACACAGCTTGTTTTTCTGGCAAATGACGGTGACGAAAGCTCCCGCGCAGGAGACGGCATCCTATTGGAACAAAGCGAAAAATGCCGCGTTCGTCACCGGAATTTACGACATGCCTGCGTTATGTGCCGGAGAAACAAGCCTCAGGTTCACTCGCAGCAGAGATATTATGGAAGCTAGACATCAACGTTAATAGCGCTGTCAATATGGATATTTCTCTTAAACAAATGCATCGAATGTTTTCCCCATTCAAAACATGGGTAAATTTTGTTTTGCCTCTGAAATATCCCTTTAACAACATAAACAAACGTTACAGCTTAACTTCAGGTAAACATTGATGAACAATAGAGTGCCTGTAGATTATTTCTGATAACAGTCAAAAGAAACCTAGAAGAACCGTTACTTGGCTAAACTTGTCCCTCCAATATTTTGAATTTAGACTGCGATACCAAGCTCAACCGCTAGATGTCAATGTAGCATACGGTTTCTTTAAATGCGTTAAAACTACAGGACCCATTCAACAAATTGTTTATTCAATAAAATGAACATACAACAAAAGTCAACAAATTGTTTATTTAATACAATCATTATACAGTAAAATAATAATACAAATGAATATTAACATAAATTAAAATATAAATAGTTGTATTATTAGACGCTAGCCAAACACGGACCGGAAGTTAACTGGGGGTCAGGCACGTGCACGTCCGATGAAACGGTCTATAGTAAAATGTAGTATAAATCCTAGACACTATAGTGATTCTTACAGTAGTAAATATTGAAGTATACCACAGTATTCACTACATTAAAAGTGATACTGTAATATATTACTAAAGTAATACTATAGTACTAAATTGTTCATTACAAATGGTACATTGCTTACTTAACCTATGTAGCCTGTTTGTTTGGTTAGTCGACAACCCATCAATTACAAACCCAGTTGCATGCACAATTCCCTGCAGTACTTTCATAAGTAGAGTGCTGTTTGCTCACCAAAAGCGGTCTGTTGTATATTTTTAAAGCTGAAGGAAATCAAGGCTTAAGTCTGTCTAGAGCATTGATATGGTTTTACCTGTCAGTCAACCTTCGAAGAAATCTTCAGAAGGATCCTCATCGTGTGAGCATATCATCCAAAGCAACTTCACAAGTACTTTTGACTTATATAATGTATCATGGCCAATGCTCTGGTTTTTGGTTCACAACTCAACCAAACTATTGAAAGCCTGCCAAAGAGAAAACTTATTAAAAAATAAGTTTCTTACCGTTTCTCTCGGAGTTTCTCAATGTATTCAAACTTAGGCGTCAACTTCCCGTTGGATGTAATAACAGCCTAGATTGAGATAAATAATGGAAATTATCAAACCACTGCTACAAATAAATGCTTTTAGGTTTACATTCACGCATTTTCCAGGTGCTTTTATTCAAGCTATACATTCTGCTTGGTGCCATTACAAACGGTGAAACATCTCTATACAAAAGAATCAGCATCGCCTATTTCCACACAAGACATCTTACAGCTTCCGTACTGAAAGTCAATAGACATATGAACAGTCTTCAGTTGAAACGGTGTCCATTCATTGAACTCTGATTCTAGAAATCTCCAGCATATTTTCCACACATCTTTGAGTCTGTGCAGAAGTGCATGTCCGGCTGTTTCGTAAGTGAAACTTAGAAACTTGTAAAACTGCACAGTGCTTTTTACATGTACACTTTTACATGTACACAGACTAAACAATCTGTATTATGTATACAAGAATTCTCTCTTGATAAACTTACGTCTCTAACTTGTGGAGAGAAGTCCGCTTCTTCCAGCGGTGTGGTGGCGTCTGACGGGAGCTGTGGGACAAAGGTTAAAGTCACACAAATCATTTACATTTATTTGACCCATGCCACTGGCTATATCAGTGCCACGCTCTACCTGTTTAACTACAGGACTCTTATTAAAAGAGTCTCCCTCAAGAACAAATCTGCATATGTTCAAAGCACTCCTCTCCCGGGCAAACCAACCTCCACAAGCTTTACAACAACACAAGATTATTACTCACCACCCCCGCTTTTGACATCTTACCATCTCCCAGATGTAAGGAAACAGCCGGTCTCCGAAATACTCAGTGGCTTCAATCGGCAGCTGAGCGGGCAGATTATCAATGGAACACATCAGAATGCCATTTCCTTCAACACTGAATGAAAATATATATATATGAAAATCAAAGGACGTCTTTTTTGGGACATGACACCAGAAACTTTCAATTCATATTGATTTCTATATCGCAAAATAGGGCTGTTCAAAAATTATCGCGATTAATCGCATCCAGTATAAAAGTTTGTGTTTACATGTATATATTTAGGAAATATTTGCATGTATATATTTATATATAATTTAAGTTATAAATAAACATTTTATTCATTTTTATAGTTTTCTTAAATATATACATGTATGCGTTTATAAATACGAAATAAAGATTCACAGTGCACAGACATACTGTATATTACATGCATGTATGTAAACTTTTATTCTGGATGCCGTTAATTGCGATTAATCGTTAAACAGCCCCATCGCAAAGCAGCTTAACAGTAAATGCATATGAGTACAGACACCTTTGAAAAAACAAGAAGCTATGAAATATATAGAATACTTGGTATTATTCCAAATTAACTTTTTTTCATAATATTTTTCATACCTTGGTGATACTACATGTGAAAATAATCTGTAAGGAAGCGAAGGGGGAGAGAGAAGGGGAACAAGATCAGGAAACCACCATGAGCAGAGACTCGAACTCAGGTCGCTTTAAGTGCAAACGCGGCACATATGTTGGAGCACTGCCATCATCTCTGACATAATATGTTTTTTTAAACAGAAATATGACTAAATTGATGACAACCACATCAAATTTAAAGAAATGGACGCACGTCAGAAATACCTGTCATGTCATTTGAAGGCTCGTACCCACCTTAAGGCTTTAAGAGAGGACAATGTACAAAAAGGTAGAAGACTGGTTATCATATTAAATCAGGCAAGCCATTCCAGCTTTACATGGAAATAGGCTAATGCTAAGTTGGCACTGTTGTTGCTAGGGTGTGTGTGGTGGTTGCTAGGTGACTGAATACTGGTCCAAATCAAAGCAGCCCACCTTCAAGTCTCCTAATGATATTCCCATCTCTAGATACAGCATGGCTCTGTTCTTCCTTCAATACAAGGCTATGAAATATTTTCCCGTTTTGTCAACCACCAGACAAAAATGCATTAACGAACAGGAGGAAACAGCATCACACCTGTCATGATCGATATGTTGGTCTGCGTCATACATGCAGAAGGGTTTCTCAATAGTGGTGCACTCAGTCATGAACTCTATGGAGCCACCCGTGTCTGCCGAGATGTCACAGATAGCCAACAACCTGATGATCACAGAAGATCAAGAGTGTGAAACGCTTAAAGGAACAGTTCACCCAAAAATAAAAATTTGAGTTTTTCCAAATCTGTATAAATTTCTTTGTTGTGATGAACACAGAGAAAGATATTTGGAAGAATGCTTCCTGTTTGCTGTCCTACATTCCTCAAAACATCTTTTGATTTCAACAGAACAAAGAAATTTACTAAGAAACTATTCCTAGTATGGTAGTCAATGGTGACCAAGAACTGTTTTGTTTACAAGCATTCAAGTCCTGAAAAAATGTCACGGCAATAATAATTTCAGGTGCTCACTTGTGGGGAAGGGCGGGGCATCCGTGATCAGGTGATGCTGATGCTGATGTATTTTGTCTGATCAAACGCTGAGCGTCCAGACGTCGCAGCAGTCTGGGTGTGTGAGGGTCCCAATATATTCCATTTATCAGACAGGTGGTGTAAGGGGCCACCTGTGCAAACAAAACAAAGCTCCTGAAACACATCTCGCACGTTACATGCATGTCCAGTTACGGTTGTACATTTTCATGTACGTATATGAATTTAAAAAATGTGATCTGAGAAAATGTTTGAGAAATACACACTAATCTTTTAGGACGTTGTAACAAATCTGTCAGTTTTCTTATAAATGTAGTTTGTCAAACTAGGGCTAGTTCGTGTCCGATTATGGATTCACTGATAGCATTGCCTTATAATTATGCACACAGGCTAATGTGTGTATGAGACACTGGCGTTTAGAACGTTATAGCCGAGATGATAAATGGAGGAGGGGTCTTACAGCTGAACCAATCAGATCCCCGGTAAGAATGGACAGAAACATGAATATTCGGTATGTGGCAACTCCCTTTATCAAGAACCAATACGTTTCTTTTGTTTACTCAGTACTCACAGTCTTTCTGAAGTGTGACGTGTACAGTTCAGGATGGTATTCATACTCCAGGGGGTCATAGAGTCCATCGCTCTTTCTAATCAGGTGGTGATGTCTGCTGATCACTGTGCCGTATACTTTGGCTAAATCTGAAAAGCACGTGGGCATGAGTCTTTTCACAAAGACACCAAGATGTTACAGGGACAGTTCACCCAAAAATGAAAATTCTGTCATCATTTACTCACCCTCTTGTCATTTCAAACCTGTATGACTTTCTTTCTTCTGCAGAACACAAAATAAGATATTTTGAAGAATGTTGGTAACCAAACCATGCCGAAACCCATTGACTTGCATTGGTTTTGTGTCTAGAATAGAAGTCAATGGGTACCGCCGTTGTTCTGTTACCAACATTCTTCAAAATATCTCCTTCTGTGAGCTGCAGAACAAAGAAAGTCATACACGTTTGAAATAACAAGAGGCTGAGTAAATGATGACAGAATTTTCATTTTTGGGTGAACTGTCCCTTTAAGAACTCTAAACATATCACCAAGTACACTATCTGCACAGTACCTCCAGTCTCCGAGACTTCTTTGAGTTCATGAGGTTCTACGTATTCACACGGGAGTTCGTTGAAAATGTCTTGGGCACCCTGCAGCAATATTGGGGAGGATACTTAAAGGGACTGTACACCCAAAAATGAAGTGTATTTTCATAATAAAATTAGAAATCTGCGTAACTCTAATATGTTGCAATTTTCAACATGACCTTGTGAATCAATTGACACAGTAATAAAGCAAGAGACTGTTTAAACATTACAGCTGTGTTTGGATTTCTCACTTACCTTAGACACATTGCCGGTGCCAGTAAACACAAATGTAAGAGGACCTATGGACTTGGGCATCAGGCCTAAGGAAATTTCATACCCACAATCCCTCACCGCCTGGATGGCCTGACTGACGTTTCTGTAGTTGTGTGCCATGCCAATGTGCTGTCACGTAAAAGATAATAAGGAAACATCTGTTGACTCACATTGTTCCAAAGCTGTATTTCTCATGAGAACAATATAAAAAAACATTCTGAGAATTGTGTTTGTTCACTGTTTTTCATGCAATTACAATGAATTGAAACTGAAGCTTTTTAAACTCACAAAGGACACAAGGCGTCCTTCAGTCTGTTTTTCACTCAATGCTATTGAATGCTATTAAAGAAAAGTAGCATTTATATACATTGTTTTTTCTAAGAAATAAAATGTCAAAGCCACAAAGACCACTTCTATAATACTTTTATGGTATTTTGGCAAACTTGAAAGCTTCAGTCCACATTCAAAGTAACTGTATAAAGTAGTCTTTAGAAAGCTCCTTTTGTGTTGAAAATAAGTCATATCTCTTTAAAATGAAACTAGTAACCCAAATACAGGTTAAAATTCCAGAAATAAACTGACCATAAACTCACTAGTGTAACGGCGCATGTACCAAATATATAAAGGATGAATAGACAAAACTAAATACCATAAATGGGGTGTGATGTCCAAGAGCAAGAAAACGCAAGCCCAGACCGTGTAAAATGTTAATCATTCCTGAAATGACACAGAAAATGTATAAACAATAAACATACTGCAAGGAAACTCTGTAAACTTTAACTGCAGTTTTTTTTTTAACTTTATAACACTGTTTGTACATATTTATAAGTCCCATACCGGCAACACCAGCCCACTGTCCAAACGCTACAATTCTGAAGCCGTTGGGATCCACCATTTTCTCATAATCAATGAGTCGCACTTCCTAAAAAGGAACATCAGTGAGAATCTTGTGCGAGCTGTTGAGTCAACTACTGATTAAATATGTCATAACACTCACGACGGCAGAAAAAATAGCATTGGACCTATACTATAGGGTAGTTCCTGCTCACTTCCAAGTCTCTTAACATCTGTAGACACTTAACCTTTTTTAGAAGGTCATCGAGAAGTCCCATGTTTGCCTCCTGAGCTTTGATGGTGTGCGAGAAGAACGCGTAGGTTTTGCGGGGGTACACCTTTTCTTCCGGCGGTCTTTTCACACCAACGATGAGAGACGCCTCTGAGATGTCCTCCTGGACAATAGCACCTGCTTTTTCATAGAACTGAAAATAAAAAAATATGAATCAATAGATTTACTGTAGATTTGATTGATTTATATACGATTATAGAAACCCGAAATGTGTGTCCGGGTATGAAATTTATGACATTTTTCACCAACAACTGGTCTGACAACCAGAAAGGGTCCAAATCCATTTTGTCTTAGCAAACTTCTTTCTGTTAATATTGAAATAGATGACATTTTGTTTGACGGTGTGTAGTGTACTCACTCTGTCGTGGATGGCCCGTCTGTTGGAGGGCTGCACCAGCACCTTGTGCCCAGCGGCTGTGATCTCCCTCACGTGCCGTGGTGCCAGCGGCGCCCGTCTCTCCCACACGTTGACATCCTCACGTCTGATGGCTATGACACTGTGGTGATTCTGATGATGATGAGATCTCTTCTGACAGCGCACGCAGCCTCTAAACCCTCTACCCTGGCTCCTCACGAGACGAAGCATGACTGAACCGGCTTCCAAAACACGCAATGTTAAAACTAGTACACACCGACTTCAAAGTCACAATGACGATGACAGATCAGACAAACACTTGAAGGGATAATTCACCCCAAAACGTAAACTCGTTCAAAATCTGTATATGACTCTTTCTTCTGTGGAACACAAAAGAAGATATTTTGAGAAATGTCTTGGTGCTTTTGTGTCCATATGATGGAAGTCAAATGAGGGCAATGTTGTTTGGTTACCAACATTCTTCAAAACACCTTTTGTGTTCTACAGGGGGTAAAAAAGTAGTTCATTTTTGGGTGAACGATCACTTTTATGCATTTTAACATCTGGGGTTTGCAAAGAACAGGACTGCTTTGAACCAAGCTGTCAGGTCAGTTTATTTGTATAGCCGTTTTCATATTAAGTACTGTTTGAAAGCTTTACAGAAAACAATGAATAACAAGCAACAACGGTACGGATAAAGCTACTAAAGTTAATGAAACATTTATTCTGCTATTATCTGACTTTCAATGGTGGCTGTCTTGTGTTTAAATATCCATGAAGTCTGGACTCATCCGAAAATATTCCTGAAGACACACTTCTAGTGCAACTACATCAGCACAAGCCAAAAATAACCTTAAATAATCACATAACGCCAGAAACTAGCAGAACTTCAAACATGTGTCAAAGTCATTTCTTTAGAGATAAACGACGGGAGCGCGCACTGCACGCGGCTGTCAGTACTGTAGTAAACCTTTGAGCATCTAAAATGTTAGCACTTATTGCAAATGTAAACGTCCTGACGTCATACTGTATGTATGCTTTGCGTGTATGTGACTGACTGATGAAGCCGTGCGCATATTAGTTTCATTATTTACAGTATAGTGCGGCTAAAAAAAGACACACGGGCTATTTTAGTATGAAGCATGCGTGCTGTGATCCCCGTGTTTGGGAGCAACACGTGTTATCTCAGTTGTATCGAGGCTTTCTCACCTACCTTTACTTTTAGATTTACGAACGAGTTTCGTCGGATCTATAGTCGTGACATCAACGTGGACTGAAGGTCTAAACTCGGCCCACAGCTCGTGCGTGTGGCGGTGTCGCCTAATTTGAATGACAGACGACTAACGCTACGGGATTGACTGTTTAGGTCAAAATTAAAACGTGCTGGCTAGACCCATCCACGCGGTATATATCACTGCACAATTATTTGTTTCTGCATTCCGGCGTCAGAGGAGTAATCTGAGCCGGGTTTTAATCCCACCAATCCGGTTTAAGGATGAGGATCGGCCTCCTTACGTCCCCTTGACGTAGCGTCGCAGGTTTATGAGGTAAAGCGAGGAAAACTCCCCCTCGATCTGTTCTTTTTCATTTAGATGCTGTGATTGAAAGGAATGCGGTAAAAATAGATGTTCATAAAGGGTATATATCTCCCTCGTTTGTTTAGCACATTAAATCACTGGAAAATTACGAAAAACCACGACGTAGATTTCTCGTCAAATTTGCATCCTATACGGGAAACACACTTGCAAGAGAGCAACGTGATGAGAGGATGTAAGAATAACATGTAATAATGCAATAATAAGGATGTTTTACCTTACACCTGACAAAACTTCTTTCATCATTTACTCATCCTGTAGGCATACGCGTTTGTTACTGCTGAACACGAAGATATTTTGAAAAACGTCGGTGACCAAACATTTCCCCATTTGACATAAAAACAAAGTTTGACTAGTGTGGTGGTATGTTAAACAGTTCGAGCTGAATAAAAATAAAAACAAAGTAGCAGTCATTAGGGCATATTGTGCATTTTATAAGGCTTCGTCATCTTTGGAGCTGTTCACTTCTGTGGTGCTGAAATAGTTTTAGTTGATGACCCCGCCCCATTCCCTCATACTGTACCTTGAGATTTCTTTCCTTACTTATTGAAAATGTGAACAGAATGATTGGCATTTTAAAAGTTAATTTTACACAAAATTTAAAACATACATATATATATAAAATAGGCAAATCTGACCAATTTCTTCTGAGTTTGGCAACAATCTCCAAAAGAGACGATAGTTTTATCAACTACTGAATTCCTTCAATATTCCATTTGCCTCGTTTGTTGTTGATATCAGTGGCTCCAAGCCCTGTTCCTGGCGGATCCCCAGGCTGTACACATTTTGGATGCTTACTTTTCTGACACGCCCATCTCAGGACTAGTACACTAGTAATAATAAGAAGATTTGGAACAGGTGTGTTAGACTGGGGGCATCCCAGCATGGTTTTGTGGGTCCTCTGGGATCACGGCTGGGGACATCTGTTGTACATCTTGCAGGAATTTAGTTTCTTCCACTAGATGGAGCCTTTCACCTTATAATATACCTACTGTAATCTAATGATAGTGTTAATAGATAACGGTCGCTACGATTTTAACACGACAATATTAATTTATTATCAGGCCTATACTGATTATCGTTTTTAGATTTTACTCTATTAATTTATTTATGTTTGTCGTTGCATAGACCTGAACATTGCTTGACATTCTTTCCTTGTCGTCCAAATATTCTTTAATTAATTATCAAATGTTATAACATCACGAAAAACCTGTTCTAATATGTGATCTATTATTCCCAATAGTCTTCTTTCCAACACGCGTCAGCTGAAAACAACAACGCGTCTGTATTCAACACAACAATTTACCATAAAATAGCAATAAATAAATGCATACGATTTATTTTATTTCCCTACCTCCTTTATCATATGTTTTATAATATTTTTGACAGATCAGATGTCATTGGAAATATATATATATATATATATATAGGCCTATTCACATTGAATTAACAAAACGCGTACAGTTGGTAAACAGTATAAGAACTGTATAAATAATAAATGTATAAAATGAGGGGTAAATACACAGTGGTCACACAAATTAATGTTTCATATACTGATTTCAGTTACTCTCTTTAAGTCAATGACAACAGCTCCGTTTTAAATAAATAAGACTGTCGTTACCCTGAGAGTACAAGAATTTATATAATAATTCACAGACAATGATGACATACCAAAATATTTGGTCTTTTAAAATAACAGTAATAATAAAAAATACATTAAAAAAATAAAACGTTGCATGCGCGATTAGATTTTTAAAACATCATATTAGGCCATAGAAGATGAACCCTACGTTCTGTATAGGCTAAGTAAAGGAATTTCACTGACCCTCCGGGGTTCCATTGGGTGTTGATGGTGAATGGGATCCTGGGGAAATATCGTGCAGTTTCCTAATGTGTTTTTTAAGATCAAAGTTCCTGCAGAAACCCTTGCCGCATGTCGGACAGGTGAAAGGTTTCTTGTCGTTGTGCGTGTGCATGTGAAACGTGAGGTTGTACACCTGGTGGAAGGCTTTGTTGCAGATATTGCACTTGAACTGTTTTTCTCCGCTGTGAGTCAGTTTGTGGTTCTTGTAGTTACCTATAAAATAAAACGAAAATGTGAGCAGTCAATTAATTGTATCTGATTTTGTATTATTTGATTTTTATCTTTAAATTTGATTGTTAAAATAGCCTACAAAATAGTGACACGATTAAATATGATTTTTGTTACCTTTCTGATGAAATCCTTTGCCGCAAAATTCACAAATGAAAGGTTTGTAGCCCGCGTGAATTCGTGTATGGGTGTTGAGAGTTGAACTTCGGTTAAAAGCTTTGCCACATTGGTTGCATTTATGCGGTTTTTCCTGCAGACATACGAGAGAAACGTTATAGACACACAAAGCTTGTGCTGCCGTGAATGAGAAAAGGATAGGCTAAATACAGTTTGATTGGGACACTTTTTGACAATGAGATGAATGGCAAAAAGTGCCATTCAAACTGTATTCAACCTATTTTACTTGACATATTCACAATAATTTGAATTATAAATTGGTACATAATACAAAAATACAACGATAAACGGGTAAAAACGTATGAAACAGGATGGTTGAATTTCTTTTTACAAAATACAACTACATGTAAAAACTATTAACACAATTAATAAATTTTATTACCTTTTTTATTATTACAATTTAAAACAAATTCAAATTTGTATAATAAAAATACTATTGGACACTCGCCTTCGTTACTTTCCTTTTAAAACAACATTCCAATAACATTGCAATAGAAACTATTTTTACAAAACATTTTAAAAAGCATTTTTTATGAAATTTTAAATATAGCAAATAAATAAAGAAATTAATTTCTGGTTTCAACCATGAAAAATAGCACGCTATTCATTTGGATTTATACACTTATTTTTATAGGTCTTTCGTATCATTTATTTTGATCTATAGAAATAGCCCCGTCGCCGATAAAAATAGCCCTCTGTTTATCAGTACAAACAATCGTATGAATTTAATGAAAACACAAATTATATTGTGATCTTGATCAAAAACAGATGTCATTTACATACATTTTATTGTAATATTGCGCGCGGTATTACCTGAGTATGGATGATTTTATGGCGACAGAGAGTGCTCGCTTGTCTGAAGCCTTTGCCGCACACTTTGCACACGAACGGTCTGGCGCCCGTGTGAACCGGCATGTGACGCGTTAAATTATAGTGTGCGTTGAACACCTGAAAATGTAAAATGCACTTTGTGTTAAAACACGAGAAATGAATTCAGAAGATTGGCTCAATCGATCTCGCTCGTCTCACCTTGCCGCAAACTTCACAGGTGAACACCTTTGGTTTGGTTTGAGGAGAGCCGCTGTTTAATTTGCCTGAGTTCTTGAACAGTTTCTCCGACAGGATCTGCGCGCTCTCCTTCATGTAATGGTGCAGATGAGTCTGAGAAAGCTCCTTGAAGGACACGTGAGGAGGATACCTGTCCACGGCATTGCTCCCCTTACCCTTCTCCGCGGAAAAGAGGCCCTTCTGGCGCGCGTGGAGTGGGTTGTTGAGGAGATACGAAGCCATGGGGTGAAGGTTGACCAGACCCGCGTGAGGCGGACACGCGCTTTCCCCGCAGTTCAGGTAACACACGGCGGCTCCCATCGCGTGGAACGACGACTGGTTCACTACGCGTGGGCGAAAGAGTTTGTATTGTCCGATGGTCGGGGTCACGTCTTGCTGCTCGTTTTTGTAATTCAAACCGATGCTCACGAGTTCGTTTGCGTTGTAAGAAAACGCATCGGAATGATTGGCGTCTAATCCATTGATGTGAAGTTTATGGGACGGCTCGCAGGCGAGCGGCATGAGCGGTATCATGCAGTGCAGCGGGGCGGGAGCCTGCTTGGGGTCCGCTTTCCCTGCTGGAGCGTGAAACAAGTTCGGGAACGGTATCGACTTTGGCTCGGGCGTCCTGGCCATAATCCTTTCGATCGAAAAAGCGAGAGGTTTGGAGCTGGCGATCATGTTTCCACCGGTCGTTAAACTTGCCGAAGCCGTAGGGGCGCCTAATATTCCCGCTGAGTGGTAAAGCGCGCTGTCCATGACTTGGAGCGCAACACCTTTACCTGTGTCGAGAGCGCTATTCCTTTCGTGGATAAGTTTGATTCCTTTCAGTGACCCGCAGGAAAAGACATCATCAAGCGCAGTCTCGGTCTGCTCGGGCCCCCTGGCTGCTCCGATGCTCGTCAGTTGCGGACAATCGGCACTTATGTCCGCCCCGGATTGCTCAATAAAGCGTGTTTTGTCAATAGCGCAAATCAGGGCTCACCACGCGCACACGTCAAAGACACGTAAAGCGTCCGGATGCTCGATTTAGTTATATCAATCACCGGAGAGTTTTCCCTTCTCTCTCTCCTTCTGTCTCTGCACTTGTTCTACACACCGCTATGGGTGACTAACTCAAGAAGGTGCTCTTTATTACCACGCGCGTCTTGTTCAACTGTATAAGCGATTGGCGAATCTCCCGTCCCCTCGCGCTTCGCTGTGACATCACTTTACCTCTCGCGTAATGACAGGCGCGCGCTCTGCTGTGATCACTAAGCGTATCGTGTTTGTCAACATTTGACATGAAAACTCCACCTTACCTTATTTTACTTTATTTTAAAGCGTATATTCACATGTGAACGCCAGATTGCAGCTTTGGGCCAGATCTTTTTTATGACAACATAACCAGCTTTTGGTAGGATCGATTTGTTTATTCGTCATTCGTCATCGTGCAGCTTTAAATTTTGTGGAAATAAGTATGAGGGAGCACAATAAATATGGAATTATGGACACAATATTTGGATAGCCTAAGTACACATGTGGCCAAGGCCAAAATGATCTTGTTATCTTAGATTTTTTCTATTATCTGTGCCTACATAAAATTTAAATAAATGAAATAAAATGGACTTAATTATTCATTATTCATTTTTGAAACATTTGTGTGTCATTAGTGAAACGCAACCTATATTAATTTGGCAATCACACGCACATAAAAAGTCATATTTCTCAGAAGAGTTACAACCTTCGTTTCCAAACGCAAACTCATGAAAACATTCATCTGGGAATTGTGTGAGAGGTATTAACAGCAAAACGCCTCCAAGGAGTTGAGATCATGCCATGAAGAGTGAGAGAGAGAGTCAATCTGCTTGCAAAAGCAGTAACGAATAGTGGCAGCTCTGTGTGAAATACAATTGATACTGATTCGATACGAAGAAATCTTTCTTAAAGGATTATTCTGTATAAAGGTAAAATATATTACAAATCAGTGCGTCGAGCGCATGCTTCCTGCATCCACTTTACTTTAAATATACTTAACCTACATAGGTGTTTTTAATACAATGTTTATGGACGAACAACAATTGCGCTAAAACGATGTTTGTGTTTTAGGCGGTTTGAGAACATTGCTAATTGTGACTGCTGTTCATTGGTAGCAGATGGGTGTGAAATAACCTGCAATTTGGAGCTTTTTCATATAACAAGCGGTCGCCTCATTGTCATGCTGCTCCTCAGATTTCAGCCGGATGAATGCAGAATGAGAAAAAAAGTCCTCTGTAATGATGTCAGGGCACAAAATAGTTCTTAATATTGGTTTCTTTGGAGCTATGTTTGTGTTCTAGGCTTGACTGTCTTTTTTTGTCTTGTTTTTCGAGTTTATTTTGAGGAGTAAGAAGAATATCCTCAGTCAGGCATATTTAGATTTGATTGTAAATGTGAGACAAAACGTGTTAAGCATTGTGCTTATATGACAAAGATTTTTATTCGCTTTTTTGTGACGATTTCTAAAGTGCTTTCTTTTCGTCATTTAGTTTTTAATTATCTGACAAATGGTTTTAGAAATGCCTTCGAGAAATAGTTTGATAAATATTGCAATTCGCTACAATTTTCCATTAAAAATCAAGTCATTTGATTTTTGCCTCTCTTAATTTCATGGCAGCAGAATGATCCACATTTACCTCCGTTACAAGTAAGATTTTATAATTATTTATTTATTTACCGCGCTCAAGGTCTCTGGTTTAGACTATTGAATAAAAATGCCACTTTAAACAAATTTACGAAATGTTACCAAACTATGCATTTTTAAAACAGTTTGCGCTTAAGTCTATTTAGGCATAGGTCCCTATTTAATTTAGATACAATTTATAATTGTATTTTCCATCTTTTATATAAACGACGGAATTAAATAATTTTTGTTATTAAAATATTTAGCAAAAATGACCTGTATAATATTGCGTTTGTGGTACACTGTAATAAAATAGTGTTCTACTAGCATATTTTTATAAATTAGTTCAATTTAACGCACAATAAATATGAAAGTATAATTTAAAATGATAACTGGGCACAAAACTGCATACAGTAAGCTTTACTACGATAACAACAATTCTGCATTCTTACCGGAAATACGTAGAATACAGATACATGTTTGAATTTTTAAACCTTTAGAAAATAATGACAGAATAATTTAGATTTTAGATTATATGTACACTTCTATATACAATGTTTTTTAAATTAAGTTTTGTTATTATATATTAATAAATGTAACATATATATATATATATAATTCTTGTTTTATGTTGTGTATAATCATTATAAATGATTTTAGATCATCTAGAATGATACATATTTTAACTCTGTAACTAAACGTATTTCGAGGTACACTCTTAAATATAAAGGTGCTTAAATTTTTTTTAGTTCCACAAAGAACCGTTCAGTCAAAGGTTCTTTAAAGAACCATCTCTTTCTTATTTTTTATAATCTAAAGAACCTTTTTTCGCCACAAAGAACCTTTTGTGAAACAGAAAGGTTCTGCACATGTTAAAGGTTAAAGGAACCAAAAGGTTCTTCTATGGCAAAGAGTGTAGAATGTTGTTCAGACAGGTTTTTATTGTTTATATGCATTGTGTTCATGTATATATAACAAACATAAAACACAAGAGAAGTGACATTAAAAACACTTTAATTCTAGCACATTTCAAAGACACCTGGGCAAACTCAGGTGCACAAAGACAATAGAAATATACAACTCTTGTTAAAATTCATAGACATATATTCTTTGATCTGAAACATAGTTGGACATCAACAACAAACTATACAAGATACACTCAACCGTAACTTCTACAGAAGAATCATACTGTAGATATTGAGTGAAACAGTCTCACAATTTCATTGGATAAACAGTGAACAGCTAACATTTCATTCAACATATTTATGGCTTTGGCCTGAGGATCCCAAGCTGATGCAGACAACAGCACATATGCAGACTCTACCTCCTTCACGCTCTGTATTTCTATTCATGCCAGTGCACCTCTTCTATGACACACATACGAATCATTGGTAGATCTGTAAACATTCGTAAACTGGCGTCTACAAGTGCTTCCCCCTAACATTTCGGACAATCACGTTTTGAGGCTGCCTGGTTTCGCCACGGGCCGCCATATAGCACACATCAAATACAAAACAACAGAGACATTGGAGCTTGTCTGTAAATGGCCAATGAGAGTTTTGTACAAGCATGGTGACATCAGTATACCTTAGTTTAGACAAGAGGCAACTGAAGCACTGACTGGGGAGCATAGAGCGTGAGCTCCAATCAGAAAAGCTGAGATCTGGCCTCTTTGTATCGACTTGTATCGAGTGTACAACTATCTGTGTAGGTGGTGATTTGATTCAACCCTCTTCTTCATCGCTGTCTCTCATGGTGATGCCCTGCAGGCCGTCCGCCGCGGACACGGCCGCCGTGGCTTCTTCGATGGCGAGCCGGTTGTAGACAGTCTCGTAGCTCTTGTTGTTCAAGGTGCCATCCAACACGCCTTGTAGCCGGAAGTCACGGTACGACTTCTGCACGAGGAAAGAAAGAGGCAAACACACACAAAGAATAGCTAAAAACAATGACATTGGACGATTTTCCACGTTGATTTTACTTTTTGACTTCTGCTCGAGAGCATATGTCAGGGTTTTGCCGAAACAGCACTCTTACACTAATTAATCTCTCATTCATGGATAATGGAATTCCTTGTGCAGCCAAGATGAACTTGACACTTTAGTCATGGTCAATTAGCATCAACAGAAATCCGAACAAAAGCTTATTCACACCGTATTCGTTTTTTACCTTGACAATCTTGATGAGAGTTTTGAGTTGGTAGACATGCAGCTGCTGGTCCAGCCTGTCCGTCAGCCACACACACACAGCCTTCATGAACGAGTTGTACCATTGCTGTGAATATAGAGGGAGATACCTTGACCCAAGGGGGACATAAAAAAGTGAAGCACAAAACCACTCCATTTAAACAAATAAAGAGATGCGATCCATAAAAAGCTCCCTTTGGTTAATGCACTGAATCATAAGTCATTTATGATTCTTATTACGTACATTTTTTAATTCAATTGGATAAAAAACGTACAATGCACTATTTTGCAAAGGTACAACCTATTTTGCTGCATTGAAATCACTACTACCAGTTTAAATGTATTCATCATGTTCACTTGAAGAGCCTTCATTAATTCACTTCTCATTACTGAACTTGCGGTAAGCATCTTCTCTC
The DNA here is from genome assembly GCF_024868665.1 of Triplophysa rosa. Classification (NCBI taxonomy): domain Eukaryota; kingdom Metazoa; phylum Chordata; class Actinopteri; order Cypriniformes; family Nemacheilidae; genus Triplophysa; species Triplophysa rosa. The sequence goes on from NC_079892.1 coordinate 9,553,465, forward strand.
GCCCCAAGTATGATCTGATGTCATTTTCAAATAAACCGATTACAGCTAAACATACTGAACCTACTAATTACAAGGCTAACCCTTGAATCCGCGCGTGAATAGGACGCGCGGTGCACTCAACACTGTGTATTAAAATGACTTCGTACCGTATTCATTTTACGTCACCCGAGGACACCTCCTATAATACGAAATTCAGAAGGCCAGGGTTTCTGCGATTTGACATTACGACGCCTTCGTCAAAGAAGCTAAATATGGACGACGGCCGTAAAAGAAAAAACAAACAGAAAGCCTTTAATCATAACGCGATCCAAAGGTGAATTGCTTCGCGTGCGGACTCTTTGACTCCATCTCGCGTCTAATATATCGGTTTGAATTCAGATCGGTAATATCATTCGGAAAGCATTAGCTCAAGCTATAGAAAGTTAAAAAAGATTGAAATTCGACTGTCCTGATTCACCAGACACTCAGAATGTTACGCGCTTCTTTGGATACGGGCGCGTGCAAATGACTGTATTCAGTAATACGCTATTATACAAGGTCAAGGTGTCGTCTGTTTCGTTTTGTAATTGTCATTTAGTAGCATCGCCGGGCCTGCTTTCATTCATCTACGTTTAATTTAAAACTTATTTACCCTCAGGCTTTTCTTAAAACGCATTTGCTTTCCAATTTCAATGCGCGCGTAAACGCTTCCAAGCATCGAAATAGTAATCAAGTCTGCTCCAACCCATAACGTAAAAGCGACAAAACAGAAAGATGAGACGCCACTTAATTGAAGCACTTAGGCTGGGCGGGGGAAACAGACTGCGGTGGTCTAATTGTTGCGGGTGAAGGAACGACGATGCATTTCTCCGTAACAGTGGTGGCCGGACGCATCTCCGTCCTGAGTGTTTGTAATCACGCGCTTAAGTGTCCACTTGTGTGCTTCATTAGCGAGGCAGGGGAGGGCAGGCCTCGCACCTGTGGCCAGGCTGAAGGCCGTGACCCCCTGCCGTGCGGACCTCATCGCTCTGCTAATCACGGTGATTTAGCGCCCCCGGACAAACAAACTGAAGCCTGCAAGGGCATGCGGCGACTGGTTTTCTAATTTCCTTACGCATCTCATGTGAGGCTGTGGTGCAAACACACGTTCGGTTTGACGTACGTCAGCTTTTAGTTTGATTAGGAAGCGAGTGCGCAATTACGCGCTCTTGTAGGTGGAAATATATACGCGGCGAAACGAAAAACTTTTACAAAGTCATCGCCCACCGAACAGTTAACCGCCCAGTGCTTCGAAAGAATTAGATTAGGCGTTTCGAGACCGATTGGCGGACTCGGAAAACGTATAAAGAGATGCTTGGAGATGCAGCGGCGCAAATGCGCGCGTGCTGTTTGATGAGGAAGCGTCTGTGCTGACACACGGCGACCTTCTCTCCAAGTCGCCTCCAGATGCATGACTGTGTGTGCCTGACACGCATTAGGAGCTGCTGGCGCGCGGGGCACATCCATTCCGCTCGCCTGTGCTCATACGGTGCCATCGGCGGCCTCGCCAAAGGTCTAATGAATCAAGAGGAGGCATCAAACACTGCATCTCTCCAATCTAGCTAGAAATAGAACGTTTTCAAAGCCAATCTGGTTGTGTGAGCATGTGTGTTTTTTCTCTGGAGTGTTTGTGTCGTTGTATAGATCTATTGTCTCTAAATCTTGTTTCAGAGGTATGAGCAGTGTGTTCTAAACAAAATTAAGGTAGCACATGTAGTAAGGTACACTTGAGCCTTCCTTCAAGCTCTCTCTCGGGTCAACAGGAGCCCTGGGTGAGTATTCAGGCACTGGAAGTGGTCACAGTGGGCTGATGAGTGCTCTTGTTGAGGCCTCATTGCCTCTTCTTACAAAAACTTTCCCCACCCCTCTCACCTCTCCTTGCCTCAGCTCTACAATACTCACTGCTGAAGAGAGGGGCCGGGAACTAGGAAGAAGTAAGACTAGGTTTAAGATGGGAAATGTATTTGGCTGAAGCAAATGTCTGTTGCTGACATACAATCATTAAAAACCTTTTAAATCTTATTTAAACCTGGAAATAAACAAGTAACTAAGATTTGAAAACATTTAAAGCAACAGTATGATGTGAAATGAACAAGTATAATTGAATAATTTGTAAATGATCAATTTGACTTGTACAGTGTTGACTGCATAAGCTTGAATGGAAGCTCTAAAACATAAATGTATTTGGGCATACAAAATATTCTTTTTTTATTCAACTTTTTACAAATTGTTATGCTGGTAATATAATGTAAAAATTGTAATCATTTAAATTAGTAGTCTCAGACCCTGTGTATTTACCACTACAAAAAGACACACAGCTACACTCTTAAAAATAAAGGTGCTTCACGATGCCATAAAATAATATTTTTTGTCTAAATGGTTCCATAAAGAACCTTTAACATCCAAAGAACTTCCTGTTTCACAAAAGGTTCTTTGTGGTGAAAAGGGTTCTTCAGATTATAAAAAGGTAAGAAGGAGATGGTTCTTTAAAGAACCTTTGACTGTTAAGATTCTGATAAGGTTTTTTTGACAAATTAAATATAAATATGTCTATTAATAACATATATGACATTATATTTACTAAATGATTAGGGTCTTGTCACAATGCCGGGGCTTATTTCTGCGATAACAACCGGCTGCCTGTACATTATCCCTTACGTAAAGTTGGGAAATCCTTACATTCACCAGACATGTTGAGGCATGGTGCTTATTTGGGAGATGCAAGTTTGAATCCAGCTTGCGTCATGGCATGGCCTTATTCTTTTTTTCTCTCCAATATCCTCCTTCAAATGATCACCAAGAAATGTGAAAATCACTTGAATGGGATGAAAACACGCTTATAATCTCATTTGCAACATTTATGAATAGGCAAATCTGGGATTTTAGTTCTTCAAATAGTGACAATATACTGCACAAAAATGACAATTGGACACACAATATTTTTCGTATTAACAATAAACTGAATTAAGTAATTTGGGAGCACAGGAGTGAAAGTGAATTGATCTTTTCTCTGAAAACTGGCCTACATTGAACTTACGTCAAAGATCTTCTCCGTGTACACTTCATCGTTCACACGGTCTCGTAGAATATCCTGGTTCTGCCTCACAAAGGTGATGCAAGTATCTGCTAGATCCATACCGGGTTTCTGTCAAAGAGGAAGTGACAACAGATATAACGTCATTAGCTTCATTAAGTCGATATGATAGATGTGGTTGCAAAGCAAATTTGGTAAACATCCATGCTGACTCTTTTGCATTAGGTGCATTAAAGACAGAATTCTGTCTTCATTCACCCTCTTGTCATTTAAAATTGGTACTTGTCTCTTTCTTATGTGAAACACAAGCAATGTCTCAGTGGCTATACAATGGAAGTCCATGTGGTTTAATGTTGTTTGGTTACCAACGTTGTTCAAAAGTTATACAGATTTGGAACGACATGAGGATGAATGATGAAATAATTTTGGTGAACTAAAAAGAGATGGGTGAATTAAAAAGTTGGCATGAAGAATTATTTATTTTTATATAAAAACACTAACCAAAAGCAGTATGTACAACCCGTTAAAAGCAATCTTTTAACCTGTGGGAAATATTTCTCTTCACACTGGGGGTGTTACAAACATGGAAAACGCCCTAATAGAGCAATACTTGGCGTGACACGTTTCCCACCCATGACCCGAGGGCTTAGAAGCCCCCCTTAATCTTCTTTTTATTACAGAGTGAACAGCCACCTGAACACCAGCCTTCTGTCAGCACCCCGACTCAAAACAGTGATGGTAACTAAACAGAATATGTATGAATTTCTGCAGCAATTTAACAAATTTCTTTTCAAATTAATCATCATTCAGTAAAATGAATATTACCCAATATACTAGAATGCTGGAAAACCACCTCCAAGGCTTTTGGGTTAAATTGCAAAACAGGGTCTTTCCAACCTCCCCGACAAGACGACAGGGCCACGTGGCGGACCGATAGGCCCACAAACACTCCTTGCTCGGAGTTCTTCCACAAACACAACCGAGCCTGCGAGGGAGGACCCACAACTGGCCCCATCCGTCAGGCCAGACAATGCAGAAGCAGTTGGGTGTGAGAATGAATGGAGAGGTGTGGGACGGTGCGATTAACGGCGGGTTAATGACTGGTTAAACAGAGTGGATGGGAAACAGAGTAGAAAGGGAAGTGGAGACGAAATGCGCAGTAATTACACAGGACTGTTAAACTGGCATCCTGCCACCGCCTCATTCACCGGCCAGGTGCAGGTGTGCGAGAGCGCGCGCGCGTGCTATTTTCCGTTTGAACGACATGTCTGAAAATCTGCAAAATCCGTTCGCATTAACGCTGCCACAACAAAGCGCCCGTGTGCGTGTTAGCGCGGGTGTGAATGTGCGAACGAGCGCGTTAACGGCGAGCTATCGCGAGGGCGTCGCGCCAAAAAGCCCGAGCTCTCGAGCGGCAGCCTCGACAAAGGAGCAGAGAAGCTTAACCTTCCGTGACAAGAGCCCGGCAATGTTCGGTGCCAAAGGCCAGACCACAGCCAGGTCCTCCCTCCCTTCCCGGCTTGAGTGAGAGCTATGAAAGGGCTTTACGCGGAGCAGCGTTCCTACTGCACAAAAGCGCAAGGTGGAGGTTACAATATAATTGAGGGGGAGATGGGACACCAAGAGCTCAGCTGGAGTGACGGGGTGTTGAATCACACGAACATCTGGTGGTTGAGTGACTTTTGATGTAAATCTTCTTGGTTGCTTTAATGTGCTGTACAGTGGCATCAAAAAGGTTTGGGGATGATAGCCAAACTCACACATTAATGAATGTCACTGCAGTAAAAATAAAACATCAAACTAAATGTAACTTGTCGGAAAGAGCACAAAAACACTTCATGTCCAACACCACACAAAAATAAGTTATGACAAAAAAACGATAAATCAAGAGATTTTTCATTTCATATTAAGTTCATTCAAATTATGAAATGTAATTCGTATAAATTCGTACCATGTGAATTGCGGAAAAACGTTCAATTATTAAAAAAACAACACTGAAGGCCCTCATCTAACCCCACCCCTAAACATTGTCACTGGGGCGAAAGAAAATTACTGCAACGTACCGAATTCACACCAATTGGCCACCTCATGAAATAGTTACCAGTACGATTGTGTTGAATACACACAGAGAAGAATACAATACATGTTAAATGTGTTTCTGTTTTAAGAAATAGCAAAAAATGCAAGGAAAGAATAATTTGTTTGGCACTTGGCTTTAAACGTTTCTAATTTAATGCAATACACCCCTGCTGTCATTCTGAAACCTTGTACCTCCATATTTCGTGATTTTTTTGTTGGTGCCATAAATCATTATTATCGGGATTTGCAAATATCTAACCAATAAAACATATTAAAACGTGCTTGTCAACTTTGATAACACAGTATTGAATCATTTAAAATGTAGCGTTATTTCCATTTCCTGAAAAATGGCGAATTTGGACATCCGAGGTTTCGCAAGGACAGGGATGATATACATTTCTAAGTGTGGTTTCCGAAATAATTTTGGTGCCATAACATACCAATCAAACGTACTGTATGAACGAACTCCATCTTGTCAGATAAAGACGAAACCAATTGGAATGCCTAAAAGCTTCATGTTAAATTTCGAAAAGACTTCGAAACGTCTCGGTTCAGGACACGTGCTTACTCACACTTTCCCTCAACAGTGTTACGCTCTTTCTGCTTGCTCACGGCTGTCACTCTGAACACAGTCGTGGTTCCTGGTGATTCATTAGCGTCTCTCTCTGCTTGTGACGGCCCATTGTCAACACGCCGGCAGATCGCGAGACTGATTTCAAGCCAATCGTGTTGTTAATTAGTCTTGCACCGCCAGCCTTTGTAGACGCTCCAAACTCTTTTTCATTTGGCCTCGAATCCCAAATTATAAAAAATGAAACCATGTTAAGGAATGGTTAAATAATACACATAAGGCCTTTATAGGAATGTTTGGCGAAGCTGAATAAATAATACAAACACACGTACAGACACAAATGCATTTACAAGCACAAATAATATTTCAACAGGGTATGTCGGAAACGTGCAGACAGTCACAAGTTATATTTCCAAATTCGACTTACAGGGACATCCACATATTTGGCTGCTGCTTTTACCTTAAATGCAATGAAAAAGTACATATTTTGTTTAATGTATTTTGGTTGACCCTCAGCCTCATTAACAAAGCTCAATGCAGTAACCCCTTCATCAACATCAAACTAGAAATACATGAATATTACTCCATTTAAAAACATTGATATTGTGGGTGAAAACATTACATTTTTACATCTATTGACAGCAAAAGCAAAATCATTTCAAGTGGACTCTGCTTATTGCAGCTGAGCCTGGGTACACGTACACGCAGTGTTTGGGAATCACTGATCTGTCCGAACAGAGACGCGAGAAGAGGGTGTGGATACCCGTGCAAATGCTTACCGTAAAAGAGAGGATGGAAGAAAAGAATGTTCCCTCGTCGTATCGTGAGAGTTTGGACAACACCCCTTCTAAAACAGCTGCAAACTGTGAAAGCCAAGAAAAATGCGTGCGTGACAACACACAGGCATTAACGCCTTTGGTGCGAAGCAACAATTAACAATTTAGGACACAGTATGGTACAGTGAAAATGTAAACTACAGCAACACCCACCCAACGCCACTCAAACTTGGTACGTATTAAAAAATGACTCATTCATTCATTCGTAGAGAGGAGTATGGAGTGAACGCCGGCTGAAAAGAATGCCAAAAGCCAAATCTGAATGTGTCGGCTCAGAAGTGGGCCAAATAATGGCTGAAGGGCGTACCTTTGAGACCAAGGAGGAGAGCATTTCCTTAAAGGCCTCATCGATCAGGACATCGATTTTTGAGTGGTACTGTTGCTGCGGACACAGAGGGAGAAAAAAATGAACAAATATGATGGAGAAATAAGCCGACGGCCGATCGGCGGTAACCTTGATTCGAGCGAGAATCGGCTAACTGGATGGTCCGAAAAGAACAACATATCCCAGCGCATTTACAAAGACGTGTTCTGGGAGAAGGAAAGAAATCCTTCTGTGTAATAGGGCTGAGTTAAGCAGCTATTAGGCCCATTATGGCCATGAATGGAATTCCAGCTCTCGTTTAGGGCAAAGGAATTTGAAGGATACTTTTTGTGCGGGCCACAATTAGGGCAGCCTTGTGTTTTTCTAAAGAACCCGTCCAGCTGCGGCGACCAAAGGCTCACGCTGCATTCAATTAATCCGCCATTTCACGTCTGATAAGTCTTATTCACCTATTTTGACGGTGGAAAAAAAGGCGCGAGGGAAAGAGAGAAGAAGAAAGCGAGGGGTTGGCGGGGAGGCACGAGAGAGAGAGAGAACATCCATTTGAGAGCGCTGAATAGATGCCTGAGCTGCATACAAGCTGCGAGCTGCACGCAGAAGTTCATCTCTGCCAACAATGCCCATTCACGGCGAATCTAAAGGACACCCAAATTAAAAATTTCAATCAACAATGCGCGCAGATCGGTGACAAATTGAGGGTGCTAAGAGGTCACTGTCAGCAGCCCTAATTTTCTTTTCACCTTTTTTCCCTCCGCGCTAAATGGCAGTTTTTTTCATAAATGGCATTATGGGAGAATCTCGAGGACTTTTTACCTCAATTAACACTTCCATGTTTGCTTTTTATACGAGGGCTTTTTTTCGCATTAGAGCAGATTAAATGGGAGGTCTTTGCCTGTGTGCGTGAAAACCAAAAGAACAATGTCGTCTTTTGAAAACATTTATCTGGTAGCCATCTACTTCAGAGTCACTTCAGCGAGATGGCAGTTTATAAAGCATAACCTTGTACTTCGCAATAAAGCGGCAGGCAAACTCGGGTAAAATAATATTTTCTTTGTTTCTGAATGAAGTGTTTTTGAAATGCGCCGGCGTGTGCTGATGGCCATTAATCGCGATTCGCCCCGGCAGAAAATCCGCCGAAAAATACCTGTTAACCCAATACTAATGTCGATGAAAATAAAAGTGCCGGTTTCTCGCCACAGATCCGCGATCTTGCAACGCGAGGCCACTGACTTTACATGTGATCGTACCAGGAAACTCTTAGAACCTGCTTCTTTGTAAGGGCTGGAAAAGAGTAGCATCAACTACGTGGAACGAATTCTGCATACATGGAAAGAAGCATCATGCTAGAGCGAGATTAAACTATATGTAGGTGGTACTTTTATTTAAAGAAGCTTTCCTAAATCTAAGAGGCTGTGTCCACCGAGGCGCTTTTACGCGGCTGAAAATGCCAGGAGCTCGTCTGAAAACGCCCGCTGCAGGCGCAGCGTTCTGCCCCAAGTTGAGCATTTTTCAACTCTGGGCACCCGGTCGAATGCCGGCGCTGAGCGTGGGAAAAACCGGCGCTGAAAAAAAACGCCAGCTGCCTTTCGTTTTCAAAAAACGTGGTGTTTCTGTTGGAATCAATTGAAAAAACACACCGTACGCTGGCAGAAATGCCTCGGTGGACACAGCCCCTAAATGTGCAACTTTATAAAGAACAAAAAGAATCAATGCAATGGTTAAACTTAAGTGTGATATCAAAACCTGATATAAATCATGATTTTTCATTTGCCATATGCTTTTATTCAAAGCTCCTTACACTTGCGTTCAAGGTATATTTGATCGCTTCATGGGTTTCAAATCAACAAAACTCATGACCTTGGCATTGCTGGCGCCTCGCTCTCCCCTACCTTCTATAGGCTTCTCTTCTAAAACCATTATTTCACATCTAAAGTCTTTAAAAGGAATCCTTTCAGGACTTGGTCACTGATGTGGTTAAATAAAAACGTATGTTTAGAGATGAGCTGTTACGCATTGACTCCACTTAAGTGATAATTGCACACTGTGAGAGTGACACTTACCCACTGTTGGTCAACCTTGGATTCATGCAATGATGTGCAGGACATGCGGGAATGAACGAAGAGAAACAGACGTAAATGATTAAGAGTCTGCATAACGTGGAGTCCTTAAGAATCAATGAAATTATGTCAAATATGCAAAAAAATGCAATAAATAAAAGCATGCCAAAGTTACTTATTCCCACAGGAAGAATAAATATAAAGCAAGGTACCTTAAGCTTTAACTCTAAATGCCTCCGACTTCAACTCTAAATGATAATGTGCCAACTGAGATGTTGAGTCTCGAGTGATGTGTTAAGATGAAGTGTGTAATTTTCTGTGCCACCGGCAGAACAGAACTGCAAAATTAAGTTGTGTTTTGCACTTTCTGCCAAAAAATGTGGTACTTGCCCGTACAAAACTCACTCAGCAATGCTGAAAGGTGCTGCTAATTTGTTCTGAGTGTTAACCTGTTGCTATGCAGTTGCCTAATGGCCATATTCAAAAGAACCCAATTTATATCTTACTCCCCGATACAGATTTGGTCAACCCTTCACTCCCAACTACAGAAATCTCAATTCTCATGTAATTTCCTATAAAACTAGTAAATGCCTCATTAGCTTGGCTTGGTTGGATTTTTTACTTAAAATGGCAGTTCTGAAGTCTTTAGAAGACTGCCATGAACCTTAATTGTCATGGTTAATCTCTGACAAAACATCCTAGCAGAGATGGTGATTACAGTATATCACCCACAGAAGTGAACACAAATACTTATACAGACCAATAACACCTTTGAACATCAACTAAAAAGTCACATACTGTATGAAGTATATAAAAAGATGATAAATGGACCTTTGCCAGCTTGACATTAAACCCTCTGCACTTCAAACAGCATCACATAGTGTAATGGCTGCACTTAACATGTTCATAATCTAGTTATCACCTTTGCTGTCAATCGAACAAAGGCGGTATTTCTCTTAAGCCATATGGTGTTTATAAGACTTTTACTAAAGATAGAAGTGTCTTCGCTCAAAGCCCTGGTTGGATCGTGACGTACCTCCTGACCTTGATCGAGAACACACAGCTTGGAGCACTGCTTCTTGGCATCCATGAGAACATTAAACATGGTGCAGACGGACAAGGGGACACGGAAATCCGTGGACCTGCTGGACTTCTGCATTTTACAGTCAAAGGCAGCTTTGGTCCTAGAGGTGGGTCGAATAAACAAAGAGCGGTTTTTAATACGAGTCATTTAAGAGGACCACCTTTCATTGGTTGAATAAAAACTTTAAAACCCCACCTTTTAACACAGGCCTCCATCATATCACTGGCCATGAGTTTGAGTCTCTGCTCCAGATGTTTGGCGAACTCCGGCTCTGGCCAATGTAAGTCCATCATGAACATTTGGAGAGCGTCCAGCTTCCAGAAGAGATCTTCTGATGTGGCCGAACCATTGCTGAAGAAGATAGAAAATGTGAAATGTCAACATGTGTATCACCTTCTTTCTTACGAATGCAATGTTTATTTAATGTTTATTAATGTAATATTTTTACATGAATAACAATTTTTAAAATGTTATCATAGAGACTTAAATGACATAAAATATAATAACAGAGGAAAAAATCTGCATATAACTGTCCTGAAACATTACCCTTAAGGTGTTTTTACATGTGATTCTTTTTCCAAGGATTTTGAGTATAAATTCTCCGAATAAAATAAGACCATAGAAAAAACAAAACTAGTCTGAGTTCAGTTTGCTGAAAACAAACTGCTGAATTATTAAATAGTATATTTATGATACATTAAGTATTTATATTTACACAGTATTATTATTAAATAATAATAACAATATAATAACAATAATATTAAAGCTGCAATCTGTAACTTCTGCCTCTCTATCGCCACCTCTGTTTAACACCTAAAATTGCAGGTTACTTTACTTATCTTTACATGTGTTGAAAACAACTGACTTTTCTTGCAAAGTTTACTGCTGTGAATCAGGTTATAGTTAGACATTTCAAGAAATTTAGATTTTTTATATAAACGGATTTTTGCTTATTTTTAACCAAAAAAGTTACAAATTGCAGCGTTTAAACTATACAATATTCATGTTTACGGTAAAAATCAGTGTGAATAAAAAGTAAACTAGGCCTTGTAACAACTTATGTAACAACTTAAATAATATTTTCAAGTCCACTTTTACGGCCTTTTCACTGTTTATATTTTGGTTCTTTTAAAGGTGTCTGAGTTTATTTGTTTAAAGTCGCCTTATGAATAAATAAGTCGCCCAAAATTGCAAAATGCACAGTCAAATGACTAAACAGACTAGAGATAAAAAAGGTCAGTCTGCACCCAGCTGACTGAACTGCAGCAGATTGCATTCTCTCATCTAACAGTAGCTGTTTCACAAGCTGCGGGGAGTCAAGATCGACCGCAATTTCAACTGATGTTGTGTGCAGACTCCGCTGGGTTTGAAGAGGCTCAAGAGATCTCCGCCAAGCGAGACAGATGGAGCGACATCGCCGTGTCAACCGCAGTTAACACGGCAACGCGCAGTCGGGGCGCGCGCAGGCGCCGTTGGAGCGCTCGGAGCCAAGTGCCCGGCAACGGAAAAAGGGCACTCATTCCTCTCGCTGTTAAAAGACTGTTACCTTCACAAGTGGCGTTCCGGGAAAATAAATCGTTTGGCAAAGTCCGCTGTGCAATTAAAAGGGGCGAGCGAAATCTCCCACTCGATTAATTAGCGGCAGCATGGTCCGCGAGGGCCCCCTTGGGGGTCCGCGTCTCCGCCTCGAGCCCGTACAAGCAAAGGAAAGAGGCGGTCTGAACAAATGGACGAGTTTCTCGCCTGACGAAGAGACTCCCTGGAGGGGAACACAAAGTTCTCGCTGAATCTAACAACCAGCTAACCACAGAGTCCCCTCTGACAGTCACCCACAGGACTACACCCACTACAGACACATTTTCAGGCCTGAAAGCTGGTGTGCTTTTGCAGTTCACACTCTTGGAGTTAATTGAGACGGATCTGATTTAACTTTCTGATGTTATTTAAGCTCTCTTGGCCGTCGCGAGTTCTTCTAAAGTACAACCGTTTACAACACGAGTTTAAAGCGGTCGATTGTTCTGGGATAAACACATTTGATACAATGGAGTTGAAAACACTGTAGCGTGACTATAACAAAACAATCCAGACCTGTATTTTGATCTAATCTGTATTGTGTACTCGACACAAGTGCACCAGGTAACAATACTATAGTGTTACCCTGATGATAACCCCCGACAGAAGAGAGAAAATAGTGTTGTTGTTTATTATACCGTGAGACCCAAACCACATCGCACGCTCACATCGGGATTAAACGCTCTCTCACTCCACTGAATGAACTGCCGATATGTGGCCGCCTCTCCACATATCAGAAGAGAAATGAATGTTTATGGAGGCTCACGCGCCCGTGCGAATCATCTTTTAAACGGCTTGCGGTGAAGGGACAATTGGTTGTATTTCGTACCGAAACGGAACACAAAGCTGACATCAAAAACACAACCGTGTGAAGTGTTCAAATGTCTGCGGTACTCACAAAATATCAGGCAAATTAATTCCTTGCCCTCTGTAAAATCAAATACACAACTCTGTTAAACATTTAGCCAAGGAATCATGGGACTATGACAACAAAGCCACGAAAGAAGCAGGGCTCCAAACTAAATCAAATGATTAGGACACAACAAATAATTTAGCGGGCAAGTCATTTTTCCTTTTTTTTTTGCATAGTCCTTTGAAGAGGCGACAGTAAATCATAAAGAAAGAAAGAGAGAGAGTGAGAGAGAGAAAGAACCATGAGCCAGGAAGATGTGGCAGTGCACAAATTCATTTTCCAAATTATGTTCTTCACATGAAGAGTTTATTTGCAAAAACAGATCATTCATAAATAAAACATTTTATTTTAAAAATACAAAAAATCATGTTTTTTCCTGTATTATGTTTTTGTTCTGTGTTAAATGTATATTGTATACTGCAGTTGGATTGATATTACAATAAAATGTTTTATTTTCCATATATAAAAAAATATACTTCATATTTTATTTTATATATCATTTTTGTCTTTATATTTTAAATATCGTCACAAATCGTCATACATTTTGTTAGTTGAACATTTGCAAGTATTTTAGTTGGAGCCCTGAGAGGCCAAAAATTGATGCAACAAACACAATACCACATCCACACAAAACGCAACAAAACAAAGCATCAAGTACTGAATGCGAGCACAACCACAACCACACCACCAATCACATGCGAACAGCATGTTACATAACTCCACAAACAAACAGCAAAAACACTACCAGACAAAAGTTTAAATATACCTTAATTTTAAGTATTTCTGTTTCATACATTTTAGAACAATAGGCAAGTCATAGAAACACAAATCACAACTCTCCCATTTTAGTTTGTTTAATACAAATACACTTTGTCTAGATCACAGCTCTGCACACTCTGGGCATTCTCTCAACCGACTGCATGAGATGCTGGGACGCTTTTTAAATCATTGTAGTTCCCACGTACAGTATGCTGGCCACTTGTTGGCTCATTTTCCTTCACTATTCAGTCCAATTCATCAGTTTTGATTGTTTTCAAATTGAAATGCAGTCTGGTGAAGAAATCCACAAGCAGCCACAAATCCGTCTTTTAAGCATACCAATTATTTTCAATCACAAGGTTTTTAAGAAAATGGGAATGTTCTCCAAACCTTTAACTGGTAGTATAATGCTCAAATCTATTAAAACGACAATCACATAACCAGTGATTCAAGTAAAAATATATCAGATACCAAATTCAACACTACATCTTTTGCTTATTAAAATGCTTATTATAGCTATGACTGAGATTAAGATGCATCGAGGTGACATTTCAACTAAAAATATCTGCCACAGCCTCTTTTCTGTGTAGCCGTGATTTGAGTCATTTTAAAGGGCTGAATGGTCCTTCTAAGTGGTCGTGCGCACCCTTCGCAGCTATAATAAGCATATGTCAAGAACAGTAAGCAGTGATGGTGCCCAGCTGGCCCATACACACGTGCTGTCACACAGCGGCCCCATCCAGGAAGGGGCAGAGAAGCTGGGCATCTGAGGAAGGTTAAGAGGCAGGTTGGGAACTCTGGGCAGCGGTACTCTTGGCAGATTGTTGGTTATGGTCCTGCCAGAGATCAGAGGGTTAAAAAGCAATACTGAGAGGACAGAGAATGAGATGGAACATTGATATCGGATAGAGCAGATTAAGGTGATACTCGACTGATTTTTCTGTGGCAGTAAACAGAAAGACATTTTGACAGTCTTGACCAAAGCAGACAGGAAATAGACTTTAGGTCGATTTACGCCACGTTTAACATTAGAGGTGCACCGATACAGAATTATTCAGAGTAATATCTGCTGATACCGATTCTGAAGATTAATATTTCTTAATTTTCTGAATGTTATTAATTCATATAATGGTTATTAATATTGAACATCAAACTGGTGATGTTTCTTAACAATTTCTATATACAGAGCACAAATTCATTGCATTTTCCTGTCCTCTTTTGATTGACAGGATATATCGGCTGATAGCTGATCAGGGGCGGACTGGCCATCTGTCGTTCCGGGCGTTTTCCCGGTCGGTCGCTATCATTTGGGGCCGTAATGGACGCTTTGGCTGCTCAGACGGACGTATTATAAATGCGAATGCACGCAACGCGAATGCAAAAGACACGTATGCATTCCACCCCTCCTCCCCGTCGGCAGATTTAACCATGCACCACCACCCCCCCGGTTGACACACCTATCCATGCACAACCAACCATAACCCCCCCATCGACAGAAATGTTGGAGGGCCGATGTGGGCCAAAAAATGCCAGGGACGATTTTTCTTCCCAGTCCAGCCCTGTAGCCGATAGTGTAAAATTTTTATCAACCTATACCGATTATTAGCTGATATATCGGTGCATCTCTATTTAATATAGATATATAATCTGGTAAATACACTGTATTTGAAGTCAGTTTGAGTCGACTGCAAATTTGTGGGCAGCCATGTTTTCAAAGTTTGGTGGGCTGAAGGTTCAACACTGAGGTACACAACAGTATAAATATGAAAATACAGTAGGAAACTGCGTAGAAAAACTTAGAAAATGCTATAAAAGAAGATCATAATAATGTTTTAGACTTGTTTTAATCATCTTTCCATTCTTAGCAAGTTAATTGGTTTGCCCTCGCACTTAAAAAAAATCAGTTAATCGAAGAAACCGACTTAACCTTAAAACTAAAAAACATTGAATCTTTTATTCAGGCTTTATGGAGGTTTCATTGACTACCATAGTAGAAAAAATTCAAATGGTTGTCAAAGGTTCCCCAGAACTGCTTCCTTTCCCAAGTTTCTCAAAATATCTATGATGTCCCAGAAATGTCAGTTGCTAACATTCCTCCTTCATCTTTCTTTGTGTTCAACAGAACCAAGGCATTTAACCAGGTTTGGAACAACTTGAGCGTGAGAAATTCATGACAGAATTTTCATTTTTGGGCGGACTTTCCCTTTAAACAGTCTTGAATAAACTTACTTCACAGACTGCCACGTCTCCTGCTCAAAGCCGCGGTGTATGGACTGAGCTATGGATGACTCCATCAGGTCGATGTAGCGCACCACCAGGGGGACGTACAGCTCCTGCAGGTGCTTGTGGAACGTCCCGTTGCACAGGTGAGCTGGTAAGGATATAAAGCGAGTAATTGTTTTAGATTAACAAGCATCTAACATCACTTAGCAAACCACTGTGACGGATGAAAAAACACTAATAATGGCGTGGAAATATTACTGGAGTGCCAAAAAAACCTTTCTGTCAAGCATGTTCAATTGGCACATGTCTGACTGTTTTGATACATTTTATGTAAATATCTTTGAAATATATCATGCAACAATGTCAATTTACATAATGATCTTATTTTGTTGTACACACATATTATGATGTAACTTAACCTTTTAGACAGAAATGCAGGTGAATATAGCTACTGTAAAATGTTACTGTGATTTATCACCATGAGGAATGGGGGTGAAGAAGAGTGAGCGAGCGAGAGAGAGAGAGAGACACAAAGAGAGAGAGAGGCACGTCTCCTCAGACATCATTAAGTGTAATTCCCATCTCTCTGTTCTTCATCATTAACACTAGTCTTTTTACTCTCATGGGTGTGTGAGCTAATTTCCCAACCATTTAACAATGATGAAACTCATTTGAGCATTTAGTGTCAATGTCACAACACTATTTTATAATCATGTGCGCACAGGCTTAAAAAAACACAGTCACTTACAAATAATGTTTAAGTTAGAATGAATGTCACAGAAAGGTCTATGTGAAAATCTAAAAGCTACTTAAAAAGAAAAACTAATCACAGACAAATGTGAAAAAATGATCCATTCACAGCACAGCCTATGTGCATTTATCGAAAAATGAAATGAAAACCACTTTTATGCCAAAACCCATGAGCGATAAAAATAAAACCCAATCCACATTATATGACTGTTGAAAATATTCTCTATTGTCTGGTGTCCTGTTGTGTCTTATAACCCAGTGTTATCCCTAAAATGCATTAACACGGTGGCATGTTTAATACATTACGTCTAACCAGTCCGACTACTACCTACAATGGCCCGGCTTCACAAACAAGGCTTAAGGCTAGTCCCAGACTAAAATGAATGTGTGACCTTGTCTTAACTCAATATAACTTGCCCAGAAATATCTTAAAATATATCAGTGCCATTATTTTGTCTCAAGATGCACACCAGTAATGTATTCTTCTAAGGCATTTTTATAAAAGCGACATAAATCTTAATTCAACTAAGGCGTAGTCCTGGTTTAAGCTAAGCCGTGTCTGTGAAACCGGGCCAATGAGTGCTTATTGCTCAACAAAATAAATAAACATGAAAAAAACATCTTGTTCCATTTGAAGACCTTTCATGGAATGCATTGTGTCTGTTTCAGCTGTGCTGAACATTCACGCTTTATGTGAACAGACTTTTAAAACCATGAAATTAAGAGATTTCGGTCTTAAGATGTAACATATTTGTACCTCATTGTTGGGTTTCTTTTAGTCTTTCAAAGACTCTCTAAGCTCTATACAATGAAAGATTTGTGTGCTTTTCAGTTGTGTGGGAAGACTGCAAACAGTTACAAATGCTTAGGATTACAAGTTTGCCATGCGGTTTTACAACTTCAGAATGCATTAGAGATAGTTCACCCAAAATAAAAATTCTGTCATGAATTACTCACCCTCAAGTTGTTCCAAACCTGTTTACATTTCTTTGTTTGGTTGACCAGAAAGAAAGATATTTGGAAGAACGTTAGCAACTGAGATTTCTGGGGCACCATTGACTACCATAGTAAAAAAATGATCATATACTGAACACAAAAGAAAATATTTTGGGGAATTTAGGAAAACAAACAGTTCTGAGGCACCTTTGAAATCTAACTTGTTTACATGCTTCCAGATATTTTGGAAGATATTTTTTTTGTGTTCATCAGAACAAAGAAATTTTAACATACAGTATTTGTGACCCTGGACAACAAAACCAGTCTTATAGTCAATTTTTCGAAATTGAGATTTTTACATAATCTGAAATCTGAGTAAATAAGATTTCTGTTGATGTATGAGTTGTTAGAATAGGACAATATCTGGCTGAGATACAACCGTTTAAAACTCAGGAATCTGAGAGCGCAAAAAATCAAAATATTGAGAAAATCGCCTTTGAAGTTGTTAATCAGGGGCACTGTGGCAGACCATCCACTCACAAAAATAAAGTTTTGATATATTTAAGGTAGGAAATTTACAAAATATCTTCATGGAACATGATCTTTACTTAATATCCTAATGATTTTTGGCATAAAAGAAAAATCGATAATTTTGACCCACACAATGTATTTTTGTCTTTTACTAAAAATGTTCCCGTGCTACTTAAGACTGGTTTTGTGATCCAGGGTCACATTTGGAACACCTTGAGGATTTCATGACAGGATTATTTTTTTGGGTGAACTGTCCCTTTAATTCTTCAAAACCACCAGTTTGATTCTGCAAACCAAAACAGGCACACCACTCGATTATGCCTTGACTAAAATAATTAATAAAATGTTTGGCAGCAGGTGTCTTTCATTACATTTCTACCTGTATATAGAGAAGCAGGGGGTCATTTATTGACAGTAGGGGGCAAAAAGAAAACCTTAAGTCTTGCAAGTAACTGTGTGGGAGTATTGTATTTGTTCAGTCTGGCACATGTTTTTGTTATTAGAAGCTCCCATTTGCATTGTCATACTAGATCAAATCTATTCCACACAAACTGGTATATTAAGGCAAGTTGTTTGGTTACAAGCATTATTCCAAATATCTTTCTCTGTGTTCATTAGAACAAATAAATGTACACAGTTTTGGAACTCGAGGGCGAGTAAATGATGACAGAATTTTCATTTTTGGGTGAACTGTCCCTTTAAAAGATTTATCTTAAAGGGGTCATATGAAGCGAAAACGTGTTTTTCTGCGTCTTTGGTGTGTTATAAGTAACCACACCCCCACAAATCTACGTCAGTTCGTGGTATGATTTAACTAAAACCGCCCAAATGTATACGCAAGTAAGGTGGGCGTACCTGTCAGTACAATTGCTTTGGAACCTGATGTTCCAAATATGGTAAGAGGCGTTACATTTCCGTCACACGCTTGCAGTATTCAACCAATCACTACGCACTGGTTAACTGGCCAATCATAGCACACCTCGCTTTTCAGAGCGATGAGCTTTGTAAAAAATCTGCGCGTTTCAGAGAGGCGGTGCAAAGAGGAGATACAAACATGCACGGTATGTGGAAAATACAGCGTTTTTGAACCTTAAATCGTGTAGACACTTTGCATTACATCTAAAACAAACCATAATATTCGATTGGACAAGTGTGATATGAATGTACTACAGATAAATGCACAAATGTAAATGGAACTCTTGGCTTCAGCTGTTGTTATATCACAAGACTAAAAGCTCTTCATCACATCATTAACTTCCTGTTGTGAAGTATTCAGAGCCCTGTTTTGGTTAACGCAGGATAATTTTGTGTTAATTACAGGAGCGGTAATGGGATACTGGCACTCCTGATACGTCAGACGCTCAAAGGTCTCCTGAACCTGCCCTCCTTTGCAGGATTCAGGTATCTGGCCAGAAGTGGAGATAATTTATGCTCCAGCGCCACTAACTGATCACACAATATATCTCATTAGTGTGTTGACAACTACAGAGCACAGCGTGTTAACCTCCTCTCCTAACAAGGATTGTTTTCCAAATCTACACCGGTGTTAATTAGTGCGCTTAGCGATGGGAACATGCGATCAGAACTTTGGACAAATAGGAGACAGCTATGGACGGACGGAGGGGGGGATTTGAATTGAAAGGAATTTTTTTTGTGTGTGTTTTGCTTAAGCAAGAAAGTGATATGGAACACCATGCGGGTGAATAAATGACAGATTTTCATTTTTGGGTGAAGTGTCCCTTCAAAGGTCCAATGTGTAATTTTTCGGAGGATCTATTGTATGTCTTCAGAGGTGTATAAAGACCTTACATAATGAAGCGTTATGTTTTTATTACCTTAGAATGAGCTATTTCAATCTACATACCGCGGGTCCCCATACATGGAATTCGACATGTTGTTTCTACAGTAGCCCTAAACGGACAAACTGCTCTACAGAGCGTGTTTCGTAAATACGTTATCTCCTTTAGTAAAGATGCGAAAACATGACGACATCTTATTTCTGTGTCAGCCACTGTAGTGCTTCAATAGGGAGGGGTGGAGTGAGCTGTTGGATGCAATTCACAACCTCACCGCTAGATATCGCTAAATTTCATACACTGGACCTTTAAGACAAAAACAAAGAAAAGAAAAATGCTACATACGGTCAGTTCGTAAGAAATTGTTGAGCAGCTGAAAGAGAGGGAAACTGTCCCAGGAGTCTTGCTGCTGGACTGCCAGAGCTGTGTCCATATCCACCGTATAAAGGGACAGGAAGGTCTCTGCGTGCTCGGCCATCATCTCCGGCCACCAGGAGAAGGCCTACGAAATACAGACAAACACGCAAATTTATAGACACTCGATTTTCCCATTGTGCAAGTAGATTGTAACAGGAGGGTATACGCTAAATAAGAATGCAATTACGAACAATAACGCCAAACTACTGATGGTTAAGCAGGGTATGATACTGTCGACATAACAAAACCGAGAAGTCAACTAAAAGCAGTACTGTAGATGACACACAACACAAAGACGAGACATTGAATAGACCTACATTGTATTTAAAGATGGAGATGAATGGGAGGGAGAATCAAAGGTTTGCTTTTGAGCCAGTAGATTGGTTTTGTAAAGCCTTACTTTAGAAGTTTCAGACTGTATATACAGTACAAGCTACTATCCGAGTCTGTTATATCGGCAAAAAATAAAGAATACGATAAAACATTCTACTATTCGAGCTACAAGAACACAGACGCTTTGTTTGTTCACATATCAAAACACAGACTGAAATGAATGCTTCTATGATTTAAAACGGATAGAACTGCCAACGATTCATCTCGAGTGCCAAACATTTACAACGCGAAGGCTAACAATGCCTTTTTATATATTTTTGAATGATTCTGGAAAATAGCATTAGATATAACTATTGAAATGACAATTAGCCATGCACATGTCTTTTGCGGTTGACTGCAGCGTATCAGTGCACATCCATCCTGAATTCTCCAGAGAGGAGAAGAAAAGCTCGGCGCTGTCCTCCTACATTGTATTCCACTCTGTATTGTTTGCCATGTGCATTGAAGGCCCTTCTGAAAAGATCCAAGTCCATCAATGCGTCTCTCTCTTAGCATTCTTCCACACGCCGATTCCTGGGGACGGCTGCAGCCCACTTAATTGAGAGCGTAAAAGAAAACCAGTGCATCTCGCCTCGTATTCTTTACGCCGGCACGCAAGCCAAGAACTTTCCGTCCAAAGCGGTCGGCGTCGAGCAATGGGGATAAAAGTGCAGTCAGTCATAGTGAAAAATACATGGCATAGAGAATGCTAACTTATTGAAGGCATCTATTGTGTGTGGATATTGCTCCTGTGGGTGCGAGGAGGGGGGCGTCACTCTCGTCTGACTTGATGTCGTACAGTCACTGGCCTTGAGCGAACTCATCCTCGCCGCTTTTCAGAAGCAGGTTTTGAGCGCTGACAAACATCAAAGTGAGCGTTTTATAGCTCTGTTAAATTTAAATCATGCTCCAAAATATATTTCAGTCGTAGATTATTCACTTTACCTTTACTTTTTATTATATTAAAGGGACAGTGCACCCAAAAAAGGTTTCAACATTTTTGTTGGTCCAAACACGGATGGAGACAAAATAAAAAAACAGACTATTATTGACAATATGTATTTATTGTTTTTACTTATTTTTTGAGTTCAGTGGTCTCAGTCCCCGTTATAAAAAAGAGCTCTCTGGACATTATGTGAATTTTGTATTTGTGAGTGAACAGTCATAAACATTTTTATATTAGCCTTTAAAGATGTCAGCCGGAAAAAAAAACAATCCTGGCTTTGACATTTATTTGGTTAAACCATGCTTTTGACTTTTAAAGCGGCCTTAACACACGCGGTTTCTGCCAAACTCATATTAATCTTGAGTACCTAGTGTAGTATTGCATACTTCGTATTTTCGAAGTGTATTTAGTTTGATCACATTTATAAAAGATAGATACAGCTGTACGATTATTTCCGAAAGCATACGGCGCGTGCGGGGGTTTTAGGCTGAAGCACGTGCACAGACATTAGTTTCACTCACCACCATGTCCGGCATCTTTTAGCGCTGGGACAGCTCCATATATCAGTTTCAAACGATCTCCAAATCCAGCATTATATCCACCGTTTATATAACATTCATCACCCAAATGCAGTGAACAAACAAACACCTGAACTTTGCGAACGTATGCTCTCTCTCTCTCTCTCTCCTGCACACAAGTGAAAGTGACGTCTGCGCATGCTCCTTCTCCTGCTTTTCTTGCTGCCGCGTGGGCGTGCTGTGTGCTTTTCCGGGAGTATTGTCCAATAAGGGACTAAGAAAAATTGTTACGAAACAGTTTTATATGTTCAAAAAAACTTTCCGAAGCCTGTACGATCGCTGGGGGAGTGTATCGAGCACAGAAATACTACGTAATACACCCAACTCATTTTTTGACAAGTTGACCATGTTAAGCATGAGAAGACAGCACATTTAACATTGTAAAGAAGTCAGAATACATGACACACCATTGCAGCACCCCTTTAATAAACAAATGCATGGCAATAAATAATAAAAAAATTATGAATAAAAATGCATAAATAAAAAAGATCAATAAGACACACCCAAGTGAAAATACCAACGCAACACCGTCAACATTAGACAGCACAGCATAAGTACAAATAGTCAAACTCACCTCTTTTCCCTAATACATTTACAGATGTAAGCATGACAGAGAGAGAAGAAGAAAATGTCAAAATGCACAAAAGAATATTAGCAAACATTGTGTTAAAATACAGCTGTATGTAAAAATGAATGCACAAACATATTTTTGGCGTAAAAGTGTTCAACATTTAAATGTACTATATAGAAATAACATTGTTTAATATGCGATGTAAATGTAGACACACCACAAACACCTTTAGTGGTATTTGAGCGTTTTGGCATCGTTGTCTCTGTTGCCCGCATCAGCTGTCGAATGCTCAACGACTAAAAATAGTCCCCCTACCTCGCAAACAGATGTCTAAAGCCGTACATTTGCTTGGTAAATGAGTGTCGTCTCTCGCCATGATGTCTGAACACATTGATCAGTTATCTTTGATTTTTGATTTAAATGTTGACGTGAGAGCGTTAGCGAGTCCTGGCCTCGTGCAGATGGGCCGTGGGCGTTGTTTTCCTCTGGCGTTACTATAAACTGGCAATGGGACGGGTAAGCTGTCACTTGCTAACAGCTGTTGTGGCAACGCGGCGAAGGAAATGGACAGCGAGACGGTAAATGATCACGAGTCCGCTATGAAATGATCATGCAATACCTTCTGGAGAAACGTGCAACGCCAAAAGGCCTGATGATAAACAAAGACTGATTATGCATCGTTGTGACTGCGGACTTCTTTTAACATATGTTGGGAAGGATTGGAAGATGTGCGCTATATGTAAGGAAAGACTGGATCAATGGTGAAAAAATCATCTTGTCGTGTCTTAAAAGGCAGTAGGGAGTATTTGCTGCTTGTGAGGACTATTATATTAAAAATGAAAACAGAGTAAAAAAATCAATTCTGAACTATAAGAAAAACAAATTAAGGTAATAGCGAATAGTGAATAGTTAGAACGTAAAACAACACACCACCAGCTGGTCTTCTACAGCAGTAACTACTTCATTCAGTATATCAAGCAGAACCTGACTTTAATATATCCTTACCCTTTATGTTATGGATGTTGACAGACAGACAGTCAGGCAAACAGACACATGCAGACAAACATTATAGATAGATATATAGACAGACAGACATCCAGTATATGTAGATTAGAAAGTATAGATAGACAGGACAGAGGACAGGTCAGATAGATAGGACACAGACAGACAGATATAGATTAGATAGGATAGATAGGAGACAGACAAACATCTACATAAATAGGATGTACAGACAGACAGGTTGAAATGAGGTAGATTGTACCTCAGAGTGATGCTCTTCGTTCTGTTGTAACACTTCTATACACAGCTCTCCCAGTCTGATCATGTCCTCCAATCTCTTCTCAGGAGACGCCTGACTGGTGTCTGCTGACATGATACATGACAAAATGTTGACACCAAAACTGTTCTATCTTCACCCTGCCTCGATTTACTTTGCAGATTTTCAAGCTAAAAGTGATATGTAACAGCACGTAGTGTTTGGTGGTAATCAGACGTATTGTGTGTGAAACCTTCGATCTGGGCGTAGTCAGTCAACTGCTGGTAATTGACGAGTGCGGCTTTTTCCAGGCGCTTCTGAACGATCGTCTTCATTTCTTCGGGTGGCACTGCTGTGGTTATGTCCTTCATCAGAGCCTAAGGAACAGTAGGTTATGTTAAACTTTAGCTCTAATTGATCTTATTTATTACGTTTGAATATTCTCCACATTTATGCATTTGGCATACGTTTTTGTGACCGACCGTATACATTTCATATCAGAATCAGTACATTTCCCATGAATCGAATCCATAAACTTGGTGTTGGGTATACAATAATAATATAAAATAACTTAATGAATAAAATTTCTTGGGAACCATTTTTTTGGTCGTTTTTGGAGCCTGACATCGCTAGACACAATTTATTTTTAACTGCATGAACATTTTGAAATTATTCTTTTGTGTTTCCAGATGAGAAAGTCAGTCAGATTTGGAATAACATGAAGGTGCTTAAATAATGACAATGAACTTTTCGTTTAAAAGCCTAATGTCAAACCCCATCATAAAATGCACCAACCTATAAAAAATAACCTCACAGAAATGTCCCAAAAGACATGCTTTATTCATTAAGCGCTGGAGGTGCAAAGCACACACAGTTAACACGCAGACACTCACCCTTTCTAGAAGAGAAAGCGTGGCTTTAAGGGCCCCCTCTGGTCTCCCGAAGGGAAAACAGTACCTACGGGCAGAGAGACAAGGGTAGAGCGACTAAACAAACTCGAGTGGTAATTAACTGAGAACTACTCGTAAAGTGTGAGCGCAAGCTGAAGGGGTCAATCGCAAACCGCTGTTTTTCTGCTATCATGGGACAATAATTGCGTCTTTTAAATAGAGATGTTTTCCAAAGGCTGTCGAGGAGGGACAGGTGTCAGCTCGCGTACGGACAATGCCAGGCCATGTGAATGAAGGAGAAGAGAAGTGGTTTTCGCGGAGGCCTCGCACCACAGGTGTGAGAATGTCTCCAGAAAAGCCCTCATCCCCTTTTCATGTGTGTCGGGCAAGAGGCACACTTGCCGAGTGACTCAACAAGCTTTAATCAGCTTGGGTCGGGCGCTACGGCTAATCCCCGACACGCCCTGCACTGGCCTTGTTCTGTCTGCTATCTATTTGCATAATCCTAGCCGTTTGTTTGCAGTTTTTGTTCGAGTGGTTTTAACAGGTTATTATGGGCTTGTTCAAGCGCAAGACCCTCTTTACCGGTGGGTCCAGAACTCTGCGGGGGACCCTGCGGGAGGTCACCTTAAATCTCACCTTAAAACCAGGACCTGACAGAAGGTGTGGTGAATGTTGAAACGGTACATTGAGATGTGACACGTCAGCTGTCAGCTGGTTTTTGGATTTGAGAGATTTTACATCTGTCATTCAGTGTCTATGGTAAACTTTGTGGTCACACTTCAGTATAAGGGGCAATTCTCGCTATTAACAAACCATTAACTATGACTTTCCCCCCAATTAACTCTTAATGTGTTGCTTATTAATAGTTAGTAAGGTAGTTATAAGGTAATAAGGTAGTTAGTAGGATTAGGGATGTAGAGTATGGTCATGCAGAATATGTGCTTTATAAGTACTAATAAACAGCCAATATGCCATTAATAGGCATGCTAATAACAACTAGTTAATAGTGAGAATTGAAGTGTTACCAACTTTGTTATTATTATTGCTTCACTATACAAGGATTATTTC
Source organism: Triplophysa rosa (assembly GCF_024868665.1). Lineage (NCBI taxonomy): Eukaryota > Metazoa > Chordata > Actinopteri > Cypriniformes > Nemacheilidae > Triplophysa > Triplophysa rosa. The sequence continues at coordinate 9,579,049 of NC_079892.1, forward strand.
AACCAACCTGACCATATACTGGTTAGCATCTGGCAAGAGAATCTCTGTTTTTGATGGGATGAAGGAGGATTGACTTCTTAACTTTAAGACATAAAGAACATGTCCTCCTTCTCTTTTCAGACGCAATTTATCACGTATTATTGAGAAGCACTGTAATACTTTTGACACACCAGTACTCTACAGAAACATAAAAAACATTTACGTTGCTGAATACTGCCCGATTTGATATCAATTAAAGACTGGAAATGAAAGACAGAGCAGGCTGGCAGATGTGGCAGCTTTTCTCACCTGAAATGTGTGATCTGCTTCTCCAGCAACGTCAACAATCTGCTCCTGATCTCCTCAAACTCCTCCTTCTCCTGCTCTGTAACCGTGCCCATGCCATCCGGTCTGCCAAAACAGGGAGGAAACATTCTGGTTTGTATTTGTTTCTTCTCAGCACCTGTTCATTCTTCATGACTGCCCTTGAATAGAGTGCTTTAACTTCTTCAAGTATTTATAGCTTTTTTCCGTTTCTCAAATATTCAAGAAAACAAAGCTTTGACCTTTTACTGAAGCTTTGACAAGTAGAAAGCCTTACACGGCAAAGAATATCTAAATATTTTTGGCAAATCACATCAAGTAATGCAAGGTAATTCGGAATAAGTCAACACACAACTGCTATGTTTATTTTTTGAAAAAAATAAATAAAATAAATAAGTAAATTTTATATATATATATATATATATATATATACATACACACATGCACGCACGCATACATATTAATTAATGAAATAAAAACAATTATATCTTTATATATAATTATATTACATATAGACACATACGTTTATTTTTTCAATATTTGTTTATATTTCCAATATATATACACGTACACATACAGTATATACATTTTATATATACATATGTGTGTGTGTATAATTAGATTATTAAATTTTATAACTATACTTTATAATAAAATAAAAACAAACAAATAAATCAAACCAAAAAATCATCAACCAAAAATAAAAGCAAAGACTCAATATTTGTTTTTATTTCCAATATACATACACGTACACATACACTATATACATTTTATATATACATATGTGTGTGTGTGTCAAACCAAAAAATCATCAACCAAAAATAAAAGCAAAGACTCAAAAATGAACAAACATAATAAAATCAAAAGCATCATGTGACCCAACATATACTTCATTATTCCATATTTTGTCTAATATAAATGAATCCAATACTTTTGTCACACATAAACTAAACAATCAAGTGTAGCCAGCATATGTTCACCCATTAAGCATTGCACAATTACACTTCTAAGGTAATCGTTTTAGTTGTAAGTCACCAACAATAGGCAGAGAAGTTGGAGGGCATTGTGTCCTGCTATCCAAACCCTCCATACATTCTGAATGGCACAGATTAGCTGTGTAGATAAAGCTCTTTTCTTCACATGCAGAGGTAAAGGCAACTTGTAAACCTGTCTGTTCTTCAAATCCCTCCCTCCATTAAACAAAATCCATCTTTTCTTTTTGACAAGAGCCCGCTAATCCCAAGAGAACACAATGAGCGGGTGTGAAAAGTGCCAGAAGATGTGTGTGTGTATGAGTGGGGGTAAGAGAGAGAGACCAGCGCTTACAAATCTCTGTATTATAGTAAAGGCTAAGGAGTGTATAAACTCACCATCGACCTTTTAATCTCTGTGCTTTTGTCTGTGGGACTGCGTTGGCTCATTACTTCTATAGGAAGTCCTCTTAGTTTAACGGCTCCTCACAAGAGGCCTGGGAATTAAACTGTTAGCACATGCTGAAATCACTCTGGTTAACAGTCCATGTAGTTCATGCTTGGCTGTCGGTACATTGTCGAGACTACGCGAGCCTTACAACTTTAGTCCATAATTAGGTCTCTCCCAATTCACAAATCCTCCTACTGACTGGACTAATGTTAAACAAACGCATCAATCCTTGAAACACATCCAAGTCCACCTTACATAATACAACACTTTGCTAGTAGCGCTTGCTAAGGCGTTTTCACAGCATCACTATTACTATTATTGTTAAACGTTGGCTTAACCAGCGATGGGAATCCTGGGAATGTCCATCTGTGCCAACCTGTTTGTTTAACCACAACAGCAACAAACTAAAACTACCGTCCAATAACAGATGGGGGTTGATGCCTGATCACATCAAGACCCCGTGGACAAGTCAGAAGTGACAATCTAAAAGGTGACACCCTGGATGTATGTCATGTTTACAGTATGAGTAACTGAGCGTGCACGCTGGTAAAGACTCTTGTCACATGGGCAGCCGAGCATGACGGACAGGCGAGAGAGAAGGCTCGGAGCGAGTCTGACAGGTGAGAAAGAGGTTAGCTTGTGATCGCCGTCCTGACTATCGCTCTGAACGATGGCACATCGTTGTCAGCATGCGCTCAAGTTCATCCAGCACACAAAGCCGCATCTGTCCGACTCCTCTCAAACACTTGCTTACAAGTCTGCGGCCTATACGAGCCCAGGGTGCATCTGCCATTCAAACGTAGTCGACGGAGAATGAAACGTGCCACAAGGTTGACCAACGTGTCTTTGAGGTAGTCTATTAAAATACCCTTCACTGCTCATAAGACGCAGCGCTGTCACCTAAAATCAGACGTTTTGAGATTTGACAACAGGGTTCTGGAAGGAAAACGTCTTTCAGGACTGAGCTTCTACAAAGTTATGATACAATGACAACATTACTAATAATATTTTGTTTGACTTTTTATGTACATTGAATTGATACAAATTACAAGTTAAATATATATTTTTCACAATTACAGTACATCACTCTGCTTCCGTTTCTACTATCTGTATGTTTGTAAAGCTGGTTTCAACAAAGCAACCATGTGAAAAGATCTATACAAAATACATTTGAATATATGACATATTTTTGTACATTTTTTATATTAAAATGAGACCCATATTTTCTGAAACGCCGTAGTTTGACTTTTTTGTCAAATAATCTTTTTAAATAAATGCCTTAACCAAGTTGTATTTTCTTCATTTTGTACCATAGCTTGTAGCTTTTTAAGGTCCAATCTAAAGGGCATTAAAAACAAATATTGTACAAATATGCCCTCCGGACATCATTTTTGGCCACTACTGTAAGCACACGCACACGTTTATTATCTCCGTGGGGACAGTCCATAGGCGTAATGAGTTGTATACTGTACAAACTGTATATTCTATCCCCTACCCCTAAACCTAAAGATCATAGAAAACTTTTTGCATTTTTAGATTTAAAAAAATATTGTTCTGTACAATTTATAAGCTTTTGTGCCCATGAGGACCTCAATTTTGGTCCCCACGGTGACACGAGTCCCCATGTGTTGGTGTGCATTCAGGTTTAGGTCCCCACCGGGATATACAAACATGAACACACACACATGTTGGGTTTCCATGTTTTATGGGGACATTCCATAGACGCAATGGTTTTTATACTGTACAAACTGTATATCATATTCCCTACCCCACCCCCTAAACCTAACATTCACACACAACTGTCTGCTCTTTTTCAAAAAAGTTAATTTTGTATGATTTATAAGCTTGTTTCCTCATGGGGAGAAAAAAATGTCCCCTCAAGGACAAGGATTTTGGATATTGCCATCTTTGTGGGGACATTTTGTCCCCATACCGTATGGTTTACCCTCCCCCCCCACACACACACACACACACAGATCTATTTTTTGAAGAGTACCTTGTATTTTGAAATTCAGATAAGGAAAAAAATCTAAAAATCTAAAACCAAAAAAGAAAGTGTTGAAAAACCAAGCAGCTTCTATAATTAATGGGGGACTCAAACTTTTGACTATGTAGAAATCAAAAAGCTAGCAACTAACAAATATTCTTTCTTATGTTGGACAATCACAGTGAAGCCGGTTGTTGAGATCTTATCGACAGATGTATAAGATCAGTTGAGGTTTATCAATGAGTAGATGCTCTCATCTGAACTAAAAGCTGAAGTCGAGGTCATCTTGTCCAGTGCAGGAGTTGTTGTTAATATGGAGAATCTGAAAAGCCTTGAGGTTCCTCACAACAGCTAAAACATCTCATTTAAAGGCGTTTCTTACAGATTTTTTTTAAACAACAAGCTGGTATTCATCAGAACAACACTTTGCAAATGTTTCACACTTCAATTTAGCATTCAACACTAAAGACAGACCAAATTGCACCTGGCTATGTTATTTATTTACTTTGCTTTAATTATTTTCCCCTCTCTTTTTGACTTAAATATCATTTGCTATATATCCCCTCCATGCAGTCTTTATAGACCTCTTCGGATGACGTAAACAGCGCTGGTTTAACGCTGGTCCAGATGAACTTCCTGTTTCAGTTCTTTAACACTACACAAACATTTAAACAAAATACAACCAACGGAATATTTATAATGTCAAACAAATACTGTATCTTTAAGACTTCATTTTATATGTATGATAAAAATAATAATAAATAAATACAATTTGAAACAGGCCTCTGGACCAGTGTTTACATCTTGCGTATATAGGCTCCGCTGCTCTGAACGGTCATTATTCAAATGAAACCTCTACCCATAAAAAGCTACTCGTGCCAATTTCTACACGTTTGTAACTAGTGATTAGCTGGAGAGGCTAATCACTACTGTCCCTAATTGACTAAATTGGCCATCAAAGAGACGGAGCACATCCGTGTATATTTAACATCAAATAAGTCAATTGGTGGGTGATTTGAGGTAAGTGGAAAATGAACGCCTTTCAACGGCACGGTCTACAAGCTGAACACAAAAGACTCAATAAGTGCACAGGAGAAACTCACATGCCGAGCTTCTCTGTGCCGATGCAGAGGAGTTTAATCATTAACTACCATCAATAATTTACATCATCAATAACATGAAACAAGTCCATATAAAATGAAATCCTCAGAGGTCTTATCAAAGATGTTATCTTGAACTGTTAAAGAAGCCCAAACGGACAGCGTAATTACGGTTTAATTGCTTTGCGTTTGGAGATAATGGAGAGGCATTAATTAATTTGCAAAGCATCCGCTCACACTCTCTATGACTGATGCTGGAACATGGCTGCCACGCTGAGCTGAGCCTCCCCAATGATTAAAGAATTCTTCTGTTTTCTACTTCCTTTTGTCTGGCCACCCATTATGTTCGCAACAAAAGACACTCGGATGGTTTTTTTCTCTCTTATTGTGATCTATCAAACATCTGAGACTTTTCATGGGTTTGACACAAATGAAATCCTTGATTTCAAACACTTAGCACGTCAGGTTTCAAAATGCACAACCTCCAGGAAAGGAAAAGTTTCCCTGCTGTTTGAAAAGAAGAGCTTTGTTAAAGGGATACTCCACTCAAAAATAAAAATTCTGTCATGAATTACTACCCCCAAGTTGTTCCAATCCTGTATACATTTCTTTGTTCTGTTAAACACAAAGAAAGATATTTGGAAAAATGTTAGCAACTGACAGTTCTGGGACACCATTGACTGCCATAGTAGGAAAAATTCAAATGGTAGTCAAAGGTGTCTCAGAACGGTTTGCTTTCCTACATTCTTCAAAATATCTTATTTTGTGTTCATCAGAACAAAGAAACTTATACATGTTTGAAACAACTTGAGGGTGAGTAAATGATGACAGTGTCAAAAAAGACTGACACAGAATCTGTAAATTTGTATGTAAATTTCAATGATTATTATGTATTAATATTATAAATCTAAAGGCGACCTGACCAATCATTACGCCGATATTATGCTCCCCCTGTTGCCATTTGCCATTTTGTCCTACAAACAAACTATAGTTTCCCTGGCTGCGCATTATGTGGTTTTAAAAAGTCCTTGGCGATTGTTGCTGGCCGTCACACTGTACGAACATGATCCCATTTTTTTCCAGTAATGATTATTTCACGATAAATATTCTTTAGTGCAATGGGAGCGTTTTGGCTGATGTCGGACATAGCAAAAAGGGGCGGGCTTTGCGACAATACCATCGCCACGCCACTGGACTCAACCATTGGGCCAGTGGGTGGCTTCTCTCTTACAAAATAAAACTATGCTATAGTTAAAATCAGATCAAAATTCTGTGAAGCTAAATCTAAAATCCCACAATGGCTCTATATCATCAACTCTGACGGACCCGTCAAAGGATCCAAAATCCCATCATTAACATGTGGGTCAACAGTGTCCAGAGTGTAATGAGTTAGGTAAAACTGCAGGTTATTTTATGTATTCATCTTTATGTGAGTTAAAGTTGAATACCCTACATTTTCTGATCTGGATCTGATCACAAATGCAGACATACAGACCAGCAGAGAGGACAGTGAGTTTTTGAGGATGTTGTCATACCTGTTTCCGTGGACGTGTGATGCGCAGAAGGCATAGCTGTAGTGTAGGAGGGTGGGGTCCACCAGAGCGTTGTTATCTGAGAAATCCATCAGGTCTTGCAGGTAGCAGATGTGACGATGGCAGCCCCTCACCCCGTATCGAGCGTAGTACTCGTCCAGAACAAACACCTGGCCTGGGCTGAACCAACCCTGTGCACACAGCAACAACTATTATGCTCTTGACAATATATCAATACTAGGGGTTAATTTTCAGAGGTTACTGGAGTCATAAGGAGGCAGACTGCATAAAGACATTAAAAAAGAGATTAATAGAGAAAGACTGAAAGAGACAGAGAGATATGACATGTCCACTGAATCAATCAACTTATCAGTATTACAGTATCATTTTAACAGTTACTGGGGTGGAGTGATACAAAACAGTAAAGCTTCACAGTTTCTGGTCACATCATCCATGCACTCTTGGAACGCCTCACAAACCAATGAGATTTAAACAGGCCAAAAATACCTGTAAATCGCGACATTCCCTACATCGTCTTCTCTTATAGACGGTTTCAGCATCAACAACATAAACATTATGTGGCCCAAACATAACTTCCTGTAGACCTCCCCGTAGAATCAACTGTCGAGTAGTTTTAATTGAATGTAATACAATTAATATACAATAAAATATTAAAGATGGGGTAACATGCTATTTCATGTATTCTGACTTCTTTACATTGTTAAACGTGCTGGCTTCTCATGCTTAACATGGTCAACTTGTTAAAAAACGAATTGAACGTATGACGTAGTATTTCTGGGCTTGATACACTCCCCCAGCACTCCAACTTCTTTCGGAAAGTTTTTTATAAGTCTGGATCCCTGTTTTGTAACAGGGATCCTATTCCTTTTATTGGGCAATTCTCCCGGAAAAGCATGCCCATGGCAAGGCGAAAGAAATAGCCTGCCCACTCACCAACCGACAAGTGATAGGAGGACCCGCCTACCAAGATTGGCTGCGCTGCATCAATATTGGCTTTGCTGTTGGCCTACAGCTGCAGCTTATTACTCTTGCGATAGTGAGAGGCTTTGTTTGTTCATGGTATTTAAGTAGTGGATGTTATATAAACAGTGGATTTGGAGATTGTTTGAAACTGATAGATGGCGTGGTCCCAGTGCTAAAAGATGCCGGACATGAACCGCAAGCAGAAAGTCAAACTAAGTCATATGTCTGTGTTTTGTTGCCAATTGGTGCGTACGTGCACAATGTAAACAACACGAAGGGATAATGCGATGATGTATTGTGTGCTCGTGCTGTAGTTCCTTTCCCCCTGCCTTCCTCCAGCAGCTCATCTTTTTCCGGAAATAATCGTACAGCTGTATCTCTCTTTTATAAATTTGATCAAACTAAATACTCTTCTAAGATACGACGTATGTAATACTACTGTATAGGTACTCAAGATTAATATGAGATTGGCAGAAACTGCGTGTTTTATATGGTTAGTGTAAAATATAAAAATATAGCTGCAAGCAGCAATTACGGGGTCAAGCCCAACAAGGGCCAAAGGGAAATACATGTGGTCAAGTCTGATGAGTTTCGAAAACTAAAATTTTAAATCATGAGGAAAATGTACTAAAAGCACAAGAAAATTGCTTTGCTAAAACTTTTGCCTCATAAAATCGCACCTTACTTTACATGCTAATTTTTATGTGGGTTCAAGTCTGATGACTTCAAACTGACAATTTCTTAACAGATCAACTTATAAAAGCTTACCATGGTTTGACAGTTTTGAACAATAATTTAATTTACCTGCTTAAAACTGTTTATTTTTAACCATACAAAGTGACAGACTACAGTACAGCTTTAAACAGTAAACAGTTTCATCTACTATTAAGCTTTTATTACATCACATACTAATTTGTGCTACTGTATCTCAAATGTTCTGTAACAGGGCCAAATCAACAATAACCACAATAAACAGTGAAAAAACTTTTTAAAACGCTGTTGCCTTTGCACTGACCCTTTGTAAACCTCCTGCTCAGCGCATGAAGTGATGACATTTCCAAAGACATTTTGTTTCTTCCAAAAAACTGCGCTGCACTAATTGAACATGAAGTGTCTGATTTCAGCACGTCTCTCATTTCAATGCAAGATGCACACACACATATGAAAAAACTGCAGCATGCATGAAGAGCTCTTCCAAAAAATATTACTCAAAACACTCCGTCTATTTCCAACATTTAAACAAACGAGTACAAGGTTAAGTGCAAACAATTAATTCATAGGCAGAGAAGTCACACATAATGCGAGCGGGTGGAGATCGCAGTGAGGCTCCTGTCGCATTCATTAGCTCATTCATCCTTCACATAATAACTAAATTAGGCATGAATCTTACAAACCTAATTAAGACGCCTCCTCTGAAGGAACGCTAGCAAATTAACACTTTGACGAGGCTGCTCGCCCACGACGGTGCGCGGGGCCACGAGTCAGGAGAACTGTGATGCGTTTCAGACGTTTGAGGGAGACCAGCAGTCACGAGGGATTGTGGCGCATGGCTCTGAGAGGCTGCAGAGATGCGGAGACCTTCTAACCTTCTTGCAGTGGTAGAAACAGAAACCTTCATTAAAGACTAACTGATGCACAGAGCGGTCGAACAGTGTACGATTTGAACAAAGCTGATACGTGGTGTATTTTGAGATATGAGCACTTGATATCTCCTGTCGTTACCCAATCTATGGCCTGTCCTTCTCGAAATGCAACTGTCTCTTCATAAAGTTCAGTCTGACCTGTGCAAATTGCTATTTATGTTTCTCAAAGCTGTGGTTAAGGACTTATATTACTGCCGGATCTCTTTAAAACCCTTCAATATTTACAGATACTGTATGCATATACGTGACATATGTTGTGCTAAATGACCCAACCTGGCAACCTCAATGTAAGTTTAAAAATATTGTTTGCTTCCATTGTGTGAAACTGACTTTTGGATGCTTTCCATTTCCAAACTACTTATAACTTAGTTAATCTATATATTTTGAAAGTGTAGTTTGCTACAATACATGCTAGACAAAAACAAAAAACACACAAGTTTATATATTTCAACTGATACATTTGTTGCTATATTTTTGCAATACTGCAATACTTTACTCTTATTTGAAGCTTGTGAAGTTAAATGTTAAAGTTAAATGTTAATAAACAGTTTAAACTGAATTTTATAAGCTATTTTTATTGTGGGTCATGTAAGCAATTCAGGTCAAAATGTATACCAAATGTATACCAAAGAAGAGCCAGATTTTCTTATTTATTGTCAGGAGTTTGTGTGACAAAATTCCTTGTAGAATATTTCAAGAAATATTTCACACATCAAGCCTCTGAAATGACACATTAAGTATACATCAATGCATGCTTAAGCATAAATATTCAGTATATATATTTTAATAAAAATAAGGTCTTGTGGTTGGTAAGCAACATTTTAAAATTTCACTTTTCATTGGCAAAAAGCTAACGTTGGACCCCGTTTCTATCCCTTCTTTATCATTCCCTGGCAACCACTACCCATCTTTCAACTTTTCCCATCAACTTTCAAGTTTTTCTCTTCCCATTCGTCTCTTCTTTGTCACAATCCGTCTCTTCCCGTGCTGGTCAGATCTATTAATATTGCACCATTCAGGGCTGAGGCACGGTGGCCCAGCGCCGAGCCGAGTGCCACAAGATGTTCCACTCTGGCAAACAGATGGCCTGCTCGTGTCTTGGCTCCTAGCGCTCAATTAACCACTAACGACCGACTGAGACGGCAGTGGAATCATCCTAGCGAACACGGCCCAGTCTGGCTATCTGCGATGGGGGTGGGGGGAGATAAATAAAGTACACACACACAGAACGAGAGATGGACTGTAAAGCCTTGGTTATGGCAATTTTATCTTTTGGCTTGGTCTGTTCCTTACTGATTAAATTTGCTAAGGAAAAAAGACTAATGAGGAATTTAAAAAATCAAGTTGGTGGGGAGACCCTTGTATATGTATTTTTTTAGCATAATAAAAGCACTTTTTTATATATTGTCACTGTTTGGTGGAAACCTTGGGTGACCATATTTTATGATTTTTATTTCTTTTTTCAATAAATTATCACTATTGGTCACCCTTTAAATTTGTTTGTGGGTTTTTCAAATATTTAACCAGTGAAAAGTATATCGCTGCTGTCCTTCTGAAACCTTGTATCTCCATCTTTCATTTTTTTGCCATAAATCATTATTATTAGTCAGCCTTTATGGTTGTAACTGGGTTTTGCAAATATTTAACCAAATAAAAGTATTAAAAAGTGCTTGTTAACTTTAACAACAGAGTATTTAATCGTTTAAACATTACAGTGTTTTTTCTCTATTTTCTGTAAAACAGCAAATTTGGACATCCGAGTTTCAGAAGGATATGAGCTTTTCGAACTTTTGTTGATATATATTTAACAAATACAGTATTTATTCAATTTTCTGAAATGTAGCAGTTTTAGCGATACAATGTTTTAATTACTGTATAATTACAAAGTATGGGTGTCACAATATACCTGTACCGACTATAACTGTGATATTAATAGTCACGGTTAAAAATACTGTGTAAATTCTTACACACCTGTTAATATTGTAAATTATTTGTTACAAACTCTTATCTTCAACATTTGATTTAAAAGGTGATTTAAAGACATAAAATAAACAAAATTAAAGAATTTGACTGATAGCATTATTAAAAAAAAAAAAACGTTGAATAGGTATCACGATAATATGGCCACCGTGAAATGTGTTTGGCCACAATAACCGTGAAGTGAAAATCAGACATTGTGACAGCCCTAATACAAAGGTAATGTTTTAAAAATCAGACGATCTGAGTCACATTGTGCCTTTAATGATACACACACACACACACACACACAGAAAATCCAATGAATCCAGCGCACACATTCCCCACAGTCAGAGAAAAATCAAAATACAGCTTTTTGAATCAACTCACTGAGCCTAATCCCAGTATCACACGACAGCTGATCCAAAAAGTTGTGCTTTATGTGGCCGTTTGTGCACACGGCAGCACTGCTTATTGATTTTCCCCCAAGCTTCATTTATTGACTGTGAGATTTTTGGTGGGGGGGGTGGCTTAAAGATCCGAGACTTTTAATTTCTGTTTTCACATAAAGATCAACAAATGTGCTTGGATGTTTGTAATTTATCAGTAATTTGCAATCTACAATACACATTTTGCAGCAAATCGATCTGTATGCATGCAGTGTTCAGAAACTCCTGTTTGTTTCTGAGAAAACAGGCCCGCTCCCTCACAGATGGCTTTATCCCAGAAGGCCTGGGAAAGGCAGCACATTCAGGTGGCTTTTGTGGCTCTCTCTCAGAAGCCTGATCAAAGACTGCGAAGCCTTCACAAAGAGCCGAACGCAGACAGAGTCATTCAGAAGCTGAATAGATAACATAAGGTGCTCGCTCAAAGCAGGTACGGAAGGACAATAGGGACAAAAAGAAAAAGCATGCGAGGTTGTTAACGCTAACCGGCGAAGAATTACAACACAAAGTATATACAACACAACACAAATTCAAAATCAACACCATTTGGTACCTCCAATTGTGTTCTGGGAGTTTTTAAACACAAATCTATCTCACTACCATGCCAATTTTATGCGACAAAAACATACTAACTCGGTTCTCAGCAGGAATCTTTTATCCACGGGAGTAAATGGAGGAGACACATGCAATCGGATGCTTTTCCTATTTGGGTTGTACTGATTGGAAGCATTTATTCCCGTCTTACCCACGAGCCCTCACTCAGCCGGAGGGCCACATCTCTCTGCATTGAACGTATAAATCGCGCCTCTATTTAACACTCTCATGAACACATCACACACACAGACTCATTGAAAAGAGGTCGCTACAATGTATCGGATCCAAACCAAGCGCTTCCAACTCACTTGTTGATCGATTGAAATGTCATGATCAGTTTTAACTTAAAGCGCATGATTCCCACTCACTCCTCCTCGATCACACACAAGCGTTCGCACGCTCTCGGCTCACCAGGCAGGAAAAGGAGTCGTTCATGCGATGCGTGAGCGTGTGTTTCTGCAGGATGCGGAACAGGCTGGCGTGGTCGAAGTTGCAGGGCACGGCGGAGATGAGCTCCTCCACTCCTTGTCTCTGTGTCCTCTCCAGACCTGAGCCAAAAACACACGCAGTCAGACGTCTGGCACGCGATGGCACACACAACCGAATCCCATTCCCATCGTGTGAAATGACCAGTTAATAGATCAAGATCAAGGAAATTATTTGATAGTTTTAAACATAGCATTCTGTGATTATTTGAAACTAATATTTGATAACATGCCCAGACCAGTTTGCTTAAAAAAAAAGAGGGTAAGAGTATATTTTTGAATATTAAACAGCCCTATTCAGATTCCATGAATGTTATGAGAAGGTGGCGGGGAAGTGTGGTTCACACCTTGAGCAGCGCTGTAAAGACGCAAATCTGTGTTTGGTTACACGGCCCCATCTTCGCGCGCGCCTCTAGTGTTTGTATTTCACCTCTTTTGGCCAAAGCTACGCTGTGAAACTCAGTTTTGCAATGTTTCAGCTGCAAACGCTCGAAACTGGCAGTCGTTCTGTAACGTTAGAAAAGCGTGGTTGTAAGCTGCTGTAAAATATTAGCACGCTGGCATAAATACACACAACGCATGTGCGCACGCCCTAAGATAAACGACTTGGATTTGTCAGTTGAACACCTCTTGCTTTCAAACCTGTGTTATAAATAAAAAAGCCAAAGTAGCCAAAAACAAATCGAATGCCCTTCACTTATCTACCCGATCTGAATGCTCTGATCTTTACGGTGCAAGAGGGAAAAAAGAATAACGCATGACGTTTGAGCACTTAAAGCGATTTTCAGTGACTTGTGTATAAAAGTGTTCGACCTTGCTTCAAAAGAGCGCACTGTAATCAGAGCATCTCAATTAGGACAAATAATCGCGTTTTCCAGACTTTTCCACAAGAGGACCAGGCTGATGGGTGTAGAGGACAGAGGAAAGAAATACACACGCCGACATGTTGATGCGGAGAGGGCGGCAGGTCAGGGCGAGTCACAAAAAGATGGAGAGGAAGAAAAGCAAGAAAGAGCGCTAAAAGTGTGTCCGAGTTCATTTCCAGTCCTTTCATCACAGTCCTCAAAACGGGCTAATGGGAGGTCCGTGAAAAGCCTAACACTTGCTGGCGGTGTGTTGAGAGCCCACATATGCGAAGCGAGGGCCTTCACTTCACGAGGACCACAAAAGACCAAGGCTTTTGAGACACGTCCCCTGACGCCTCCGTGGCCGGCGGCACCTTCTTGAGACGAGCATTAGCGATTGCTTTTATTAACGCTGCCATTTTTGGCATGCCGATGACTTTGCGGACGGCTTGTGTTGATGGTGAAAAGCCCCATTCGAGCCTGGAAGCGGTGTGGGCATTTGTCGGTCCCCCCGAACCGTGTTAGGTGAGCAGGATTACGATCCTCCAATCTCTGCGCTCACTTGCTCTGGGGCCAACAAAAGTACCCATCCTAGACGGTCCATTGTCTGGCCTTTTAATTTCATCTAGGTCATTTTACATTCGTTATTACAGGCTACTTAATGTCTTCTGGCGAAATGACTGTGTCCAGAAAGATACGGTGGGTGGAAGGATGATAGAAAAGAGACAAAAGGAGATATAGATTAAAAGCACTAATAAAAAGGAGTGAAGCGTGGTATTGATTCGCAGGGCACGAGCTTGACGAATCAGGTTTGACAGAAGCAGCACATTGATCCGTGTCAACTTTAAGTTTCAGCTATTATCCATGGACAAGTGGACGGAGTCCAGCTCGGAGGGAGGGAGGGTGTCGCCTTTAATCCTGGCTGAAGGGGGCGGTAACGCGACTCGTGCTTCCCGATCCGGAGGAAGAGGCCATCTCCTGTTCGCGTCTTCATGGTGGCAGTCACATCCATCTGACATCTCTTGCCAAGGTGGATGGTGACTTTATGACAGGTATCAACGCGGTGGAGTGGGGCGATATCGCAGGTACGGGCCGGCAGGTCGCTTCGAGCAAAACCAGCAGGAGCCGGGAAGACTAATGAGGCAGGACAGCGCATCCGTGTTCCATCACGCTCCGATATGAAGCTCAAGCCTCTGTCACAAACACCGATCTGGGTGTACTGTTGAGAATAAAGCGGCACGACAGCTCAGTGTGTGTGCGGTGAAGGCTTTGAGCATGCAGAAGTCTCATACGTACATACTGCAATCAATGGTAGAAAATCAGGACGAGTCAATAACTTCATCAGCTTTGTAGACTGCCAAAAGTTGATTGAGATTTTTGGGTTTTAGGTGAATTTGTTTTATTAAATGAAAGACATTTTTAAAATTCCTATTTAATGCACGATAAAAATCCAATTTTTGAAAGACTGCTGAAGAATTCATTTTTAATTGCTCACATACCTGGGTTAACAGTGACCAATGATATTTCAGCAGTAAGTACAGACATTTATAAAGACATTGCTGTTTTCATGATCCGCCAGGCACCTTACGTATGTCCTGATGAACCATGAGTTAACTTTTTCACGTTCTTGTCCAGTCCTTCTCCTTGTCTTTCACTACATACAGAGCATTCAGTTTTACGTCCTGAAAGAGAAGCCTTTAGCATGACAGCAAAGAGCTATGGAAAAATAGGCACGACCTAAACATACCGCATGAGGCTTAAAAAGAAAGACGAAAAGAAAGAAGCCATAAAGGAAGAATATATAAGAGTATCGATGAAGAATCAATGATGTCTAATGTGAGAATCCAGAATGTTTGTATTTAGTAAATTTGTTAATTATGATTCATGTCACTCCAATAACAAATAAGATCTGTGTCCATCAAAGTAACCTCAAAACACCTTTCCCAGTTCTTTCAGTTCTTCAGTGTTAAAGCCAAACAACCGTCCTCCATCTTCCTAATGGCCTCAGAACTGCTCTTCAGAAGCAATAACGACATAAACCTCATTCGTGTCACTCGCTGTTTGTTTGAAAGTGAGCAAATTGTAGAATTTCGGTTGTGTGAGGGTTTCTCCGTTCACTCAGCAGCAATGTTTGGGGTATTCAAGTCCCCTGCTGACATTTGTTTAGACTGTGTCTGTGCTGCGGCCCGATGGATCGATGGCTGGCCACCACAACCTCCAATTTCTGAGTCTATTCAGGAGGGGACTGCTGGAGGTGGCAGAAAAAGAGCCTACCTTCTCTTTCTATTTCTAAATTCATTTGCCAGACATTTTATTGCTGTATAGTAGAACTGCCTTTTCGATTTAAAACATGAAAAACAGCTGAAGAAGGATGACTTTTGCTGGTAATCAAGTATAACAAAATAGAAATACAGAATCTATTTCTACACCTAGTATTGATAATACTAATACCCACAATGAATTGCACTATTATAAAATTACTCTTTAAGATCGTGACTCTGATTCTATTGTAATTTTACTATGAAAACGAGAAACACTCATTTAAAAAGGCAAAACCTACTGAGCAAGGAGATGGGGGCATCTTTTTGGGTGTTTCTCCCTATGCAGTTCTGTTGGTTCTGGGCGGGTGGAACGGGTTTGTAGGATTGGCCTGTGGCACGGTACATGGCTTGGACCCAAAGGCTGCGGTCCTGATCGTCGTTGCTGGCGAACACCACCAGATCACCTTCTCTGACAGCACTGAAGAAGGCTCTGCCTCCCTGAAGACCTGAAGAGAAGTTGGAGTTACAACTTTATCTGCCAATTCACCCTTCATTAGGTACCAAACGGCCATGTGTATATTTGCTGCTTTTCTACTCATGCACATACACATCCACCAAACAATCTCATTTAATTATTGTTTCATGAGTGCATCTTATTATGCATCAGAATGGCTTTTTACGCGCATAAATAAATAAATAAATATTAAGTTAAAATGGCATGTATAAGACTTTATTTTATTTCAATTCATTGACCAGAATTGGTTAAAAAGTTAAAATATAAACATGCACACACAAATTTACTGCAATCTGTCAACTTTTAATGTTTCTTATCACGCAAGCATTACTTTGATTAATATAAAAATCATTTATTAATATTTAACAGCATAATTAAAAAGTATTTTCCACTATTTCCTTCTTTCTCAAATTCAAATTATTCAAATGTGGTGTGTCAAATCCGCTAAATCGCCGCATTTTCAATATTACATTTAATCGTTGTTTTATAATGTAGCCTATATTTATTAATGTTGTGTTCTTTTCGAAGCCCATTGAATTTATGTAAATGTATATACAGTATCTATTTAAAATTGTAAATAAATTGTAAATGCCCACGAAAGCACTTGAAGTGACACATCGTTCTCTTTAAAAACGTGTGACTACCTGGCTGCGGGTCCGAGTAATCTACCGTATATCCGTCCAGCTGCATCAGCTCGTGCGGCTCGGACTTCTTTTCGCGGTAGCTGCACATGGCAAACGTGTACTGACTCACCTGCAACAAATACAGAGATAAAAGCACACAAAACAAGAAATAAACAGATTTATAGAAACAAGAAATCCCACCGTCATAACTGCCACGCGGACATCGTGAAAATCTTTTGCATATAAACGTTCAATGAAATCGTATTGAAGAATATAGGCCTACCTGAACAAGCACAAAATATCTCCTCTTCCATCGTTTCCAAACTCTCTGGCCTAAGGCGTAAAGATACCTTCACAAAAAATAAATAAACAGAATTAATCGACAGATGAAACATCACCGCTGGCCAGGTTCTCAGGATGGAGGAACATTATGTTAAATATGCGTGATCAAATATGAGCTATTACGTATCAAACTGATAAACCGAAGTTCGTGAAATCGAGTTATACCGATTTTTTCATGGTTTAATCATTGATAGATTGTAAATACGCACGAATATATCGATTTATCTCGCATTCTCAAAAGACCAACAAAAAGAGGATGCTTGAAATATAGGTGAGGAAAATCAATTCTTCATAAATGGACGTAGCGCCTGTGGGGGGGAACTCCAGTCAAGGTTGAGGGAGCAGTGAGTGAATGAAGAGGGCCAGGCTGGGTTAACGTGTGGCTGAGGTAATAATCCACTTGTGAAAGTGATTTTCAGCTCATTCTCCACTTTTCTGATACACACGATCCCATTTAAACGACAACAATGACCGGCGAGAAGACCTTCGGATGCACGAGCGCGCCGCGCGCACGCTCTTTTCAGTCAACTACTCAAGTTTTACACAAACATTGTTGACAACTACACAACATACACTGATTGTCAGCGACAAAATTATGCTGTAGGCTACTGTATGCGTTTAATAATCGCGTCGTTACAATATAAATAAACACAACAAGCGTCGTGTAGAAGCAACGCGACAAAACCTTTGGAAATGTTTGACAAGTTCATATAATTTAAGCCCTTCAATTAAAAAATTTAACTTTGGAAAAGAAGACAATAATATATGAAAACGTGGCACAAGAAATATATAGTGTTTACATTTTTCCGGGAATATTTTTCTAGCAGTTTTGAATGGATTTAGGCCTACTTAATATTTTTTAAATAAATAAAAAAAAATATATGAAAAAAATACTTAAATGCTTCATTTAAAATCCTTTAAAATCCTACACTATCCAGAAAAGCCAGTAGCCTAGGTTTACCGTTTATAGAATCTAAAATATAGCGAAAATTCATTTTTAAAACCCAACACAAATGTTATTATAAACGACAGCAGTGCCCCCATGTGGCTGTATAGCAGCACTGCAGGTATTACAAACGTTCAAATTGAATAAAACCAGCTGATATTTTACGCACCGCTTCAACAAACAATTTATTTGCCTCATTTACGAAAAACTGTGCAAATTAATTTTCGCCTCAATAAATGCACTAATTTATGCAAGCACACCATTTATGACAAATAAACACCAAAAATCCCAGTCCTGTTTAATAAATAAGCCCTATTATTTATACTATTACTATACATGCCTGTTTCCATGCTCTTAAACGTTCCCTACACCTACAAATGTCTATTTCTTCCCATTTCTCTCTTAACATAGGCAGCACAAAATACTTCATGCAATAACACAAATCAGTGACTCTAAAACCAATGCATGGCGGCAACCAAAAGAAGAGGTTAAGGGAGATTTTATAAGAGAAAAATGTGAAATGCATAAAGGTCTTTAATGTACGCCCTGGCCCTCAAATGAAAGAGGGCAGTTATGGTTTTAAAGAGATACACAGAAAAATTCAAAGAAAAAAATCAAGAGAGAGAGAGAGCACAGGAGATAGACAGACGATCAGACTGGTGCTGGCAGTTCTCTCTCTGAGGGCCACAGTGGGGTCACTCCACAAAAACTGAATAGCTCCCAATTCCTCAGTCGCTCCACTGATAAACAGATGGCTTCTTTTAATGGGGTGCACTCAACCTGAATCCCCCCATCATCGCTCTCCCTCTTTCTATTGACCGGGACAGTCATCAGGTGTTTGTTTTTGTGTGTGGGAGAGAGAGTGATTAAACCAACTTGAAAACTTAAATGGGCTGATTTTGATCTCTGAAAATCTGGTGTCAGTATTTGACTCCACTGTGTGGAGACTGTGCTTTTTAATAAGACTGTGTTGAAACTGAAATGAAAATATGAGAATTGCGCAATGAAATTATTATTTGCCTTTCCATTGAACTAACAGAAATTGTACTTAATAAATCATACAAGTTTCAAACAACATAAGAATAAGTAAACAGTAACTATTTTAATTTTGGGGTAAAACATGCCGAATCAAACAGCTACTACATGCACTAAATACTACATTTAGTAAACAAATGAATACTTCCTCATGTCTTTCGATCTAAACAAAATATCTGATGGTCTAAGACATAACCTTGCATCTGTCTGAGCATGTGAGTGTGTTTTTGTGAAAGCCTGGGTGTGCTCTGAAATGTCTTGTGAGGTCTGTAAAAGAGGTAATTCCAGGTTGAAGAGGCTTCTGCCAATTAGAGCTGCGAGCTGCTGTATAGAGGAATCACGCAGGGCCTCCATGTAATTAACAGACTGCAGCACTGATATGACCCTTGATCCCGCCCCGCTGAGAGAGAGACCCCAGCAGCTGCTCCTGCACATCTTCACTGATGCTACTCACTCAAAACCACATTTACTGACACGTCTCATAAAGGATGAGTAAGACGCACAGAAGATCTACTGAAGAATTCTGTAGACTCGACAAAGTGATGGAAAATTCACAAATTGGATCATTATTAAAAAATGATTTAAAACTGGGTTATTTTTGTAAAATACTTTTGTCAAATCTTTGTTATTTTTAAAAATGTTTTCTTTCATTTAAAAAAAGGAACAATTGTGTGAATAGAGCGCGGTATGTGTTGAATGTCACATGACCAAACCAGAAAACTGGTTGGGGAAAGTGTTCACCCAAAAATGAAAATTCTGTCATAATTTACCCACCCTCTTGTCATTTCAAACCTGTATGACTTTCTTTCTTCTGCAGAACACAAAAGAAGACATTTTGAAGAATTTTTGGGGGAACTATTCATTTAATGTGTATAGAATGACATTTTTTCTGAGGTCTGGACTTTATCAACAGAGCTTTACATAACTATATTATTATATATAACTGTATTACATTTCAAGTTTTGACTGCAAATGTCCCCTCCATAATGCTGGAAATGCCCAAGAATGTGTAGCACCTAGAAGTTTATTTGAAGTATGACACATCCTCAGCCACTGGGTGGCACTATAACCATGCTTTTCCATTTCTAACATTCTTCCAGTTGATGGGTTTAGATTTTTTTCATACTGAAAGAAAATATTCCAACAAAAGCTAAGCAAAAATTGCCATTTCTCAATGATACAACAGATCAACCAACCTTTACCAGTTATACATACAAACAAACAATTACAAAATCTGATATACAAAACTCACATCAGTTTACTTGAAAGTTAATCTTTTTTTATTTTTTCAATAATAGATTAGTTAATTCCCACTTGTGTAAAATGTTTCTTTGCTTTTTACCATGTTACCCAAATATTTTTTAAAGCATTGTTGGTTTTATGACCTATATAAACACAAATGGATGCATTTGGCAAGTGAGCACAAGCATACGTAAGAGCATCATTACAAACATACCCGCTGTGCTTCATGTTGGGGGGCTTGTCCATGCGGACAGCCAGTTTGATTTTCAGATCCACGTCTTGACTGTTCTTTGGAACCACCATCTTGTGCAACTCTGCCGTCTTGGGCCCATTGGTAATGGGGTGCAGGACCACCTGGATGAACCAAAAAGACACAAGTCAATATTATGACTGATGCACTTGGATGGTCAGCCTTAGAAATAGTTGTGAAAGGTGATAATAGGAGATGATACTGCGCATGATGAAGAGAAAATTGGTAATATAGAGAAAGCAGTTAAAGACAGAGGAGAATCAACGGAGGAGGAGCAGTCTGTTCGCTGAGAGTCTCTAATGGGAAGTCTCCATCTGTTACTATGGGGCCATAATGACTAGAGATTGTAGCTGACTTCTAATCGCACGTGTGAGCGAACATCACGGTTCACACACCGCTGTGGAAAAACATCTGTCCCCCAACCCCGGCCAACGATTGAACACATGATGAATTTCCAATTGCGAGGATGCTTTATGTAATCCCAGGAGTGGATGGATTCTTACCCTGCCCAGTTCTTTGTCCTCCAGAGCCAAAACTCCCGTGCTTTCTGTGAACAATTTGACTTTGACCGCTGGCAGGGGGTGTGTGGTGGTAAAGTCTCCTTGTGTGCCCCACCTGTAGTGGAAGAAAACAAATCAACAGATACAATCTGATTCACAACTAAATGGATTGCCATGTGACATGATGGAGTATCTATTTGCTCTGATGTGCATTTATTACGTCAATCAGTCATTATACAAAAATGTACATTTTCACATGCAGATAAATGAAAAGTCCAGCTTAGCCCAAACACACTGTGCACATTCACAGGACTATCGAACCCTATTATTCTCTATCATTCGATCATCTTTGAGGGGTGAGCTGCGGTTTATAGCCTGACATAGTTTTAGGTCTTGCTTTGAGAAGTAACACCGCTGACTTTAAAAGCAGGACTTGACCCCACAAGCAAGCAAAACCTGTCACACTGTCACAGAAACTGGCAAAGCATGACATGAGTCATTTTCAGATGTGGCATGTGTCTAAAATAAAAAAAATCTGCAGTCATATAGGCATGTATATGTGTGTCTAAAATTCAAAATCACAGTCACATGTACAGTCGTGGAAAAAAAGACCATTGAATTTTTTTTGTTTATCAGATTGTGGCCATTCCAGTTCAGTGTCTGTTGAATTTCAACAAAATCAAATCTCAGGAGTGACAAAGTCACCCAACAGCAATCTGAAAGACTGACAGCATGACAAGACACATAAAAACTGTGACAAAAATCGATGTAATCACATAAACAAAACACATTTTGAACTTTTACAAAATATTACGTGTACAAGTAATGCTTAAAAGTGAATATGAACTTGTTTTCTTTGCAGTATTTGAAGTCTCTAGTTTTCATTTTCTGCAAATAAATGCAAAAAGAAACCATATTTTTATTTGAAATGTAGAAGAAATATAGTTAGTAGTTCACAGAATAAAACAAAAAAACAAATTTTACCTAAACACACACCTATAAATAGTACATTTTAAAATCAGAAAAACAGATTTTGAAATGGTCTCTTCATTCTTTCAACGGCTGTAAGCATTGGCCAAATGTGATACCCAGGGGGGCATATTTTACAATATTTGCTTTTAAAAAATATGATTAACTTTTAAGTTTAGACAAATTTTGGGGAAAAAGACAAACTAGAGCATATCAGGGAATATTGATTAAAATACACAAAAAAGCGTAGAAAAACAAGCAGCTCACAGGAAATAAAGCAAATATTTAACACAGCTTTATTTGTTATTAGTATTTGTTGATCCTCTCTTGTTGTAATATTCTGTAGTCTTTTTCCTGGGCTATGTCTTTATAAACTTTGCTCATTGTGTTGTGTATTTGCTCCCAATCCTTCTTAAATTCTCCTCAAAGCTGAGCATTAGTTTATACTCCAAACACATCAATGCAACATCAATACGAATTGTTAATGCATCTTCAATAAAATATTGCAATTGTTCAAAGTTGGACATCACTTTTGGACGCTACTGTACAACTACACAACATGAATACAAAGTTTTTAATAAGTCTTTAAAAATAAATTTGAATAAAAAGTGAGGGCGTCAATTTTCCAGAGTTAGCGGTAGCGTAGCGAACTGGACCCTTTCGTCAACTCAGAATGTAAGTGAAAACCATTTTTTTCAGAGGGACAATGTGATTGGTCAATTTTTCTGTCACTCAAAATAAATCTCTTTTTGATTTGCTATTGCTTGGTCCTTGTGTAATCTCCATAGCATGACCGCCACTCACAGAGCTAAAAGTGCGCCGTCCACTGCTGTATATCTATAAATACATTTATAAAGCCACACAAATAAAACAACTGAGACAAAGTTAAACTAACTCTCTCTCTCAAGCAGGCAACAGTTGCTTGCGGCAAACTGGCTTTAAAGCTGGATTCTGCTCTGACATTTAATGCAGTCCCTGTGCTGTGAACAGTGTTGTGCTTTCTAAAGCAATAAAGCCCCTGAGAGAGTTTTGTCCTGTGGCAAGCCAGGAATGTTTTATTAAACACATACACACCTGTAATGCAGATAATCGGTGCTCTCCCTCTTTTACTGACGAGAACATTTTCAAGTGCAAAGTTTCATCAGTATTCAACTAAATTACTTAAAGTGTTATGAAACTCTAAACAATATTTATTTAGATGTTAACAGAGTTGGTTGTGTTGCACATCATAGAAAACAAGGTTAGCAACTGTAAGTTATTACAGTAGAGAAAACTAGTTAATTTTGAGCTATTTTTGCCTTCCGGGTTTAAAATCCTCATCAGGCCAACGTCAAAGGATGTGACGTGGCTATGTACTATAGTACATTGATGACGCGTCAGTGTCTCATAATTATTCATGAGACTGTGTTTTCTTGACCAATGAGAATACATTTCTCCTAATTATTCATGACAGCGCCTGGTGTGTTTCTATCCGACCCTTCAGAGAGAGGCGTTTATGGCACATGATAGTAAGCAGATGGATAAATGTAGAAAAAGCAAAACACTTATCAGGAGTTGCAAAAATAAATATTCCGATAGTTATATATAAAAGTATATTTTTATGTGAAATACACTATATATGTGGGGGAAGGGCTTCTCCGCTGAAAGTGATAAATATATAGAGTTGTTGAAATTGTGGCGCACAGAAACAGGTGCGAGTGGCCATTTGGAGCTCTCGGTGGGCCAGAGCTCATGTGTAACAGTTCAGCTCAATGTGTCACGTTCGGAACTCAAACAAACAGAGCTAGGGGACTTCCGACATTGACGAAAAGGGGTTTCTCGACCAGCGGAATGCGAGTCGCCCGCTCGTCATGGATGTGAGTAAGACTGGAACAGAAGCTAACTGTGTTTTACAAAGCTTTTAGAAATGAAGACAAGTGGACTTTTGGACTCTCTCACGAAGGCAGTCTGTGTCAGGAATGCGGTTCCGTGACCTTAGGACTTTTCCATCTCTTCAAATGCGGTAACTGTCATATTTTAACTAGAACAGTTATACTTGCATTTTGTTAAAAATAAATACTCATATTACATTTAGTGCTTTCTGTTAAACCGATGTGGCTTGAAAGTATGATTCGTGCAATGACCATACTGTATAAAACAGGTAATGACTAATATATTTTAAAGGGGTAATATGGCGCAAACACGTGTTTTTCTGTGTCTTAGGTGTGTTATAAATTGCCCATGCATGTATTAGAAAAATTAATGTGTCGGAACAAAAGATGCATTCTATCTAAAAGCGAATGCTCACCCAGACCTGCCTGAAACGCCTCGTGTAACCACACCCCCACAAATCTACGTCAGTTCTGGTATGAGTTGACTAAGACCGCCCAAATGTATACGCAAGTAAGGTGGGTGTACCTGTCAGTACAATTGCTTTGGAACCTGATGTTATAAATATGGTAAGAGGCGTTACATTTCCGTCTAGGGCTGCAACTAACGATTATTTTAATTGTCGACTAATCTAGCGATTATTTTTTCGATTAGTCGACTAATCTAGTGATTATTTTTTCGATTAGTCGACTAATCTGACGATTATTATTTTATTAATCTAATAAAGATTTTTTGGATTACTTTATTAATCCTTTGGCAAACTTTGCAAATAAACAATAAGTTCTAGTATTTTCTTACATTATAAAGCAAATCATACTTTTTACTCCACTACATCTTATAAATAAATATTGTTGTTTTAACATTTTAATCCGTGTTTACATTAAAATTAATATCTTCTTTTAATTAAGTAGTTTTAATTTTAAAAGTAAAAAAGACAGATTTTTATGTACTTAAGTACTGTATTAAAGGTGAAAAAATAAAATAAACTTAGCTCTGTATACTGTGGTAGGCTATATGAGACCAGTTTTTTTTGTTGCACTTATGCTTTTTGTTGTCCTTATGTTGTTCCGATTGCTTCCATTGTTTCCCTCTGTATGTCGCATTGGATAAAAGCGTCTGCTAAATGACTAAATGTAAATGTAAAAACATTTAAAAATGTGTTTATGAAATACTAGAGCATGATATATGCTCTGTATTTTTTTCCTCCAAGTAATATCCGACTCTATTTTCAGCCTCATAATGTAATTGAGTAAAAGTAAAATACTACTATCTGTCTCGGTTTATTGTACAAAACTAGCACCGTATAAAAGACTCTAATGCAGAGTGGCGTTAAAGCGAGCCCGTTAAATTCCTGCATCCATTCACTAACTTACTGCTTCCGAGGCTCTCGATCGCTGTTTGTCGGGTGTAGTATACTTTCTCTTGTTCTGCTGATTAACTTACACACGCCCGGGAACAGAAACTGCTATTACAGCAGATAAACATAAATAATACGACGCGTCGACGCATTTCACACGTCGTTGCAGCCCTATTTCCGTCCCACACTTGCAGTATTCGACCAATCACTATGCACTGGTTAACTGGCCAATCATAGCACACCTCACTTTTCAGAGCGATGAGCTTTGTAAAGAATCTGCGCGTTTAAGAGAGGCGGGGCAAAGAGTAGATACAAACATGGAAAATACAGCGTTTTTGAACCTTAAATCGTGTATACACATTGCATTACATCTAAAACAAACAATAATATTCGTTTTAGCCTTGTCATATGACCCCTTTAAGATATGGAATCGGATCACTTTCTCTCATTCCCCACCCACTCCCCCACTCTTCTTCTCACAGCGTTCATGCCCGTTTTGGTTGCATTTTTCAAAACGACAGTGAGGTAGACTGTAGCTGAAAAGGGGGGGTTTCATGACCCTTTAAACATCAATCTTTTTTTTTTTTTTAATCCTTTAACAGTGACTCAACATGCAGACAAACTCTTTTCACAGCTAGTCTAGACAACAGCATCTACAGCCGGCACTGAGTCACGATGCTGAATCACCGTCTGGCTTATGAGTCCTTGTGTCTGGGTCTCTGTGAGATTCCCGGCTGGGTGTCCAGAGGCCACATGTTTCCTCTACTAGAATGAATTACAGTTACAGCTGGTGCCAAACACACAGAGAAGAGACCCTGTCTGCTTTACTTAACTGACACTGTCAACCACAAACAGCCCTGGGGGGACATTTGGGGAGGCTATTATTGGTCTCAAGCTGACCTTCTACTATCTGGAGGCTGATTGAAACCTCAAAACAAAAAAGATGGTGGACTATTTATTAAGTGAAGTGTCGCCACGGCAACAAAGCACCAGCATCGACCATAAACATCAGCACAATGCTTCTTAATATTTAATTCACAGTGAAAAGATTTTCTAAATTAAGTCTTATTTGTTTGCAGCATGCTCGCTGTGATAGTCAGACCTTGACATTTATTGAGAATAATAATCTTGATAAGCTCTTTGAGGCTCGCTTTTAGTTTAATCTCAGAAGCACAGTTATATTAGTGAAACTGTTAACCAAAATAACTTGGGGTTGAAAATGGGTTTCATTTTGCTTTGATTGAGACATTAACTTGCCCAAAGCAAACACAGGACCTATATTAAATATATAATGATTTGATATACAGTAATAGAAGCACGGCACACTGCACTGTAATTACATCCTTTTCTAGAAATAGAGGCAGCAATGTTCAGTCTAAAGTATAATTCTAATTTAATTTCAACATAATGCGTAATATGTCACCTGGCGTTTATTGTTTCAAAGCCCTACAATCAGTTAAAGGAATAATGCTCGCAATATCTACAGTTTTAAATGAAATATGTATGAATATTTATATCTGAGGTCTGATGAGGTTTTGCCACTTCATCTTTAAAGGGACAGTTCACCCCAAAATGAAAATTCTGTTATCATTTATTCACCCTCTTGACATTTCAAACCTGTATGGATTACTTTCCTTTGCAGAACAAAAAAGAAGATATTTTGAAAAATGTTGATAAATGAAAACCATTG
The DNA here is from genome assembly GCF_024868665.1 of Triplophysa rosa. NCBI lineage: Eukaryota > Metazoa > Chordata > Actinopteri > Cypriniformes > Nemacheilidae > Triplophysa > Triplophysa rosa. The sequence continues at coordinate 9,605,944 of NC_079892.1, forward strand.
GTCCCCATTGACTTGCAGTGGTTTTGTCCACATACAATAGAAGTCAATAGGGACCGACGGTTCCCCTTCAGCCGGTCTCTCGACGTTGTGTTGAGAGACAGACTGGGGTTTGATCTTGAGAAGATCAATTCCTCATCTCCGAGAGGAATTTTAAAATGCCAATGGCCTTGGCAAATGACACACGCACGCCAATCCCCGCCCCGTGCATACAGGTATAAAAGGGAGGTGGTGGCGGCCATTCACTCATCCTTTGTTCTTCGGAACCTGCATGACGTACATGTCAAGCGCTTCATCTCTTCGAGATTTCTTACAGACTGCTGGATTTACGACGCAGAGCAGTGGACTTCTCCCTTTTGAGAGCGGACTTCCCCTGGGCGTCTCGGGAGCAAGCTACAGACCTAAAAGAGCAAATTTCTCGCAGCTGCGGGCATGTCTCGCAGCTGTGTTCTTGGGTGTGACAGACTCATCCCTGAGTCAGACAGGCACGACACCTGCGTCACATGCTTGGGGCTCAAGCATGCGGAGGCAGGGTTTGTCGATCCGGCATGTTCCGTATGTGAGAACATGGCGATTAAGGTGTTGCGGTCACAGCTGGCTACGTTCTTTGTGAATGCTGCCGCCACCCCGTCTGCTTCCCAAGCGAGTTCGACCGCCGCTTCTGTGAGGTCAACCGTTTCGTCGATCAGCGGGGGTGATTTGGGGGTTCCTATAGCTGTTGTTCCGTCAGCTTCGGCTTCGCGGACCACCCATACCCCAGCATGCTCACCTGGCTCGTCCCTGATGGGCAGCGGTGGACCGTACCATAGTGGGCAGACTCAACAGAGGACAAACTCTCTGTCATCGCATCGGACAGCTACCTCCTGGCATCAGATGAGGAAGATCCCTTGGAGCTCTTGCCCCCGGGCGGTAGAGCCCAAGACGAGGTTGACGCTGAGATGTCGGCCATGCTTGCCCGGGTTCATGGTTCCTGGGGACGGAGCGTGGTCAAAAGCCAGTTCCATTTTTCCCGGAAGTGCAGGAGGAGCTCACGAAGTGGAATGCGCCGTCCTCGGCGCGGTCCCGGCTAGTGGGCTCAGGTGCTGCTGTTACTTTCCTGGATGGTGGGGCGGCTAAGGGCTATGTTTGACATCCCCCAGGTAGAGCGTGCAGTCGCGGTACATCTTTGCCCGCAGACAGCTGCCACTTGGAGAGGTTGACCAAGGCTCCCTTCCAAAGCTTGTAAGCTTTGCTTACAATGCTGCGGGACAGGCCGCTTCCGCCCTCCACGCTATGGGGATCCTTCAGGTCTTTCAGGCCAAGGTCTTGAAAGGCGCTCCGGGCCTTGGGTCGGTCGATGTCCACACTCGTGGTCCAGGAAAGGCATCTGTGGCTCAACCTTGCGCAGATGGGTGACAACCAGAAGGCCCGCCTTCTGGATGCAACCATCTCGCAAGCCGGGCTGTTTGGGGACACCATGGAGGATGTGTCACAGCAATTCTCCACGGTGCAGAAGCAGGCTGAGGCTATCAAACAGATCCTGCCGCGCCACGACCTGGCAACCTACTGGTCTTCACGGTCCTGAATGCAACCTGCTCCCCAGCACCGGTGCCCTCCCAGACGACGGCCCGCCAGAGACGTAGGCCCCCGTGGAGGAAGGCATCTGCCCCCTGTCAGCAGGCCGCTAAGAAGACCTCTAAGCGGCCCTGACGGGAAGAACCCAGGGAGTCCAACAAAGGGCCCGACCCTGGCCATTCCATCGCCCACGGGTAAGAGAGGGACGCTGCCTGCCGCATCCTTACCAAAGCCTTATCAGGGCCTGGCGCCCACTTTCTCACGAAAAGAGCTTTTCTCCCTGAGTTTTCTCTCCCCACAGCACCCTTGACTCGACGGTGTCTCGGTGTCACTGGCTCAGTGCGCCTCTCTGGCATACATATGTAGTGCTGCGGGTTGGGCTACGCCTTCGCGAGTTTTGACGGCCGTTGGTACGAGCCTCTCTGGGTATGCTACTAAGTACTGATCCCACTGGAAGATTACGTCTCGCAGTAGTGCTCACTTGTGACTCGCTAGTCTAGTCAATGTCGCTCAGCTTGAGGTTGTGATACGGCTCAGCACCGTGGCGTGTAAAGATAGGTCCCCAGTCTGTCTCTCAACACAACGTCAAGAGACCGATTGAAGGGGAATGTCTCAGTTACGACTGTAACCTCCGTTCCCTGATGGACGGAACGAGACGTTGTGTCTTCATGCCACAACGCTTCGCCGACCCGCTGCTGCGACTGGGAGATGCCTCTCAGGTTCCTCAGCCCAAAAGATGAGTGAATGGCTGCCGCCACCTCCCTTTTATACCCATATGCACGGGGCGGGGAATGGCATGCGTGTGCCAATCGCCAAGCCCATTGGCGTTTTAAAATTCCTCTCGGTGATGACAGGTTCTCAAGATCAAACCCCAGTCTGTCTCTCAACAACGTTTTCTTTTACCAAAATTTATCAAAATATCTTCTTTTGTGTTTGCAGAATAAAAAAGTCATACAGGTTTAAAATAATAAGAGGGTACGTAAGTGATGACATAATTTTCATTTTGGGGTGAACTATACCTTTAAGATTTCTGTGTAAACTGGTAATCTGACCTCTTTGGAGAAACAAAGCTTACTTTCTAACTTCAAAAAATGCTGTTTTTAGACTGTTGGACGTTTTTTAGTGTTGAATCTTTAAGCATGATATGCATAAAACATCACATCCCTTTAATCCCTTTAAGAAAAAGATCATCCTGTATGGCTCCTGGGCTCTGTATGTTCTGATCTCTCTGTGCTAGTTATTAGGACATCGTGAGGTCAGATGTGAGAGTTATCTGATTTAACCACATGACTTCAGCAGCTGACGGCACATTAAACCCAACTCATCCCTCATGCCATTCATTCAGTCTGATAAGAAAATTAAGTGGAGATCACTGGAGAAAATATCTGTCTTATAAATATGCACAATTATTATGCTGAGAAAAGTATGTGCAGCATCAGAAAAAAATCTCAGAAGACAACTCAAAAATGCGTTGTATATGTGTAATGTAATATTTTTCAGATCAAACAGATCTGTTTTCCAAACCTTTCCATGAATCTCAGGAGTTTCTTAGTATTTGTTATATTCAACTTCATTCATAGATGGTTTCATCGGACGCACACGCCTGGTCTGTGTTTGGTTATAATATAACAATTTATTTTATATTTAATTATATTAATATTAAAGAGGTCCTATTTTGCATATTTTATTAAGTCTTTATTATGTTTATGATGTGCTAAACAGGTGTTCATGTTTCGATGTGCTCAATATGCCATAGACAGGGGTTAAAGAAAAAAAATCCTGAGCCTGAACTTTTTTTGCGGGGTTGCGAGAGTAGACACATACGCAGGGTTATTTGTCAAACGAAAAAGAACATTATTTGAACATTATTTCCCTTGAAACTAACTAGTAACATGCCGTTTTTGAGCTTCTCAGACAGATGTTTCTTAAACTTTGATGCTATGCCATGTGTGTATGGATCACAGAATGACTCAAAAGGATTGGGGGCATAATTATAACAAACCAAACCAGTTTTATGCAATTATGGTATATTAAAACATAGCTTAACATACCAAATTCAACAGAATTCATCATAATAAAAATCCTACTTTTTAAAAGAAAACAAATAAGACTCACATTTTTTGTCCTATTGATGGTGGCATTTTGAGAGCAAAATAAAGTGACTAGATCTATGATTCATTTTGTACTCTACTAAACTATTTTGTGCTCTAATAGTAATTTAATCATTAATTTCATAGGTATTAATGGTGATGATATGGCACAAGTCACATCCACAACACATAGTAATGAGATCACAGTTGGTCAAAGCAGGTTAGCATAAATGAGCCCTCAAAAAAGCAAAAGTGATCACCTTTTTGAGCTTGTTTATTTTTTTATAATAATTAGTGGAGGCAGATTTACTATCCATTTTTAAACTCCTACTGGCAAATTTTGCACTAAAAACAATATAAATTCCTATTAAAGCTACAAAGGTAGCTTTAAGGTTACTGAGTCTTCACGGAGTTTTCATTTGTTTGATTCATATCAACCACACAGAATAGCAGGAATATTAGGCTGCTGTCACTAATGTACATCCGATTTTTCTCAACTTTTTACGCTCACTTCAGACAAAAACGACCATGTTTATGGTCTGAGAATTTGGTGCAATAAGCTGTGAAAAAGTTTGAAAACGATTTAGATGCTTTAGAAATCGATCCTTGATATCTCGATCGCAGTGAGCGCGTGTGTGTAATGCGCAGAAGTGGAAGCGGAGGTCTGATTAGATGATTTGCTGAAACAATACACAACGTTATCAATCTTTACGTCACAGTCTCCAATTTGTGTATGTCATGTTTGTAATGGACTTAAAAGCTGCTTCAGGCTTTATAAACTTACTCTCCATCCTGTCCAACTGACGTCTCCACTCCGGCAACCAAGACCCGCCCCATTTTAATTCTGATTGGCTAGTAATGTTTGGTTGGTTGAGAGTGACAGCTGTGTTCCTCTCATACCATTGGTAGGCAAACTTATGAACTCGAACTGATATCAAGAATCTTTTTAAATGTAATCTTTTATTAAAGTAAATATTTTTTTCCGCAGTCAAACGCCGCAAACCGGAGATCCGGCACGGTGCCTGAAAACTTTAAGCCCTGCATAGACTTTACAAGTTTGTACAAAACCTGATGATGTTATCACAGCATGATCTAAGAATGTTCTAAAAACATCTTGTTTGCTTCAACTGAAGCACAAACATCAGACTTTTTGTACAATAAAGGTTAATTTCACAAAATCATCTTATTTGACCATCGACCACAAATGATGCGAAATGTTTGAATATTACTTTATTTTGACATCCTAACATTCCAATGTAGATGGACCATTACTTTCAGACTGCATCTGTTCTGCATGCATTGCTAAATGACTGGCTAAATGAGTATGATCTTATTTCCACTCATCTATCTATTCAGTGCTCAGCATGACAATTTTAAAGGCCACCCGCCCTTCTTCGACCGCAAAGAAGCTCGTCTGAGCTTGACGAATTCCTCCCCCTTGTCATGTCATTGCTATTCTGGAGCTCCTTAAAGAAGGAACGATTGAAACCACTCAAAGCATAAGAGACTACATTGATGTACCTGAATCATCTTTTTTTCAATATATTGATTTTATCTATATACTTAATCAAAAAAATCTGGTCAGCTGACCAATCAAATCACACTATAGTCTGTAAGCAAACTTACAGTAACTGCTCAAATACACAAGGAGACCAGCAAAGAAGCATCCATCCACTACAAACAAATTTAACAATCTAAACAAGGGTGTGCATCTTCACTGGTGTCACGATTTAATTCGATTACGATAATCATGTCAATGACTCGACATCATGATGCATTGCATTCTCAACTTTCAATATTACTGCGCTAGTAAGACTGCCTCTTCATTGTGGCTCTCTCGTCTTTCTTGTCAAAGTCCCAGAATAAAACTGCGCTTTAGAGGCACGCGTCTTTAAAGCCCCAGTGAAATCAAACTATTTTTTTTCCTTTTATTAAAAATACGTTAGACTAAAAATTGACAGTCTGTCACGTTTGCACGTTCGCTCAAAAAAATCCAGAAATTCCTTGACATAACGCTACACTTAAGCCTCTCGTCAAAGTTCTTGTCCAATCAAATCTGCTTTAGAATCCGAAGAGTCCCGTCCCCTTCACTATGAGATCTGCTGAAGCGGCGCCTCATATCAGCCACTTGTTTGCACATTTATTATATCCTACATGGTGAATGACGCATAATACACTATGGGAGACCGGGGATGATCCAGACAGTGTAAACATTAACATTAAAGTCTTAATTTCGCGTTAGTGTCACATGAGCGGTTGCACGTGAGTGTCCTCCGGTTCAGAGACACGATAGCACAGAGCTGATCATATGCACAAATCCGCTCAGAAAAAACGTATCTGACCCGTTTAAAGTCTACACAGTATGTTGTATGTCAAGGCTCTAAGGAATAGATCAGACATCGTAAATAACAAGCTTCAAATGACACATAATGGTATCACTGATCTTTCTATTCTTTTCAATAGACTTGAACACCACTGTGGCTATCAGGCTGTTAAATGCAGCTTTGCCAGGCTAATTGTGTCGTAAACGAAACACTATTGGTTATTTTAAAAGGGGGCGGGGACACTCGATATGTCTCACGCTCTCTGCTTTTTTCAGTTTAAATTACATCAACACATCAAATAATTCTGCACGTTCCAAGGTGTTTCCCTGGGACTTTAATAACGTGAGTAGATCTCTTAGAGATGCACTTCGGCGTCTTAGGTATAGAGAGAAAAAGAGAGAGACGGGCAAGTGCTGCTCGTGCTGATGCCGAAATTATAGTCTGAAATATGTTTTCATATGGTTTATATCAACAGCAATGATATAAAAAACATATAAAACAATACAAATACTTTATTTTACAGGAAACATATTTAATTGCATTTTTAAAGAATCAATTGTTTGTTTTATGCATCGATGCAATAATCTTTCTCATCAACATCGTGATGCATATTAAAATAATTATATTCAACAGCCCTATTAAACAGTCCCACCACGATTTCATTATTATTTTTTTGTGATTGTTGCTGATATTGTGGCGTTAATTTGCAGAAATTTGTATTTTTTATAAATAGGATACCACACATACCAATAATTAGCATTATTAGTGATTAAGATATTGCTTTTTTACACTTTTGTGAAATGGCAGATGCGAAAAGTTTGCTTCAGCCATGTTTCGAATTCAATTAAGAAAAATTAAATAATGATAATTTTTGCTTTTATTTTGTGATGAAATAACATTATGCAGGGTTGCAAAAATGTGGCATTTTGTTCAGCAATCACAAAAAACTAAATGGACTGACTAAACCAACCAGTACGAAGAAATACAAAAACACAATGTTGATACACTGTCTGTCCTGAATTAAAATGAAGAGTCCTTGTTTCCAGCTAAACAACATTATACTGTATAATCCCTTACAATTCAACTCTTCAAAATCAAACCCCATCAAAGAGGACTCCATCAGACTATATAAATCCAATTAGTTCCCAGACTGAGTCTCACCTCTCTCTGTTTACTCAATAAATAGGGTGGCTTTGACATGCTGCCTAATCCAGGTCAGATGCATTATCTCTTCAGGTATGATTTGGGTTGGAAAGGGCCTTGAAATTCATAGCCATTAATGAGGTTTAAATAATGCCTGACTATAACCCGTCCGCATCCAGGTGACTAGTCACAATCTCTAATTTAAAACGTGGCAGAAAATTATTTAAAGAGTTCAGAAGTGTGACACTGGCATATTTTTTATGTGTCTACATTGTCAAAACATGTCAGTACGCTAATAGGGAACAGATGAGATCAGAGGGATTTCATACTCACGTTCTAAACACACAAAGCCGAAGACATTCACAGTAGAAATGTAGTTTAGTGTAATACTGAATATTAAAATACTTGGATGAAATACAGCTGTGACCTTGTAACTGTAAAAGGGTTTGAGATTGGCACAGTGTGTGTGTCTAGTAAAGTCATACATAATTATTTTAATCGAATACAAGTGATTTCTTGTTAACATAAATGAAGTCTAAAACCTGGGACATGAATTAAGAGGTAAAATGTGATGTCTTCAACATTTCTTTCTTGGAATAGAAAGTGTTGACAGATCTCTGCCAGGCATGGCATTTCTAATGATTCATTCATTTTTGCATTCATTCATTTTCACATCATCTGACTCCAAACCACCAGAGGGAGCCTTTAGCAGGATACTAGTTTGATACTACTGCATTCATCACCCAGCTTTTCCAATAGCATAAATACAACAGTTCATACAGTCTATCATCATTAAATCTACATATCAATTATGTGCATTGCATCTCGCCATTGTTTTTGAGCTCACAAACCAAATGTCTTATTAATGTGTATATTACACTCACTGTGGTCTGGAGGCCTCTGCCTGATCCGTCTGGAGCTTCTCACCTCCCTCCACTTCCATGGTGCAGTACACAATCCGGTTCGGAGCAACTGATTTAAGCCCCTGCACCTCTATAATCACAATCTGAAGATCACATAAAGAAGCTTCAATGACTTCATTCGATTTTTTATGGTTTTTTAAGGTGTAGCTCTTGTGTATATTTACAGCTGCGGAAAAAATAAAGAGATCATTCCAAATTTAATTAAATCTGCATTTCTAGATGTATTGTGGCCATTCCAGTGTCTGTTGAATTTCAACATAAAAGAAGTGACAAGGTCATCTAACATGTGACAAGCATCACAAGACACATGAAAACTGATGAAAATCAATGTTAACACATATAGAAATATTTTTTCCTAAATACATGTACAGATATGACTGTTGTATTGCATAAAAGTGAATATGAACCCATTTTCGTTGCAGTTATTTTGACCTGTTTCTCCAGTTTTCACTTTCTGCTAATAAATGCAAATAGAAGCAATATTTTTATTTGGGAGAAATATTGTTAGTAGTTCACAGAATGACACAAAATTTTTTGTTGAGATTGGTCTCTTAATTTTTTTCTGCGGCTGTATAAACCTTAAATAAATAAAATAATAAACCTGTACCTCCAGATTAAAAGACAAAACTACATCCGATTTGGACAGGGGCAAATCGTTTTCATCGCCGATGTCCAGAAAACTGTTCATTGGTGTGAGCTTTGGCTTGATCTTGGGTTTGAAGTCTTTAGCCACCGGCTGGCTCTCCAGGTTGGCCATCAGCAGGTTAACAGATGACCTGAGCTCCTCCACAAACATCATCTCCATGTCTTTAGAAATAAACTTTGGAAACTTTCTCTCCTGTTGAAACAGGCAGAATGAATAATTTTTTAGAAGTTTTTAAGATATTTAGGGGGAAATAATCAAGGATGCAAATCATTTTCTTTTTTTTAATATATTTAAACCGATGGACATGCAGCATCTACACAAGATGTGATCAGTGGCTAGCTGTTTTATTTAGGGATGCACCGAAATGTAAATTTTGGCCGATAACGATAACCGATAATTCTTGAACACTGGAAGCCAATAACCGATATATTGGCCGATATACAGTACCTAAATATTAATATAACATTTTCTGAGACTGCACATAATTTTTTTCCCACTGAAAATCATGTACCAAGCCTACTTTACACTAATTAAAGGTTCTTTAACTTTTCTGGTATAATGTTTATTTAATAAACAAATTAAAGATGTTCTTCCAGACCAACCCAGAAAGGTGTTCTCAATAGCCACAAGTCTAACAGGTCTCAAGGCAGAAAGCAGGCTTCAAACAATATGCTTTCGTTCCTATAATTTACACATTCATAAATATCTACATACGACATCAACAAGGTTTTGCTAATAGCAGTGAGTGAATGGTCACGACAGAAAGACAGCACTGTACTGGATTTGTGAGCAGCGTGCAGCTGAAGAAGTTCAATCAGAGGAAATGATTCATAATTTATCGGCTATAATATATCGGCCTAAATTTTTATTATCGGCCGATATCGATAACATTAAAAACGACCATTTATTGGCTGATGCCGATATGGCCGATAATTTATTGTGCATCCCTCGTTTTATTCTAGGTTTTACCCCTTAATTTATATCTGACATGTATGCATTTAATATCTACACTTTTTTACCAGGAAAAGGACCCAAAAATAAAAGATGACTCATCCTGCCCTACGCAAATTCGGACCCTTCAATACACCCTGCCCACACTTCCTGTTCCAATAGGAAATGTCGAGCGAACTTTTATGAAAAAAAAGTGTCATGCCGTGTCTTGTGACAGGAATCTGAAGGTGTTCTAGGCATCTGCTTTCACAGTAAGACACTGTAACACCACCACAGAGATCACAGACAGGTGAAGGTGTCTTACTCTTGCTATTTTCTCAGCCAGCTGCAGTCGCCCGTCCAGCTCTCGGCGGATCTGTGCCGCCTGCTCATCCACGTTGTCCAGCTGCACAAAAAAGAGGATACCAGATATCTATTTGACACACAGTAAGACGTTTAACAAGTAGATGTTGACACATTTACGCTAGCGTAAAGATGGTCGAGGTGGGAAAAATGACAAACACATGTGATCCCTTGTGAAGCACTGGTGCAGCTTATACTGCCAAACCGTTGAAACGTCCGATGATAAAAACAGATATATCTTCATCTGTTTACAGCGTGGATCTGGCATGTTTTTGAATAAGCGCACACACACCATTAAACACACAAACACACCCACACACCAATGTTGGCATGCTGTCATGACAGGGTTTCCTCTACATGAGTGGGAAATCTCTCTCTGTCGTGCACATGCACACACACCACCCCCATCCTAGCACTGTTTCCACTTGATAAGCTCTTTTTCCCTGCGGCTGCAGTAGGGTGGACTGCGCTCTGATTTCACACATTATTTTTCGTGCATTATTACTGTACCAAGTCCACCAAACTAGTTGGGTCAGAAAGTTTTGCATGTACTGTACCATGCATATACAGTAATAGGAGTGCTTGTAAAGCCAGTCTTCCCCCACAGCTCTGTGTAGAGAACCCCTCAAATACCCCAAAGTTCTAATGCTATTGTTTCAGTGAAAACACTTTTTAATGAGGCCGGGTAATATGTGCCACGCTTTGCCTCCTCAAGCCTCCCATCATCGTTCCTTATTCGATTAACATATGCAAATACCGTCTCTAAATCTTGCATAAGGAACGTGTGGGAGAAAGCAGACCGGATGAATGCTGCGAGTGTCTGCCCAGCGCTGGTCTGCTCATATGTGGGAGGAATAGCGTTTAAGGTCGTAATGATGCAGTTGGCCGTGTCTCCGCAGATGGAAAGGGTCAAAGGAAGTGCTCTTCTGAATCAGAGCCCTTATGAACGGCTTCACAGGAAGTAACGAGAGCACCATGGGGCAGATGACCTAAAAGAAAACTGTTGTTAAAATCTGTTAATAAGTTACTGAATGACATCATCAACAAGAGGTCAAGGTTAGGGTGACGATGATCAAATGATTGTATGTTAATGGTTATGCTAAACCTGGAATTAGCAAGATTTTTTCCATCCGTCAGGTTTACATTCATACTGTACATGGTCACGAATTAAGTTTTAACGCCGCCATCCATTACCATTTCTGGCAGGTCATTAAGGACACATAATCAACAACATTCACAGCCTCTTTACAGATAATTAGGCGCTCATGTGCTTGCTTTCAGTACGCGGTTTACTCAGTGAGATATACGTCTGAGCGCACGTTACAAAAAGTGTGATATTTAATTAAGATACGGTTGGACCTGCGGTCTGGAGTCAGTCAGATTTTAGTTAAGTTTCACTTGTTGCACTCTGTAAATGACTCACACTTGCTCTGACGTGACCCATCTGGACACAGTGTCGTTCCCTGAGAAGACTACAAGAAGCTTTTAATGGTCTAATCATCTCTAAGGTCTGTTAACGCAATTTATTCTATTAATGATTTGCTCGTAATGGATGTGCAGAAAAATCTATATTAAGTACTGTGAACCCTGAAGCAGAGGTTAGTCAGTCAGGACTCAGGTTTATATAACAAAAACTATGCTTTATTATCATTTTTATAGCCCTTATTATAGAAATGTATGATTTTTAAATAAACAATTACAATAAATAATTTAAAAATAATATTTTTTTTCCCTTAACAAAGATGCAACAAAGGTGCGCCTGTGCATGGGCCGGTTTAGGATTAATAAACTGGGATGCACCGATAAATGTATTCACCGATACCAAATCTGAAGATTAAATATGTTATGAATTCATATAATGACTATTAATATTGAACATCAAATATGCAATGTTTTTTAACATTTTCAATGCAGAAAACAAATTCATTACATTTTTCTGTCCTCTTTGAGTGACAGGTTATATTGGCCCTGATCGTCAACTGTTTTTAAATGTGCGAAAAATTGCTTTTATTGACCGATACCGATTATTGGCAGATATATCGGTGCATCTCTAAGAAAAACTTTTATGCCCAAGAACTTTAAGCTGTTATGCCTTGAAGATAGCAAACTTTGTTAGAACAAAGCTGAAAAAAAAAGTAAAATGTCTCTAGTCGGTGTGACAATTTTCTCATGAGTCCATGGATCTGACACTCAAAATGACCACATCCATTTCCCACCATAATGAGGCAATCAGCATCTAAATACTGTCAAAACACAGAGTGTGTGGCCATCCAATTGATGTACAACACTCACCCAGCATTGCAGGTTTCTCCTTATAAAGCATTAAAACGGCTTCACTGTGACTTTCTTTGATGAGCACATTCTTAAATACCTCCTCAGAGTCACACACATATGCGCACCAGATTCTTTTCTGTTGCCTTGTTACCAAGTTGTTCGCTTTTCTTTAGCTGCTCTATTTTGGTGAGTTTGGCAACAATTTCTATGACAACAAGCCTTAGGTGCACCCTAATGAAAGACGTCACCGGCTTAGAGAGAAGCATGCCGCTGTCACGCTCTGATCTTCCCAGAGCTCTCTTTACCCCCCTCGTCTAAATTAGCAAACCAATTAAAGGCAGCCGCCTCCAGTCGCACGACTATGAACTGAAATGCATAGTTTGCGTTGTCTTTCTCTCTGTGATATATTCCTAGTGATTTTACAGGCAACATTGTAAATATGTGGTGATTTTAATGTGCTTTTAATTTGGCCATTAGGTTTTCATCACACTTTTTAAACTAGATAATAGTCTTTTATTTGGGTATGAAAGTTTATGCTCTACCTTTAATGTAAAGCTGAAAAAGACATAGAGTATAGACCGTTTCATTGGACGCACGCGCGCCTGACCCCCAGTTAAATTCAGGTTTGTGTTTGGCTAGTGTCTAATAATATAACTATTTATATTTAATTTAATTTATGTTAACATTAATTTGTACTATTATTTTACTGTATAATAATTGTATTAAAGAGTAAATAATTTGTGATTTTTAAGGTCCTACTTTAGTTTATGGAGTGTCCAACAACAAGTTTACGTACATACACGGTGTAAAAACACTTTCATTTTCTAATAATAGGCAGTTTTTATTACCTTCCTTCTTGACTGACTCTCAAATGATTCGTTCGGCGTTTCATGCGTCTAATCCCCTCCTTTCTGTCAGCATACTCTGATCTGATTGGTCAGATGGTCTAGTCTGCTGTGATTGGTCTACCGTGTGCAGTATCGCAAATGGAACTTAGACGGGCATTACACTGAGTGACGCAAATCCGACCTGGAACTGAAATTAGAACGACAGACGATTCGTTCGCATGATTCAGAGTTGACTCCTTTTCTCCCAAGCCAATAACGTTGTTATACGTTCACTTTCGGCTTTACAACTTGGCAGACTGCTTACATTCACACACAGCAACATTACACACTGCATGAAATGTAATGTTAAGGACATTGTAATAGTTACTCTTTACATAAATGATTTGTAGAATTTTGTTGTATGTTGATTTTATTAAATAAACAACTTGTTGAATGGGTCCTGTAGTTCGGTCACATTTAAACAAACCGTATGGTACATTGACATCTAGTGGTTGAGCTTGGTATCTCAGTCTATATTCAAAATATTGGAGAGACAAGTTTCGCCAAGTAACAGTTCTTCTCGGTTTCTTTTGATTGTCATCAGAAACAATCTACAGGCACTCTATTGTTTGTGAATGTGTACCAGAAGTTGAGTTGGGGTCACAAAAGTGTGCATGGGCAGTAACGTTTGTTTATGTTGTTAAGATGAAACCGTCTGTATAACTATAAACTTTTGTCAAAATAAATAACAAAATAGACCTATCTATATTGCTCAACCTTTCAACTTCATTACAGAATGTAAATGGGGACAACTGTCTCTCCGAAGGTAGGTCACAAGAAAACACTGAACCACTTTCTGATGGCCCAGACCTGTCTTATAGATATGAGTATTGCTGCTTCGTCTGAGGTGGTTAATTCATTACCTCTTCCCGATGGCTCACCTGCGTGCCACCTCCTCCAGCCTCGTGTGTGGCGAACTAACGGGAGCTGACAGGGTGACTGGAGCGAGAGCCAAAGCCGAATGTGTTCATTAAGGAGAGGATGACAGGTGCAAAGAGAAGAACAGGCATGGCACATGGGCATCTCTGATCATGCAGGCGCAGCTGGATTTCTCCGCGTCCACCTGAGCCTCGACCCGCCTGCCTGTCTGACCAAACAGATGTTCCGCACCTCATTGAGCTTTTAACGTTGGTTTACTTATTGATCGACTTTTTGCTCTCATTTACATCTGATTGAATCAGTGTTGTCATATTATGATAACAGTGAGACGATGGGGTTATTAACCATTATATATTCTGTCCATCAATAGCAAGAAAAGTGTTTTTTAAAATTTGGTTAGTTTGGTTACACTTTATATTAAGGTACACAAAATCATGATTAACTACTTGCTTATAAACATGCATACTTGCTGTATATTAGTATGTATAAAGCGCATCTACATCCTTTAAAGGTGGGGTGTCCGATTTCTCTTAGCCATTGTTGATCCCCATCTTTCGCTTTCGTCAGCGCTCGGCTCGACTAATGTCCGTCCTGTGCACTGTGCACCTTACTGCTGATTGGCTGCAAGGTTGTTTTGGTACTCAGCCCGATTTGTCTAAACAAGCGTAATTCGGAAATCGCTGATCCTGCCTTTAATCCCACCCAATACCTAAACCTAAAAACCACATTAGAAGCAAATTAGTGGTTTATTGGGGCAAAAGTCGTAGTTAATAGTGAGAAATGGATCCTAAGTGTAACCGTTAGTTTTTAATTTAGTTGTATTTAACCTAGTATATGTTTTTATGCTTAGTATTCCTCTTTATTCCACGGCCATCTGGGATACTTGATTCTGATTGGTCACATAATCTTAACAGTCAAATATTCTGCCTAATGTCTGCTGTCGCTTTTATCTACAGTATATGTGCACAGTATCTCAATTCATATTAATAATGCCTCTCTATTATTGTTCTGGTCTCTTGTCTTCATTGTTTTATGTCTACTGTACTCAAACACATCTGTGTCTCTACTCGTCTGCCTCACAGACCCGTGCACAGCTCTTCCTCATCTTTGTATGACCCCCTTCACCCACTGACATATCAATTGTCATGCTGTCAGTCTCCCTTCCGTTCCCTTGTTTCTCTTCCTTTGAGACTGACTGTGGATTTGACATCGGGTGGAGCAGTTATCAGAGAAACAGACAGAGTGGGTTAAAGCAAAAATGAAGTGAACAACACATAATATCTCCAATTGGCAGGGAAACTGACATAGATTTTCTTTAGTGGTGGGTTTCCCCAACCCGTGGTTTGCAAACCCATAGGAGAATGATGAATCAATGAATTTCTGACCTTTTATGTCCAAATTTTCAATTGTGTTTCAAAAAACACTGTACTTTTTAAATGATTAAATACTGTGTTGTCAAAGTTGATCTTAATAAATAAGGTTATAATACCATGAAACTATTAGCCTAACTCTAATAATAATAGTCAATCAGTAAGTAATAAAATTAAGAGCAATAGCACAAATAAATGTACAGTAATAAAGCAAACACAAATGAAATTAACAGTGCTTTTCAGGTGATTCAGGTTGGTTTAACTCTAGTTATCAGGTACAGAAACTGAAAAGAGGAGTCAAATGTAAAATAACCCTTCATAGTCTTCACAGTATAAATGAAATATAGATCAATCCATATTATAGTTATTAAAGTTGATCAGTCAGGAGCAGCGAGTGTGTTATTTTTTTCGTTTTTTGTTCTTTGATGAGCATTAAAACAGAGATGTTTATTATGCTGCTGTCCCTTTAAGAGCTAGCGCGCACAGATCGCATGCATTTTGTTTCCCTTCATGATTTAGTTCACAGCAAACAATAATGGATTAATCAACATGATATAGTGCCTATTCGCTAAATAATAACATAAAAATAAGTTACATTTGTTCAACTTGCATCAGGAGTAGACTTTAAATTTGAGCTTGCGCATATTTCCCTCCACTGGCCCTTGTCAATCATGGCCTCCTAATAATGCCACCCTCTGAATTGGCTCTATCTATCTCTCTCTCCTCTCCACCTATAGCTGGTGTGTGCTGAGCACACTGGCACCGTTGTTCTGTGGCTGCCGTCGCATCATCCAAGTGGATGCTGCACACTGGTGGTGGTTGAGGAGAGACCCCCCTCATAAGATTGTATCACTTTGGGTGTACAGCATTACACAGTAAACCGCTATATAAATGCCTCATTCATTCATTCATACAGAATGTACGCATCCTGCAAGCTGTCCTCAACGCGACGCGTCTCGTCCGGTGTGCAACTCCGTTAACTTACATGCCGCTTTGTTTGTTTACGTTGCACTGAAAGCCCAACTGTCACCACTACAGCCTCGATTATGAATGTACATGTAAGATTTGTTGTTTGGTCTCCCTGCCATAGTTAATCAAGTGTGTGTCATGACTCATGGCCTCCATGTCTCTGATAAGCATGGCTCTTTAAGCTGGTGCACCGCTGGTGTAACTTTGTTTTTCTTTTGTGCAAGTTGCAACAGTTCCGTTCTGTGCAACAGAAACACGCGGTGTAACAGATCCTTTACGATTAATTAACCGTGTTGTTTATAAAGGGATCATATGGCGTTTTTGAACGTTAAATCGTGTATACACATTGCATTACATCTAAAACAAATGATAAGATTCGTTTTAGCCGTGTCATATGACCCCTTTAAGCGTGGTTAATAGTGAAATTTGGTCATCTATGCATCCCTAAGCAGAAATAAGTAAGATAAAATAAATTTAAAATAAGATAAAATAATAAAATAAGATATTGAAGTCAATCAATTATGCAATCAATTTCAGTATTTTTTAAAGAAACTTACATTTTTGGACAAAATCTGAGATTCATCTCCCATAAGATGGCACTTCAGATGGCTGCCTCGGTGTGGAGCTCTCCAGTTGTTTTAGTGTTTTTGTTTGTCCTGTTTTATGTTTTTCCCATACAGTCAGTTTCACAAGAGATGAACTGCTGAACATTCAGCAGTGCACACCATCTGATCTTTTACCGGTTTTTGTTTATTCAGACTTTTTACTTAACATTGTAGTCGGAGGCGCAGCAGCGCTGCTAAAGCACTCCAGGACTCGCAAGTGTGGGAAGCGAGCCGGCGCGCTAATCAGGCTCAGAAAGCGCAGCTTTAAAACTGCGCTGCCTAGCATACATCTGGCGAATCTGCGCTCTCTGCCAAACAAAACGGACGAACTTCTACTTTACTGAACAAATAAGGTTTTTTCAAACTCTGCTGTTTTTTGTTTTCGTGGAAACGTGGCTGAATGACTTCATCCCGGACAGTGCACTACATCTGCCCGGCTACCAGCTGTTCAGAGCGGACCGCGACGCAGAATCAATGGGGGAATCGCACGGTGGTGTGGTATGTTTCTACATCAATGAAAAGTGGTGTACAGATACAAAAGTGATGAAGAAGATGTGCTGTCTCGACCTAGAAGTTTTCCTCGTTCATTCTCGGGTGTGTTTACATTCCACCGCAAGCGCACGTGAGCGTGGCGTTACAACAGTTCACTGATCACTCTGTTATTATTATTCTTCGCGACTTTAATCAGGCAAAACTTACACTCGAGACGCCGAAATACAGACAACACATCACATGCCCTACTAGAGACAAAAATATTTTGGACCATTGCTACACCACAATAAAGAATGCATATCGCTCTGTCCCTAGAGCAGCTTTAGGACTGTCTGATCACTGCCTGGTTCACCTGATCCCAGCCTACAGGCAGAAACTAAAATCTGCCAAACCTATGGTGAGGACTGTTAAAAGATGGACCAACGAAACAGAGCGGGCCTTACAAGCCTGTTTCGAGTGCACCGATTGGAGTGTTTTTGAAGCTGCTACTACCGATCTGGACGAGCTCACAGAGACTGTAACATCATACATCAGTTTCTGTGAGGATTTGTGCATTTCTACTAGGAGTTCCTGAAAAAATACAACAATGATAAACCATGGTTCTCAGCAAAACTCAAACACATTCGCCAAACCAAGGAGGATGCCTATAGAAAAGGGGACAAAGTCTTGTACAGGCAGGCTAGGAACACATTGACAAAGGAGATCAGAGTGGTTAAGAGAAACTACTCTAAAAAGTTGGAAAACTGGTTTTCAGCCAACAACCCTGCGTCTGTGTGGAAAGGCCTGAAAGATATCACTAACTACAAGCCACTATCCCCCAATTTTGCAGGCAATCAACACCTGGTCAATGATCTGAATGACTTTTACTGCAGATTTGAAAATGCTAACTTTACACCTCACACCAACTCTGACATTCTCTCTACACAACACCTATCACCTTCAGTCACCCCACCTCCTGCACTTCAGATCAGTGAAGAGGAGGTGTGCCGAGTCTTTAGGAAACAAAAGACAAGAAAAGCACCAGGCCCAGATGGTATCTCCCCAGCCTGTCTTAAAAGCTGTGCTATTCAACTGGCCTTCATCTTCTCACAGATCTTCAACAGATCACTGGAGCTGTGCACAGTTCCTTCCTGTTTCAAGCGCTCCACCATAATCCCCATCCCAAAGAAACCCAACATCACAGGACTGAATGATTACAGACCCGTCGCTCTCACATCTGTGGTCATGAAGTAATTCGAGAGACTGGTACTGGCCTATCTGAAGGAAATCACAGAACCCTTACTCGACTCCCTGCAGTTTGCCTACAGAGCAAACAGGTCTGTTGAGGATGCAGTTAACATGGGACTGCATTTTGTCCTGAGACATCTGGATAGACCAGGGACCTACAGTAGGATCCTGTTTGTGGACTTCAGCTCCGCTTTCAACACCATCATCCCATCACTGCTCCAAAGTTAACCCAGCTATCTGTTCCTGGCTCTATCTGTCAGTGGATCACCAGCTTTCTGACAGACAGGCAACAGTTAGTGAGAATGGGGAAACTCACATCCAGCACCCGCACAATCAGCACTGGCGACAGCCATCCCCCCCCCCCAGGGTTGCGTTCTCTCCCCATTGCTCTTCTCCCTGTACACCAATGACTGCACTGCCTAGGACCCTTCTGTCAGACTTCTGAAGTTCGCAGACAACACCACACTCATTGGCCTCATCCAGTATGGTGATGAGTCTGCGTACAGACAGGAGGCTGAGCAGCTGGCTGTCTGATGCAGTCATAACAACTTGGAGCTGAACACACTTAAAACAGTGGAGACGATTGTGGACTTCAGGAGAAACCCCCCTGCACTCCCCATCATGAACAGCACTGTGGCAGCAGTGAAGTCATTCAGGTTCCTGGGCACCACCATCTCTCAGGTCCTGAAGTAGGACAATCACATTGGCTCTATTGCTAAAAAAGCCCAGCAGAGGTTGTACTTCTTACATCAGCTGAAGAAGTTCAACCTATCACAAACTCTGTTAAAACGGTTTTACTCAGCAGTCATAGAGTCTGTCCTCTGCACATTCATTACTGTCTGGTTTGGCTCAGCCACAAAGTCAGACATCAGAAGACTACAGAGGACGGTTCAGACTGCTGAGAAGATCAATGGTGCTCATCTGCCCATCCTCCAAGAACTGTACACATCCAGAGTGAGGAAAAGGGCTCAGAAAATCACCCTTGACCTCTCTCATCCATGCCATCATTTCTTCACAATGCTGCCGTCTGGTCGGCGCTACAGAGCACTGAGCACCAAAACAACCAGACACAAAAACAGCTTCTTCCCTCAGGCCATCTACCTCTTGAACAGTTAAATGTTTTTTACCCACCGTGCAATAATTCGCAATATATATGCACTAATAAAAGCTGTATATAGCACATACCTTGTACATACAATAGTCTATTCTTGTTTTTTACTTGTACATATTTACATACACACATAGCTTTACTCTCTATATCTTTATCTTATGTTTATTGTATTGTATTTCTTAATTTTTTATACCCATAGGCCCTTATTTAAATCATCTGTGTACTGTTTTCTATTGAGTTATGGTCTCTGTGTACTGTTGTTTCTGTGTACTGGATGCTCCTGTCACCAAAACAAATTCCTTGTATGTGCAAACATACTTGGCAATAAAGCTCTTTCTGATTCTGATAATGCAAATTGTCATCTGCCGTCCACTGCATGTCAATTATGAGAAAAAAACAAGAAAACAAAACTTTTATGTGATGTATAAGTCTATCATTAAGTAATTTGTAATGACTGTCACAATTCTACAACTTACCGCTATATACTAATTGTACAGGAAAGTGCTGAAACTGTTACTATGGTTACCATCTCTGGCAACACAACTTTGTGAACACCTGTTTACAGCCAGGTCAAACACTCTGACTAACTTGTAATCTTTTGTAATTTGCATATACTAAAATATCATTTGAAAATCTTGCTCACTCTCACTTAGGGGCAGACCGCTCCAAAGCAGAATTTCTATCCTAATTATACATTCAAATGTAACATTTTTCCTATTTTGAACTTCTTCATATTTTGCACAGGAACATAGTTCAAGTAGTTACCTGCTAAGGTAATTAAGGTCATCAGGGTTCAGATCAAAGAACCAAAGAACCGCCGCTTGAGGGAATTCAGCTTTCAGTAAATCAACTCAGATCATATCAGAAAATCTCCATTCTGTCATTTAAATTGACGATATTGATGAAATACAACTGAGGTCTTCAGATTACAATAGATCACGTTGTTAGCTTTATTGGAATGGAATAGAATTTGTCCTATTATTGCGCCTAGTGTTTTCAACTTTACTGTTGTTAAAATCAATATTGTTTTTATAAAAGGTCTGGACATCCACATTGCCCGCTTTCTCCAGCTGTTGTCATCCCTCATGAATTTACATTTCTTTGCCCTTTTACAACATGTGTATGGCTGATTTATTGAATGCTGAGCTACCAGCTAATGACGAATCTAACATTCAGGCGAACAAACTTTTAAATGTCACCTGACACGGATCCATACAACACACGCGGATGCTTAAATTCTTAATAAGCGCCGGCATGGATCAGCAGCGGTAGTTCAAGCTGGAGTTGATTGGAACCATGGTGCAACTCCACCTCATTATTCTATAACAATGTACTGGTACAAAGGATGAAACAAAGCAAGAAAACGCAGCTGGACCTTCATGTTTTAGTGAACCATATTAGAAAATATATTAGAGTCTTTACATGTGCAGTCATGAAAATCAATACCTGTTAGGGCTGCGCGATAATTTATCGCGATACTACTAAATCCTATTGAAATCAAGCTGGCTGCAATATGCAATGTGTCAAAAAATTAATGCGTAGCTTGTCCGTGAAGCACGTCTCTGGGATCAGTAGGAAATGCTGCTCGATCTACAAGCAGTGCGAGTTTGAGTCACTTATGATGTGCATTTGAAAAAGCAACACCCGTCAAACATAATCATTATAAATATACTTTATTATCATAAAAATACCTGATGAGGCTTGAGTAACAGTGATAAAAATATGTCTATAGGAACGTTTTATGGTCTTCTTCTGCAGTGCGTATTTGCAGTTTCCGCACGAGAGCGCCCTCTGGCTTTCGGATGCAGCAGCATTTTCCCGTACTTCACTCAAAAGCTGTGCATAAATCACGTGATAGTTACTGTCAGTTTATCGCGACAGCCCTAATACCTGTGCAGAGTAATTTGTAGTAATGACAATTTTAGAGAGATAGAGTAACTTAGGGAAGAGTTTTGGTCGGCCGTGATCCTTCTTTGTGAAAACGAAAGTAAACTTTTAAATATTAGTTCAGTACAGAGAAGGATAACAGTCCATCCGTGTCTTAATCTTTATTTGTGTTAAATACAACAAACACAGTACAGCTGTTGCTTTACACTTCATTGCTGAAAACGTCTTTCCATTAAAATGTCACTGCAAATGCTGCTCTCTGAAGGCTGAAGGTGCGCTCATCACATCACAGGGACGCAAAGCATATCTTGCCAGCTTGCTCATACATGTAATATGTAAGTAATGTATCAATACGTATTATATTCCGCCTTAAAACACCACTTCCCGAACGCTCCGCCTGTAATTCGTACATTGATGATTCCAACAATATCGTGTCTCTTATCTGTATTGGTATTGTTGTGATGTGATTCTCCTTCATTTAGAGTGATTTTTAAAAGTTATAACTTAATTATCGTTTTTCGTTATAGTGTGAACGTCCATTAAAGCTGGGTATATATCTCTCTGTTTACTATTACAATAATTAAAAAGCTATTTTTTTCATATTAATCACCAATCACACTACGCCAGGCTTGTCGGACTGGTTTGTTTGTCGGACAGCATGGCGATCAGTCACGGGGGCACCAGATATCGGCATTATGATTTGTCAGATCGCCTGTCAATCAACCTGCTTGCGAAAGGTCAATTGCTAATTCAAATCTAACCATAGCTATATAGGATTAAAGAGGTGACTGAGTGTGCTTAAGAGGATGGTTTGAGATGCATACAAGATGCAAAGTGTAAATTCATCATGTTGTTCATGACCATACTACTCTAAAACTGAACTACACCCAAAGGGGCCATTCACACAGCACGCATTTTTCAATTCCAATGCGCTACTCTTCCATTGTTTTTCTATGTAAACACACATTTGACGGAAGTGTATGACCGTTATGCTTGCATCTTGCGTCTTTTGCAACGCCTCGCACATGAGCATCCCGTTTTTAAGATGACGTGCCAAATGAAAAGAATTTTAACTTTTAAACGCAGCGCTGCTCAACAATGTCAGTTCCAAAGCAGTGGACCAATCAGAAGAATTTGGAGGCGGGGCAAGCATTGCAAACTTCTGTTTACAGTAGCAAGTTGGCATGACATGGCAACATGGTGGAGGACTCGGGCGTCTCGAGACCCTCGCGTTCGATGCTGCGCTTTATAAAACCATTCCTGAGCGCTGCGTCTCGTTTTTTTAGACGCAAAGATGCGTTCTGTGTGAATGGCCCCAAAGTCTGCACGAGAGCGAGTGAAATGATATACCCTGTGAAGACTAATATAAAGGTCCCCTCTGCTTTTGGGCAAACATGAGATCTCAGTTAGATGCCAAACGTGCTAATTACTGTCGGGCTCGACGTGCCTAATCACGCTAATCTGCTATCTGTAATTGCGATGAAAAGGGAAGTCTGTGAAGACCACCCACCACACCATCCTCTCCCCTGGGTGAAGGCTAGTGAGAGATAACACACGAGGGCAAGCCAGCTGAACAGTTTCCCATCAACCCCTGACCTTTCTGGGATGTCTTCAAAGAGTCTGATGAGAGGGTAAAAAGCCACCTGTGCTCAGGTGATTAAGGTAAAGGGCAAGGGATTAAAAAGCACTGAACTGCTTAGCGTAATTGAGGACGAGTATTCAAACAACTAACACAAAATGTACATTACATAAAAATTACAGAAAGCTAAGCAATTAGCCCTTGAAATGTGATTAGGAAGCAATGTTTGCCTCCACAGATCTGAGTATAAAGGGGATTTAGAGGAGGAGTATCATTAACAGATCTAAGGATTCCCTCACCTACAAAATCAAGGTGATAGCAAATTCACTGCTTACTTTTAGTGTTATTTTCAGATTTTTTTAAGGCAACCATATTCACTCTCATGCCAAGAAATAAATCATATAGGTGAAATGTTTAGGAGCTTAGGAAATCATATTCGTCTTTGAAAGCTCACAGACATTCACAGGAAACTATTTCAATAGCAGTCAAATTCAATAATTGCAAAATAATACATAATTGCGCGTCTTTCCTTGTTTTTTTTGGCATGTGATTTATGTGAAGATGGACATTTATAAGAAGGCCTAAAACCCTTAAGAGTTAGTCTTGGAGAAATGAATACAAACAAACATACAGAGGACAAAAACAATTTTGCGGACAGTCCAGCCTGATCTCACAGAAATCCAAACTATTTTACAAGGTTAGATATACGTATCAATATGTACAATGTGAATCATACAAAAACATATGATTATTAGAAAATCGCCATACTGAAGCCCCTCCCCTAACCCCACCCCTTAGGGATTCTCATTTCGGTTAATTTTCCTAACCGACAATCTTTATACCAACATTAAACGTTAACTGATAAGATTTTAATATTAAACTGGCATTAAATAAAAATGCATGCTGCGTCACATTTCGAAGCCTGTGGTCTCCGGAGATCGCATCTGTTGGCATCATACGCCTTCGAATGCGACCTCCGGAGGACACAGACTTCAAAAGGAGAGAGAGAGCTACAGTTGAAGAGTGTCTGTGACCCATTAAAAATGGAAAAAAACTAATTTCAGAGATTTATTTTAACGTCCAAACAGCAGCATACAGAATAGATCAACAACAGCATTTGGATTCACTCATTATCAAATTTTCACGAACCTGCAGCGTATTGGACAATGGGGAAAAACTAATATAAAAAGCATAAAATAAATATGCAAAAAATAATTAAATACTTAATAATAATTAACAAATTATGACAAAACGAAAACATAGAAGAACCGGCTAAGTTTTTTTTCCGTCAGAAAGTTTTTCTGTTAAATAAAAATAGCAGACCTACCTCAATCCAAAGCTTTGCTAGTTTTTATTTATTAAAGTAACATGTTTACAGTATGTGTTGTGGGGACAGTCTGGAGCCTGTTGACAGTTAGACCCGCGGAAGTAAACACCCTTTCAGATGGCACGGATTGACGGATGTCCCGGGAATGCAGAGATAACGCCTCGGGAAGAGCGTTTTATTTGCTTTCCACCAGCCAGGATTAATATCCAAAGAGGGCACTTG
Organism: Triplophysa rosa; assembly: GCF_024868665.1. Taxonomy (NCBI): domain Eukaryota; kingdom Metazoa; phylum Chordata; class Actinopteri; order Cypriniformes; family Nemacheilidae; genus Triplophysa; species Triplophysa rosa. The sequence continues at coordinate 9,630,743 of NC_079892.1, forward strand.
GCAATGGCCACATGTGTCTTAGCTAAACAGATATGAATCAAATCTGCTATACCCACACAAAATTCAAACATTATTTATTACTTATTCATTATTCATATTGAGTATTTTAATGTCACGTCTAAAATAATGCAGGGAAACCACGGGTCGTGCAGTTTTTCTTCTTTCCAAAGCGTAAGGGAGGCTTCCGATGCTAAGCATCCATGAGATAAGTTTATGTAAAGGATCAATTTATTTCTAGCACCAAAATTCCATTACTGTAGCTCTGCTATTCGCTTTGCTTGCCTGGGCTTTATTTCGCTGTTGTGAAGACATGCCGGGAAGACAGAGAATGAGCGCGATTGTCGCACGCCTACATTTAAAACAATGAACGTGAGCTTGATCAAAATTTACTTGTCACGATTAGTGTACAGAACCCAAACGCAGACAGTATAGCAAAGAGACTTTATATACATAAATCAAAAACCCACGAGGGGGCAAAACAGGAAATAAACCAGGAACCAAGGGAAAATAAACAATGCAAACAAACACTTACGCAAGGGGGCAAAACAAGAACGAAATCAAAACCAACAAAGCTCACTCTTTTCTGGAACAGGACAAGAACAAGGCAGACAAGGTATGAGTCAAACGGAATGAACGAGCACGGGACAAAAACAAGAGGGCTTTAAATAGGGGAGACTAACAAAGGATTATTACATAGGGCAGGTGACGGGAATCAACACTGATGGGAAGTTAAACGAGGAGTGGGGCGGGGTCAAAGACGAGACTTGAGAACGCATGACCATTGTAAACAAACAATGATCATGCGTTTCCACTAAAAACACGTGGGACTGTCATGACCCTGCCACAAGACTAGAAAATCATGACAAGGTGAGGCAGGATCATGACATAACTTGCGAGTGACGCACTCTGTTTGGAGAAGTAAAGCGCATATAAATGTGGCCTCAACATCCAGATGCATTACACTTGTCCAGTTTAGTCGAGTGGTTTGCGTGATCGGATTAATCTGTCTAAATAACGTTTTGAGGGCACACGTCATGAGTCAACACATGTAAAGCATATTTTTCTTTCACCTTACAGCAAACTAAAGAACATGTAGGCCTATGATTTATTAGTTATTTAACAACATATTATTAATCTTATTATTATTATTATTTCATATAAAAATAAACATACCTTTTAAAGCATTTAACTGATAGTATTAATTGGTCAAAATGTTTATTTTCGGTTAACGGTTAAAGGGTCAAAATGAACTTCCCTACCACCCCTAAACCTGATCTTACTGGCCGGAAAGCAAATCGTATGAATTCATGAGAAATAGGGATGTAACAATATCATAATCTCACTGTACGATAATACCTCGGTATAAAGTCCACGATGCGATATTTGTTGCAATATTATGCCAAATGATGACTTGGAAACGTGCCGTAAGCATCCTCTTTTCTTTATCCTCTAATCATAACTGTTGCTTAGAGGTATGAGTTATAGATGGGTAAAATGACCTAAAATTCCCTTTTATCAAATAAAATAATCGCACCAGATGGACCTTGACAAAGGTAACATCTATTTTTTTTCTAGCATTCTCTATGTTAGGCCCGGAAGACCTATCATTTCATAGAGTCATGTGACCATGATAATATTGATAAAATTTTGCTATTACGATAATACGATATCGATAATATTGTTACATCCCTAATAAGAAATAGCCACCTCATAAAAGTTTTAAAATACCCAAAAAAAACCTTGACATGCATGTGATTAGCAACAACTAACCTGAAGCGCATTGTAAAGCAGCTGATGTTCAAACTTCTTGATTCCCAGGATCTGCTGAAACATCTCATAAAGCTGCTCCTTGCTGAGGATAAGCTCGGACACGGCGGTGAATGGCATGCGTCCCTGTGACCTCCGCTGGTCCTCTTCTCCTTTGTAGATGGCGTCATATTTAGTGATCCAGGAGCTTAGGACGGTCTCTTTGCTCAGGCCGTCGATCTCAGGCAGGCTGCGCACGCGTCTCTCGATGTTCTTCTTGAAGACCTCGCGGAAGTCGCTGGCAGAGCAGCCTCCGCTTTGGACCATGCGAGTCACTCGCTCGCACTTCAGGAAGCCCTGCCAGAAGAAACAGTGACAGATATAGTTTATCTGTACTCTTTCGTCACAAAATAATCCAAGACATTATTAAAAGACATGATGTTTTCGTGATATTTTTCTACAAATAACCTCTACATGAATATGCTTACTGAATAAACATACATGACATGTTTATATTTTAAGCAATACTTCTCATTAATAAATTGGTTTATAAATTCTGGATTCTGCTGAGCTTGTCACAGTGCATTATGGAAATGGCTTCTCTATGAAAAAGCACAGAACTGACCTGGGTCAACAAGTGGTTTTATCCATTCTGTGATAGAGATAAATCACAAACTGTATTTCCCAAGGAATGTATTAAAGCAAAAGAAACAACATCTCAGTTTTAGGAAAGTTGCTGATGCTTATGAGATAGCAAAATGCCCCTCTGAGAGAGTGACAGATCTACACACAAAAACACTTCACCACTTTTCACTTAATTCTTTTTTTAGTGACCTAAATATCTGGGGGAACTGAAGTTGCTGAGGCGTGTCGGAAGCAGCAGATGGAGACGAATCGCACCTCCTAACTGCGAGTAATGGAGCAGAACAAAGACACTTCAGCTGCCTCGTCTCAAGGAGGCGGGGGAATAAATCTGTCGAAAGCATCGTGCTCTGTCGAGAGAGATCGGAGCACAACGGGAAGGGAAATTCTCATATGGGGAAATTCCACACACAGCATTTATAGCAGCAGGGATTAAGGATTTTTGTAATCCGTCGAGTGTTTTAAAACAGGTTTTTAAAAATAACAGATCAAATGACATAAGAGCCTGGACTGTGTATAGAAAATACCATCACACCTTAGTTGACAGACAGAATACATGTCAATACAAATCCTTATAAACATGATCAACACCTTGTTAAAAAAGGAATATTCAGTCATGTCTTACTCATGTCTCATAGCTTTTAAGATTTATGCTTTTTGAAAGACATATGACTATATACTTAATATGGATGGAAAAAAGCGTCACAAAAAAAAAGTTTTTTTTAAAAGTGTCACGTTGGTTTTAAACAATGTGAGGATGAGTAAATTATGCTACTTGGGGTAAATTCTTCTAAAAGAAAAATGCGAAAACAGAGACACTGCAGTGTTTCTTAGTATGTGATTAAGTCAAGGAGTGCCTTGCTTTTTCATAAAGAAAAATGTTTCTTTCCACTTTTTCCATGCTTCAAAAAATACAAAAAACACACAGGTGAGGTGAGAGACATGGCACGCAACTACCTGTTCATTCCAGTGCCATTTAAAAACCGACACTATCTATACTGGACATGAGCAGCATATTGTGACTTATCATAAGTCAACCGTTCTCATTATAATCAAAGAACTGTCTGCACTGGAAGCATCTGATGCAACTTTAGTTGACCAACATCTGTTCAGCTCATTTTTTAACAACTTGCCATATCGACCATATCGAATTTTCATTACTGTAATAAGAACATGTCATTTGCATAACTGTAATACAGTAATAATAATCTGACAATCCTCCTGTCTGTAGACGGTTTTATCGGACGCATGTGCCTGACCCCAAGTTAACTTCTGGTCTGTGTTTGTTGATCGGTATGGCTAATTATATAACTATTTATAATTTATATGAATATTTGACTGTATAATAATTGTATTAAATGAACAATTTGTTCAACTTTATTGAATATAACTTTTTTTAAATAAACAATGTGTTGAATGGGGCGTGTATCTTTGTCGCATTTAAGTTTAGCCAAGTAACGGTTCTTCGACTGGTAACTCTAGCTAGCAAGTTAAAATGATGTCTAGCCAATGTAATTTACTTGTCATTTCTTTTGATTGTTTTCAGAAAAAATCCACAGGGACTCTATTCTTTGCGCATGTGTTCCGGAAGTTAAGTTTGGGCCACAAAAGCGCGCATTGCCAGGTAACGTTTGTTAATGTTTTCTTTAAAATCGTCTATATATAAAAAGTTTTGAGTAATGAGAACAATACTATGGTCACACTAGACTTTTAATTCCATTTACTTCTATTTACAGTATATGCATGCAAATGCAACAGATCGGAAACGCAAGCATGTGCAGAAAAAAATGCATTTTGATACGTTCCAAAGGTCAAGTTTGGTGAACTCTGACCTGCGAATTTGTATGACGTGATGATGCAAGACCAATAGAAGATCGATGCACCACATTGTGACCTTTTCAATTGGAGGAAATGCTAATAATAACATCACACAATGGAATTTTGTCCAATACAGCTTTAAATTTATAAAAACAACAGAGGAGTGAGGAGGTTTACAACACCGTGAGGAGGTTTACAAATTTTCCATTGCCATGAAAATGATACCATAAAAGATTATTTTCTATTGTACCCAATTTCCTGGTTTGATTTGATTTGTTGGGTGATATATGTCCCGGACAACTTCTAGACAGTTTTACGAGCTTTCAAAGACATGACTGAAAGCACCAGCGAGGATGCCCATTAAATTTCCTATAAACATTCACTGTTTACCAGGGAAAGCAAATGCTAAATTCACATTAACTGACAGTGAAAACCTGAAATGGACCTTGAGCACTTAGTTCCACTTTAAAAGCTAGACAGCAAAAAAAAGGTTTCAATATGTAACTCACTTTCATTCCCCACCCCCCTCGTACCCATCCGTACACGCCGATGATTTATTGATTATGAGCGCTGGAGTACTCCAGCGGCACGGATTCATAACTCAAGTATCTAAAAAAAATGTATCTACAGACTGTTGCTGCCGAAACGCGCTCTATACAATGCTGTCTAATGCCTCCATTTTACGATGGTGCAAATGTCAAACATTATTACTAATGAATCGGCCACCAAGGGATTTCCTCCTTCCCTGCTGCTTAACTTAATTGGCGGTTTAAAATCTCATTCAATTATTTATAACCGACGGTGTGCTGAGCTGCTCTCTGTCTGCATTGGAGAGATTAATAAGATACAGAGGCATTTGCAGCCCGTGTGTAATTAAAGCCGATACAAGGATTTAATCTCGGCAGAAGAATGGAAAACATTGTAAAACAGACTGTAGATTTAATCACGCAGGTTTGGGAATCACGGGCAACCTGCCTTCATGACAACAAGGCGCAGGTTATGAAGGAAGACTATGAGGTTATATGAGCGTATTTGATTTTGTTTGGGGTGGCGTGTCTACGATAAACAAGAGGTGTGATTATGAGCGTGTGGGAGGGAGGCGGCTGGAAGCTGATAACAAACACCAGTGTAGTGATGACAAATATTTTTTTTATGAGAAGTAATTTGCATCTATGTTAGAACCCGATAAATTTACAGTCACACTGTTTTAAAACCTTTTAGTGAGCTACCTACTTAGGGACCATACAGTAGGCATGCTCCCAAACAAACAGAAAATAAGAACACCAACCAAAAGAATTGATGTTCCAGCATTGTATAAGTGAATGTTTTTGGTTTAATTACATATTCTAAGTTTAAGATGATACGTTTTTATTTATTGGGGCTGCAAAGCAATGGACTCTATACAAAGGGGGCCTTACAACAAAAAAGTTTGAGAACCACTGCACTCCACACTCCACCAGTACGTGTTTCAACAAGTATTTCTCTCTGTCAACACAAACTATGAATGACAAACTAACACCTCTCCCCAACATTAAAGTTTCACCGAATAGCTTCATGAAGAAAAACAAGCCTGAGGTGCATTACATTGATATACCTGAGCTGTCAACGGCCAGTAAAAGTTAAAGATTGTTTATAGTAAAAGAGCTGACTCACAATCTCTGGTTAAAAAATATCTGTGTGACTGACCGTACCGTTCACTTCCTCATGAATAAAACATACCTTGCTTTTCATGGGGCTGAGTGAAACATTTAAAAACTACTCTCTCTCTCTTTCTTTCCTCACTAACCTGTTCTCTAGCATCTAGACAGCATTACTTGTGACCAGTGTTGGGCAAGTTACTCTGAAAAAGTAATCAATTACTAGTTACTAATTACATATTCAATAGTGTAATTAGATTACTATACAAATTACTCACTTCAAAAAGTATTTAGTTACTTATTACTAATTACTTTCTATATCAACCTTGATTAGTTAAGTGATTCAAGCATAGACATGAAAGGCTCTTTTAATTCATTCAAATAAATAATATAAAACTACATAAAGTACTCTTATTAACTGACCAAAGTATTTTTTGCATTCTTTTTTTGCATTTTTTGCATGGAAGTTTGGGTCAGTGGCTCACCCGCGACAACGAGATGCCACATCATGTGGAGTGCTGCCCGGATTTTAAAGTTAGACTTTGAATTTTGATGTCAATTCCACTATTGCACACACAAATATTACACAAAGTGTTTAGTTTAATTACATCAGAAGTAATTGTAATTAAATTACAGATCCCTTAAAAGAGTAATCCCTTACTTTACTTTTTCATGGGAAAAGTAATTAAAATACAGTAACTAATTACTTAGTAACTAGTTACACCCAACACTGCTTGTGACTAGGATCTGGCTTGAGATGAGAAAAAAGAAAAACCTGTAGACTTTCTCATCCTGTGCTTTCAGTGCACCAATTCAAGACCTTTTGTTTGATTTCAACACGCAATTCTCTGAAACATGTTTTTTTGGATAAGAATATTGAGTCGTTTCACCCGCTACTCCATTCATGTCTCTAATGTGTATGTTCCTTTTCACAAATTGACTCGAGCGTTTTTCTTATCAGGTTTCCTGTGAACAGCAGTTCTGCCCTTAGTCTTCCTCCCGGCAGCCCTTACCTCACATCTGAATGGAAATCTGTGCTGCTTATCCAGCTCCAACGACAACCTGTTCCTATGCTTTCCTTGAACTCTGATGGGGGAAACACTTAGGACTGAATCCTAACAAGCGACTAGACATTTGTAGGTCCATGCTGAACATAAAAATGAGACTGGAGCAATCGACACAATCAATCACAAATAACAGCCAATCAAAACAAAGCTTTGACAGATTTTCTCAGTTCTGAAGGCTGCCAAACAATGAACACAAACTTTAATTTTCAAGACTTTCATGATTATACCCCAGATTGCTGTTATGATTTTTGTTGGGTGACTTTGTTGAGGAAAGCGTCAGTATACATATTACACATTGCGTCTTTAGTTGTGTTTAGGTAAAGTGATCATTTTGTTTCATTCTGTGAACTACTAGCAATATATTTCCCAAAGTTCAAATAAAAAAGTTCTATTTGCATATATTTTCAGAAAATGAAAACTGGAGAACAGGTCAAAATGACAGAAAAGATGCTCTGTATTTTTCAGACCTCAAATGCTGCAAAGAAAACTAGTTCATATTCACTTTTAAGCAATACAACAGTAATATTTGTAATATTCCAAGTATTTAGAAAAAGTTCAAAAATATTTTTGTGATAACCTTCAATTTTATCACAATTTTAATGCGTCTTGTCATGCTGTCAGTTTTTCATATTGCTGTTGGGTGACTTTATGTCACTCCTTAGGTTTGATTTTGTTCAATTCAACAGACACTGGACTGGAATGGACACAATACATCTAGAAATGTTGGTTAAATGAAAATTTGGAAAGGTCTCTTGAATTTTTCCGCGGCTGTATGTCAACCTGCTGCCAGTTTGAACAAAGTCTAAACATGCAGTGCAAGTTTCCATTAAAACTCAGCCATGGCAATGGAAAGGGACCTAATGTCAAACTGTGCAACCACTGTGCAAGACACAAAACCAATGCAGAAAGCTTCAAGAATGGAAAAAGAAAAACAAAAGGACCAAATGTGAACGACTGAGCAGTAATAATCCATAGAGGATCATGACACGGTGCAACCTTGTGAGTTGCAATGCATGATGGGAGGAACTCAGGAATAGGTTTACTTTTAGTACAGTATATGTAAATGGCCCTCCAAAAAAATCCAAATCAGGCCTGTGGTGTTTACAGTGAATTTTGTGACACTGAATGAAAAGAAGCTAACAAGGAAACGGTATGTGGCACGAGTCAGAAACAGAACTGTGTAGAGTTGTATTAGCCATTCACAAAGAGAGGTTTTGAAGGAAAGAACAGCTGAACAAGAGAAAGTAATTCAAAACAGACCAGGAGAAGTGGGGAAAAACAGGAAAAAACTTTACTTACAGCTCTGACACCCTTCAAAGTCGCCGCCTGCAGCTGCTCTGTTTGCAATGCTGTCAAACAATAATCCAATTGAGAACCTCTGGGTGGTAAACACCAGAGTTAAAATCAGTGTGTGAGAGAAAGTGGTAAAGCGATGGGGACAAGGGAACAAAAGAATATCAGATCATGACAACCTCAGGCTGACTGTGTATAAAATTATTCTGGTCTGGCTAAAGGGCAATAAGCTTACAACAAAACCAACACGTCAGGACCTGAACTATTGTGTTTGGGCTTATTCTGCTTGTTTAAGAATGCCTCTATTTCCTTAGACACTCAGATTTAAAAGTCAGACGCTGAGGGGCTACTTCAAACAATCCGAGACTTAAACTCGACTATAGAACCAAATCATTACATCAAACCCTTTGTGGTGCGAAAGTGCTGATATTTTGTATACTGTAACAGCACTGGGACGCTTCACTGTTTGTAAATTTCTGCTTGTCTGTGTTTTCTCTCAAAAACAAAAAAACTCAAATCTACATATTATGTCAATGTATGCATTTATTTGTTTGGTTAATACTAGAGATGCAACGATACTAAATTGCTCCACCGATATGATAACCAATTTTGCCGATACCAATTTTGAAGATTAAATAAAAATGTATTAATTTTTTGAATGTTAAACAACTATTAATATTGAACATCAAACTTCTGATGTTTCTTAACATTTTCTACATATAATCTTCAGTATTGAGCACAAATTCCTTTCATTTTCCTGTCCTCTTTTGATTGGCAGAATACATCGGCCCTGATAATCGGCTGTTTGCAGCCTATAGCCGATAGTGTGAAAAATTGCTTTTATTGACCGATACCGATTATTGGCTGATTCTCTAGTTAACATGCACATGTTATTAAATAATGTACAGTCAGACAGTCATTGTTGCAAAATAAAGCTGCATTACAATTTACATCAGGGTCAGGTTTACTTTGCAATAATGACCATCTCACTACGCTGCTCATCACTTAATATATAATATCTGTATTAAAAGTACTGTATAACTATGACTACAATAATTTTATGACAACATTCTTTTGACCAGACAGAGAGAAACCTCTACCCCTTGTGGTCTATAGGTTTTGTGGGCAGTGTTATAAAGGGATACTTCACCCAAAAATGACCTTCGAGTTGTTCCAAATCTGTATAAATTTCTTAATACTGATGAACTCAGAGAAAGATATTTGGAAGAATGCTTATAACCAGACAGATTTTTCCCCCCATTGACTACCATAGTAGTAAAAAATACATGGTAGTCAAAAGTGCCCCAGAACTGTTTGCTGTCCTACATTCTTCAAAATATCTTCTTTTGTGTTCAACAGAACAAACAAAATGATAAAGTAATTCTTTCTATTACAGGTGAGTCAAGATCTGTTTGGTTATAAGTATTTCTCTGTGTTCATCAGAACAAAGAAATGTATACAGATTTGGAACAACTCGAAGGTGAATAAATGATGACAGAATTTTCATTTTTGGGTGAAGTATCCCCTTTGATAACAATAAAAAAGCTCTGCCACATCACACAATCGACCATCTATAAAGTGGAGTTCATTTCTTCATAACTTACAGCTGACACTGCAGCCAGTCATTACAGCCAAAAGCCTGACTTCATTACCTAATCACAACACTGTAAATCTCTCAGCCTCTCAACGCTAATTTCCCGGCCCGTCTGCCCTTGTCGAGCACGGCTGAAATAATTTTCCTAAACAGGCTGAGAATATAAGCGAAGTGACCTGCAGGGAAGCCTAATACAGTTCTCATCGGGCATGATTGGCTATTTTTCTTGCAACAAAAGATGGAGGTCAGGACATTTTATTACATTTACTGGCAGTGAGTTTGAAATTGGACAGTTTAGGCTGGCTGAGTCGAAATCAAGCGATGAAAGACCTGGAAGGCATTAAAGAGGGTAAAGCCTCAGATAAATACAGGCAGTGTGAACAGCAGGGACCGTTCTTCTTAAAAAAAGTGATTTTCAGATGAAATGAAAAGGTTTAAATTAGTTTCAACCAAATCTTTTTCAAGACCACAGCGATTCCAAGTTTTAAATGGATGTGATTTCCACATCTAATTTAAATTTAAATAACTGCTTCAGGAGTGAAATGAGAGAATTAAGCAAAAAAAGCCTGAATAATACAGTCGTCTTAACTTAAGCAAAACCTTACAACCAAGTGAACTGAAAGTTAAAGGTCAAATATTGAGTTACACACCCCAAGATAGAGTTCATTCTCCCCCTTTATCTATTTCGGGCTCCCAATTTCCCATGACCTTTCAGATAACGTTTTAATTCCACCATGGCTTTTTCACTGAAATGTTTTTCTAGTGTGTATTCTCCAGACTTACACCGTGTCTACAATGGAGGCGACCGGTGCGACGCGACACGACAAAAGACATTAGAAACGCATTAGAACCCATTATAATTTAAAATTTTGTCCACACCGGCTGTGTCGCGCCTGTCGTGTCCGGTGTACTGTAGACACAGTGTTACGCCCCGTTCAGACCGCCAGCGACACGCAACGCGAGACTATGTCATTCATTTCGATGGAGAGCCGGTGACACGAGCAACAGTGACCGTTGGCGACAGGAAGTGGGCGTGTCTAGTGACGCGACAAAGTTGAGATTTGCTCAACTTTATGCAAATGATGAGCGACTTTCGGGAGCGACTACCAATAGGAGTAAAGCAGTGGAGCTCACGTCATCCATCTCTCGTCAGTTACTGCAGGGCTTGTTTATGAATGTTACTAGAGCAATCAAAGCTAGGAACGCCGCTGGCTGTCTGAATGCATCTTTAAATAGCTGTATAGCTGTCCACCATGTAAGCTATTGGGAGTAAAATAAACTTAAACGGACTGTATTTAAATATTTTCTAAAGAAAATGCGAGTGGTACTTGCCTATGCCAGAATGCAACATTTCCAAGTAATTGCTAGAGTTCAGTGTTTTTTTAGCATGTTGCTATGCAATAACAAAAGTTTTAAGGCACAGATACCTAACACCCCAAGACCCCACCACTAAGTGTCTGTGATGTTTTGATCCTTCCGGTCCTTTTTTCTATTGGAATCTAGGAGATGCTTCAATACAATTTCAATACAAGTGTATGATATTTTGATTTTTTTAAAGGGCAAAAGCAAAATCTCATTACCATTTCAATCCTCTACCTAAAATCTCGCCTTCCACTTTTGTTTCAGTAACCCTGATCTTTGTCCAGTAGCCCAACATCACCCCAACCTTAATCACGATTCTTATATTTGATTAGGGAAGGCTGATGTCGTAATTTATCAAAACAGCTCCATGGCAACATATTGACAATACACAGGATGGTTGATGACAGGGAAGAACATGGCAGCTCTTCTTTTCGCACACAAAAGCTCTATTATTATAACTGACGATGATTTGACAGGTCCTCAGAGAGCAATAATAGGAAGTGTGTTTTGAATCGCTGCCTTGCAGATCTTAGTGTCTGCACAGAGCATCTTAACTTGCAAATAGCAAGTGCCGAACAGCTTTTTATCTGGCCTTATCTGGCACGAACAATAAGCAACATCTGCAAATTCAGTCTTTCAGCTGTTTTTAGGGAGACAGACTACTGGGAAATAATAAACAGGCTACAAGAAATGTGGTGGCAGCTTATATATAATAATAAATGAATAAGAAAGAAGCATAATTTTCCATAAATTCAAGCCTTGGGCCTACATTTTATAACTGAAGAAGTTAAATTGATTTACAAATATTGCAAATAAGATTTTCACGAATTCTAAGAAGTTGCAAACTTGTAAATTATTCTTAATGTTAATGTTGAACCCATATTTGACTGTTAATACAATTACATTTAGTCATTTATCAGACGCTTTTATCCAAAGCGACTTACAGATGAGGAAAACGATGGAAGCAATTGGAACAACATAAGGACAACAAAAAGCATAAGTGCAATAAAAAACTGGTCTCATATAGCCTACCACAGTATACAGAGCTAAGTTTTAATAAAACAGCAAGTGGATCAAAACTGATCAATGTTATAGCAACGTAGACAAAACAAAATGTTTACATCAGTGGAAAGTCGTCAAAGTGATTCAAATATATTTAGATAAAAGAGGTCCTCTCCCTATTAGGTTCCCTACCTACTGTCCCTACTTCCTATACTTTCATATCTAAATAAAAGCACAAATGCCAAACTGATCACTAAAGAATAACATGCGCAATATTCCGACTTTACTTTTACTCAAAAAGCCAAAGCAAAAGAAAATAAATTCGCTTTAACATCGCCGTCAAAGATGCTGACCTCTCGGGCCTCTAGTTTCTCTGGTTTTATCTATGCAAGAGCTCTACAATCTCTCCCACGTCCAGCGGATCCACTAAAAATATCTCTGTGGAGGAGAGGACATCTGCGGGGACTAATCCTCCGTCTTTAATTCACAGCACATTCTGTCATAATCAATGAGAGCTGTGATGGCAGGCAGCTCTTGTTTGACTGACACATTAATGAGAGTTATGACTGCACTGTGTAGATGACGGCTACTTTTTTGTATCGCTAGCGTCGTTTCATCATATTTGGCGGTTGGAGAGAATGCCATCCCTTGAGTGTTTTATTGAATTTCTCATAAACGGTTTAAGAGATCACAAAAACGTGACCCCCCTGTATCACTGTGACTTGTGCAACTCTCAATAATATAATCAGAAACCTTGAGAAAATAGTGTGCAGACTTTCCCAGTTTAAAATCCCAGTTTAAACAAAAAGGTCTGAACTCGGCAAATCTGACTGAAATTTCATTCAATGTTGAAGTAAACACTACACAGCAAAATCGACAGTGTTAAAAAGGGTCAAATTAACTCTCACAGTGTTTATATAATCCACACTTTGAGAGTGTGGATTATATATACACCATGAGTGTTAATTTGACCTTTTTTTCACACTGTAGATGTGATTGCTTATTGCAGTTGGGACTTACTGTGCTTTTGTTCACTGGGAGGCAGGAATAACACCATCACTGCATATCTGATGTGCTACAGGACAAAACAAACGGTCTTATACTGCATATGAGAACAGAGGCTGTGTTAACTGAAAATGTATATCATTAACCAAAGTAACAAAGCTTGGTAATCCCAAATGCAACATTCAGACTTTAGCAAGTCAATTCTCATTTTAAATACCTTTATGTAGTACTCTCTCGCTTTGAAAAACAGCTCAAAGCATAAGAACACCAATGTTTTCAAATTAAACTGTCGGATAATGATTATTTGGAGCAACCTTTCTGCTCATGTGTTTCCTTCCCAGAACCTGAATTACAATAAAACAATTACACTGACATCTCTATAAAAGAGGCACAGACACGTCTGTCTGAAAATGCTGTCTGTGTGAAAATGTTGGTGTTCAGTGTACATTCTGTATCTTCTGCACCACCAGTCGGAATGATTATAAAAATGTACCTGGTGTAGCTAATCTCTCTGTCCCTAAACTCTCAGATGCAACAGGTTGCTTAGTAACCTGGTCTGTCCTCATAAAAATCTGCTGTACTCTCTGCGTAGATGTATTAGATGTTTTGAGATGACCCTCGGTCCGGCTCGGCAATAGGCAGAGGTTACGCTAATTGTCAGAACCAGTGCAGCATTCTGTTGCCTCAGTAAAGTTCACAAAGGCCTCTGGAGATCTGAGTTAAATAAAAACGAAATAGCTTAATTTAAGTTCCGTGCACCTATAATGAAGTACAGACTATTAACACACTGAACAATAAAAAAGAAATGGTAAAAATTCTAAATTAAACACGTATAAGTGGTAAACATTCCACACCAACCAATAAGTAAGACTCCCCTAATGAGTGCATTAAAGTTTCAGGTGAGGGATTTTTCATGGGAACACAATGGAAGATTGGCCAAGTAAATTAAACCATTTCCCTTAAGAACACTTTTAATACATTTTAATACTGCTAAAACTGTGGAAAGAAGTGATTGTGGCACTTAAATGATGTGAAATGTTAAGATATCACAGCTGTAAAAGGAAGATGTCTGGAGTCTCACCCGTTTCGTAACTCTAACCCCACCTGTTCATGTTCTAATGCATATGAACTCTGCTCAATACTGTTTAAAATGATAGAGGTCAGCTGTTTGAAGGTGTATCTGTACAACATAAAAAGGTTGGTATTTTTCAATGAGGTCTATGATTACTTTCAAAACAGTCAATAAAGTCTTTGCACATAATAAACTCTTAATGCTGTTTTATACTCCTGCGTCCGACCCGGCATACAACACTGTTGAAAGCATAAATAAAAGTTCAAGCATAGAAACAGTGATATATATGGTATGGTGTTAATGAATAGAGTTTAACAACTAGACACAGGCAAGCCACCATAAGTGTGCAAACTAGGGTTGGATGATGTTTGTCTACCAAATTGGCATCGGACGATGCCTACAGTGAAACATCGCAATGGACGATGACATCGGGGGGCGGGGCGAGGCGGGGGTTGAGGGTATATCAGTTTGCTAGATGGCCATCTGCCAAAACATTAAAAACAATTATATCAGGGCTCCAGACTGCGACCAAATCGCATTTTGCGACCAGTTTTCAAGTACTCGCACATGTACAACTTGCAAATTTGGAATTTCTTCCAGTTGTTATTTCATGTGGAAAGACGAGTAGATCTTGAGCCCACCAGTGTAGGCTGTGTGTGTGATTAGTCAACTACACGAGTCACGCGGCACTGATGTTTCCTGCTGCCATTGCGGACGCGCACAGTTCAGGTCGTCATTGACAAGTTTACACACCCACAACGTGAGCGCATTACTAGGATTCACTGTTTGCTTTCACTTTCTACGTCCGTCTCCTGCGCACACGTGGCAGCTTCCAAATCATACTCAACCGCGGATAAGCGCGAATGGATGAGCTCGACACAAATGCGCAGAATGTCATACTGTGGACTCCAATGTCAACATTTGTCTTGGGAATGTGCTGTACGTGTACGCGGACGACTGCTGTTAGCCATCAGCGATGGACGATGTCATCGTTTATCGACCCAACCCTAGTGCAAACAGCATTTGAAATCTCAATTAACAATATTTAATTATATTAAAATAATATTTAACAATATGATTTAACCACCGAATCCACCTATAGCAACTATTGGCACATTTAGCAACTTAGCTGACATATAGTACAAGTAAGAAATTTGGAAACATTTACTCATTCTTTATTTAGATTTTTTCGACTTTTTTGAATAATAGTAAACTCGCCAAAACTATGAAGGACAACTGTAACTGTGGTCTCGTACCATAAAGCATCACTTGTGTGAGCTCTTTGAAAAAACATATGCAGTCACACACACACACACACACACACACACACACACACACACACACACACACACACACACGCACGCACACACACGCACACGCACAAAGCTATTGATTTTATATGGCAGAACTGCAGCTGACAAAGCACTCTTGTAATCAGTTGCATAACTGTGTTTCATAAGCAGAAAAAATACATTTCTCGCTGTGTGAAATTTAAGTGACAACCATCGGCGAAATGTTAATTATTTTTAAATTAGTCTATAATTTATTAAACCGCATACATCCTGGATGTCAAAATAAGGAGTAAGAAAATGAATCAATAAGCAAGCAGTGCAGATGGTGGCTTTGGACACGAGAAGCAGCACAAGAGACAAACAGTTTATGAAGATGCATTAAGTAATCGACTAGCCAGAAAATCTGGATTAATTGGTCACTATAAAACTGTTCTTGTAAGCAGATTTTGCCATATAATTGTACTTTTGTCTTCCAAGGAAAGAAACAACAGCATATGGAACAAATTTAAAGTTTGCAAATAACAAAAGAAGTCTTATTTTCAATACATTATTCTTTCAATGATTTCTCACTGCACAAACCCAAGGCTTATGCTACAGTCTGTTTACAAACCCAAAACAAAAGCTTTGTCGATGACTAACCCTCATATTTTAGAATGATAATCAAAACCCATGCAGCTGGATGCATGTCACTAGTGGCGTACCGCATGCTAATTTTTTTTTTGTTTTTAAATCCGAAGTGTTGCTTTGATATGTGCGGGTTGGCCAGTGAATGACAATTTGGAACTTTGATCCGCAAAGCCCTAGTCCTCCACATCTGCATGAGACTATCAGAAGTCACTTCAAAGAGTTGCGTTCCATCCAGTCTAATTAAAAGACCCAAGAGTCAACTGATGTGATATGATGATCCTATTAGAATATGATAGGCATATCCAGAAAAAAAGAAAAGAATTTACCAGAGAGAGAGAGAGAGAGAGAGAGAGAAAGTGATGCAAGACGGACAGACACAAAGACTAAAAAGAAAGTTGTGAACAATACAAGACAAAAGAGGTGCAATACTGATGATGTTTGATGTCACATTAATGTGGTCTAAACCATTGGAACATCTGTTGTTCCTGTTCATTGGAAATTCTGCATGTCTTATCGTTATAAAAACATGAAAGACATGACTAAAGATTTTATAAAAGTGGGTGTGTGGAAGAAAAACGTACGGCACAGGCCAGAAGAGCCCACTCAAAACTCACAGATCAGAAGCATTTCTTACATACAATAATTCAGTATGCTAAAAGGTGGCAAAATGCCCTTGATATGTTTCTTCCTTTTGCCTCGTTTATTATAAAAATGTATTCCTGTGTTGGTTTGAGAATTCAAGCGTGTGAATAGTGAATGAATAGCTTTTTACTTTCCAAACTGAAAACACTGTTCACATGTCATTCTTAATAAAAAAATCAACACCCAAGAGTGAACATTGCTAAAAGGGTTTGTTTTCATGAGAAGGTTTCTGCATATTGTTCAAAACTGTGAATGAATGAAAAACTGGGCCTGAAGCCTGTGCACATGTAGGCACATAACACGAGACCTAGTTACAGATCTATGTTATAAATCACTTGAAGACAATAATTACATAAAATGATGAAATGCAAAAGGTCAGTATATGGACCTCTGCTTTCATTAACATTTCAGCCACATCGTAATAGGCGCGCAAAGTCTATTTGAAGATGTGGTGATCAGAGAGTCTTACCTCATAATAACTGCGCACAGCGTTGCAGAAAGCCTCGTCTGCCACGATCTGAGTCTCTCCCTTCAGGAAAGCCTGGAAACGTTCTTTCACCACCTGCAACTGCTGCTTGTTCAGCTGGGAAAAGAAGAAAAGACGTAGAATCAATCGCTGAAGGTTTATTAGTGCTATCATTTGAACAAACCCAAATGTCTGGCCAGCTCATTTACGTGTGCTATCCTGTTTATTCAGTGCCTTTTCTCAGTACTTAAAGTGGCGAACTAGTTACCTTCAAATGCCATTAAACAAACATTTTATTCAGGTACTCTCAGACGGCATGTCCACCTTCCATTCACCGAATGCCTGATGCATTTTGCAAACAAAAACGGGGTGGCTTAAATTGCCCGTTTCGTTCTAATTGGCTGGTTTTAGGTGTTTTTCCAGAAGTGATGGCACCTTTTTATAAGTCCGCTGGGAAATGATTTTGTGCCCAAAAGATAATGGGTTCTCTTCAAACTGTTGATCGGTATTGACTGTGTTTACCTGGAGGTTAGAAATGACTGTAGAAGAAGGCTGATCACAGTATAATGCATTTAGCAGTCTTAGTTTCTGATAACTCCTTATTAATGCAACATAATTCAGAAGGGTGGGAACGAAGCACAAGAGAATTAATTGAGTGACTAAACCAATGAAAGGTTTATTCTAAAGAGAAACCAGCTTTGTGGCTAGCACTTAGCATGCGGGACCGGACAGTGTTGATCCGAACCGAGGCTATGCTAATCACCGACACGGAGCAATACGCCTCACGGTTATTCCCAGAGACGGCCCTCAGCCATGGTTCCAACTCCTTATCCTCCAACCATTTGCACGAAAACTTGCATTTCCCCATTAGTCAACGATGTTGTTTAACAACCGGGTGTAAATGGACCTCCCACTATTCGCCTACGTAATTATTAAATTCAGGCAAACTTTAGCATATGACCTCTTTGGACAAATATGACAAGATGATACACAATTTAATACCTAGGAAAATTGCATTTAAGACTTTTAATACTTTTTAAGGGCCTTAATTTTTCCTAAATTGATATTGATTTATCAACTTTTAATACTTTTTAAGATCCCGCGGACACCCTGATTATAACCAAACACAGACTGGAAGTTATCTTCATGCCATGCGTGTGCATCCGATGAAACCGTCTATAGTTCTGCGGCCTTGTCGATCATTCTAATCTCACTTGAAGATTTTCTCTCCTGTACACCTTGTGCTTCCTTCTAGTTTATATTATTGTGTACATGTCATTTACAACTGAAGCGTTTGAAATGGCTTTCCATACAACTATTCTGCAAAAGAGTTTTTTACATTCTTTAATGTGGTTCCAAGGTTGTTGCATAATCACCTAAATTCATTTTAAAGGAAAAAATGTTTTTAAAACAGCAATTTTAAAAATGGCTTTCTTCTCATAAAAAACATTAGTCTTGCCCTTTGATGTGTTTCTGTTTGGTGTATTTCCAATCAATTTACCCACAGGGGTGGAAGTGGGGTGGGGGGTTCAACTGCTTTGGCAATCACAGCTATTACCTGCTTTTCTTAGTCATAATCACACTTGTGACTCATCAAAAACTGACAACCAGAATAACCATTTCAAAAACAGGCTTTGGCGTAGACCTCGTGTTGAGCTTGGAATTCTCAAACATAAGGAGCGTGTCACACATCAAAACATTATTCACGCCCTCCTCCTCTCATATAAACAATCGACACAAACACACAGACACAAACAATTCTGATGCATGAGGGCATTATGTGGGCTATGTGTGTCTCCTGCATATGAATGTAAGAATAGAGCACTGTGTAGCGGACGATGTGTGACCGATGAATGAATGCATAATGAATTCAAGATTCGTCTGGAAATAAAGCCTCAACACACATGCAATATGAGGTTCACGTGCACAGCTCCATACATTCATTCTTGGAAGGACACATGTGATTCCCGAGGTATGTGAAT
Organism: Triplophysa rosa; assembly: GCF_024868665.1. Classification (NCBI taxonomy): domain Eukaryota; kingdom Metazoa; phylum Chordata; class Actinopteri; order Cypriniformes; family Nemacheilidae; genus Triplophysa; species Triplophysa rosa. The sequence goes on from NC_079892.1 coordinate 9,649,990, forward strand.
CCCGAGGCATGAAAGACACACTAAAGTTCAATGTCCCCTAGTGAGCATGCTTTACAACTTTCATGCTTTACAACGCATGAAAGTTGTAAAGCCATTAGCAACCTTTGTGGTAAGCTTCAAAATCCAACGAATGCAAGGAAAGCCTGCATGCAAACGTAATACATTGAATGTGTCAGACTGCTGGTTGCCTGGATGTAACAAGTAGCAACTGGAACGTAAGATAAGGCATCAATCTGCCCAATATCCAAAGAATAAGGCTTTAAATTTATATCCAACCACAAATAAAAAAAAGTAAAAACATATTCCACGCAGATTAGAGACTCGTGTTGCTCAGGATATATTGGTGCTATATCCAAAGGCAGTCTTAGGTGCAACAGAGCACTCGTTTCTGGCACAGCATGCTATCATCTCTTCCAAGTATCGGTGTCGTCTCGCTTATTCACTTTCTCGACTCACTGTTGCAATCAATTCGGCCTTGTCATTTCGTGAGCCATTCAGCAGGAATCTGTCATCTTCAGTTCACTTTGCTGATTGCTTTAGTTTCTTACTGACTTGGAGACTCTGAGCACTTTTTCCACCATCGCGCCGAATCGTTCTCGTTGCTTAATCGTTCCACTCCGTGCCGATCCATGCCAATTTTCCACCGCAGGGCTGATAACGGAATTTTTTAGAATGTAAACACAAACGCGTCACGCACTGCCTTGGTAAACACAAGAGACTGAGCTATAACGGCTCTGCGCGCATTCATTAGCACGATTCAGCACGGTTCTATAAAATTCCGAGCTGAGAACAGTTTGTAATCTTGTCGTGTCGAACCAGGTTCACGTGGAAACATAACTGTAACTGTTTCAGACTGTGCTTAGAACGATTCGGCGCGATGGTGGAAAAGCGCTCTCTGTCTGTCTTAGTAACTGCAGTGTTTGTTAAAGAATGTAGCCATCTTGAGAGTGTCTTGCTCCTAATGCCCTTCAGACCGGCATAAAGAAAAATGCTAAGAAAACAGTGTTTAGAAGAAAAGCTTGAGTCTGATTTACCTTGGTTTGTTTGAATGGTGAGAAAGCGGTTTTCAGAACTCAAGTGCACAACAGCAAACTGCAGTCAGATCTACCTAATAACAGATATGTGGGTTATAAATCATGTGGACGCCGGTATTATTCGCAACAATTTAAGGAAAACGATACTTCTTACAGATGTTCATCTATGCAGGAAATTGCCTTTTGCAATGCATTCACAGTATCAGATCGGGACGTGTTAAGTTTATTTAGCAAAATCAGAGAGATTAAAACTTGCATGGATGAAGTGCCAGCTTTAATTTCCACTTAACTAACTACACTGGTAAACAGATGCTTTTTGTACTCACAATGGAACATGCCACGGATAAGCACCAGATAATGCAAGATGGGGGGAAAAGCCTTCAGGGGCAGGGGGAGTGGAGATAAAGTTCTGACAAAGCAAAGTTTCAAAACAGCCTGGAACATCTCGCATGGTGGGAGGAGTCATTCAAATGAGAAAGATGGAAATCTTAAAGTTATTTGGCCTGTGGCTCTAAAAACATTCCAGAAACAAATATTGAACAAAATCAGCTCAATTGGGTTAATGTGGTGAAAAGAAGGAATATCAGCTTTACAGTTTATATTTACTATAATGGAACTCCCCTTGCCTCTAAGGAGGCATGATGGGGCAAACCACATCTCTATACGTACATACACCAACATACTTATTGCAGATTTGAAATTTCTTGTGTGGTTTACTAAGTTTGCTATTAGTATCTAGGGCTGTCACGATTATGAAATTTGATTGATGATTAATTGTCTAATAAATCATTGCGATTATGACGATTAATTGTCTGTTTTAGGGCTTTGGCAATTATGACGATTAATTGTCTGTTTTTGAGCTTTGACATTTAATTCTCATACATTTTTGATTCAGCGATTGAAATGACCATATTGTTCTGAATACAAGACTGTTTTTTTCTTGGAAATACATCGGAAAAAATTGGGTCATCATATATTTAAGGTTTAGGCTTTTACCTGTCAATAATACAACCACCAAATACTTGTAAATTAAGTAAATTGATCAGGTGTGAATTGAAGCCACCATTAAAATACTATCAGTCATAGAAAAGCTTCTAGTCTGTTTTTTTCTCACTTGCAAGACTACAATAAAATTTTACTTGTATGTTAAGGAAATTTTGGTAGACTGGTTTTCACACTGAGATTTGCTTAAATAATATTACATTGTACTGCAGGTAATTTGTATATGTTTTAGTTTTTTTTAAGTGATTGTGTTGTTGGTGGTACATTTTACAAGTATTACCATGCTTTAGTAACAATATATACACTAAATTATGCAATATGCATATGCACTACAGCTCCCCCTAGTGTCTTCTATAGAGATGTGCAATAATTGCGATGATCTGAAACCATCGCGATGAGGTGAAACAATCGCGATGAGACGATTATTTAATAATCGTGACAGCCCTATTAGTATCATTCTTAAAAAAGTATTTCCCTTTGTTTCTCCTTTCTCACATTCTTCCGTTAATGGTGCCTTTGCCACTCCCTGTGCATGACAACCCCTTCACATTGTCATGGCAACATCAGCTTCCAAGGACCAACCAGGCTGCGGCTGCAGCAGCAGGTATTGGACTCTATTTTATTATACAGTGTTAGTGGCAAAAAGCTAAAACACTAACAAATGGTAGCTGTCTCTATTAAATACAAAAATACTCTATAAACAAGTAAATTCAACCAGAACACTGTATTTCAAGAGTTTTTGCATAATATGCCAATTAAACTAGAAATGCATATTACAGTATGAGTTTATGCATAATATTGCAATAAAATTAGAGCTGATGGAACAATCAGAACGGTTATGTGATCACAAAATGAAGCTTTGATGGCTTGCCTTGTAAACATGCAAAATGATTGACAGGCAGGAATTTCTCAGATTGCTCTGATTGGATAAACAAAGAATCAGACCATGGTCTGTGGCCACACTTTTGTCTGCAGTTTACAGAATCGTGACTCTTGTGCTGTCACAGAGATGAGAGTGACATTTCAGAAAACCTATTTCAGTGGAATTTGTCAGGTAATAGGGACCTTTTCTGCATGCCATTCCAAACGAAACTACACTTAAAGACCTTTAATGAACAAGGTCAGCTGTCACAAAACAGGTGTCACCTGGCACTCCAAGGTCTTCACAAAACACACACTCCTCCCGAAAATCAAACATGCACATTTACTGTACAGTACCACTCCTTATACAAACATGCCTCTGAAAACCCTTATAAAAACAATATTAGACTCAAGACTAATTAGAAACAAATATCTGCATATTATGCATAGAACAGATTCACATTTTTTTGACAATACCCCAAAACCCAATATCTCTTCATATTAGTTATTCAAATGTGGGGTTAATTTGAACTTTGTTACCAAATAAAAAAAAAGTTGAATCCCCAAAATCAAAAGTAAACAACTACGTCATTCACTCTCAAACACCACCAATTAACTCAGCTTTTCCAAACAAAAACACTCCCAACACCTCCTCTTTGAATTAAAGCAAGGTGTGAGAGAGAGAGAAACAAAAGAGAGCATGTGTGTATAACCATGATTCCCACAGGCACCATTGGGAGCTAATGGAGAAGAAACGCTTCAGACATTTATCACAGAACAGCATACAGTGCTAACAACCCTGATGGCTGCTTCTGCCTCCACCACCATGAGCCTTTGTTCAAGCCCATTAGTGAAAATGCAATGCCATTGAACAGCCACTCAAAAGACAAGCGTGCCTGAACAAACAGGTCTGTGATGTTTGCATGACCTCAATATTTGAGGGCAAAACCTCATATTCTGTGAGTCTGAACTTTCATTTTCTAAGTGAAAGCCGTCATGGCCCTATTTTGTCGGTGACCTGAGGCCAGGAGGGAAATTCTCGGACTTGCTGCTTATTGCTTATTCAGCTACTTCCTGTCGTTGCATAATCGAGGTCCTGATTTGGAGCCTGTCGGAGATTATAGAAATATAGAAGGACAGCAGTGAATGTTGAAGTCACTTTGAGAGAGAATGCTTAGAATATTTCAAAGCCAACATAAAACATTTGCAACCTATTTTTTATCTCTGTAATGTGACATTTTACGGTTTCAGTTAAAATCAATGAAATTAAGACAGCAGATTTTTCATCCGCCGTCTTTTCCAGATAACATACTTAACATATTTTACGAGGTGAAGTAGCTGGGGGTATAACAGGAAATACAAACTAAGGGTAAATATATGTGTGTCCTCTTTACACAGCGCTGCGGAGAGTGGCGACTCCATCCCCGCACCGTCCAGCTCATTGGGAGCAGTTCGGGCAGGCACAGGTGGACCTGTTTGCCTCCCTAGACACCTCCCATTGTCTGCTTTGGTACTCCCTGACCGAAGCCCCACTCGGCACGGATGCCTTTGCACACAGCTGGTCACGGGACAAGCGGAAGTATGCCTTCCCCCAGTGAGCCTCCTTGCACAGGTCCTGTGAAAGGTCAAGAAAAGGAGCACCAAGTTCTGTTAGTTGCGCTCTATTGGCCCAACCAGACTTGGTTCTCAGAGCTGACGCTTCTGACGACAACTCCCCCCTGGCCGATTCCCCTGATGAAGGACCTTCTTTCTCAGGGGAAGGGCGCAGTCTGGCACCCAAGACCAGACCTCTGGAACCTCCACGTCTGGCTCCTGGACGGGATGAGATGATCCTGAGTGACCTGCCTCCCGCAGTCGTGAACACGATCACTCAGGCAAGAGCCCCAGCCACTAGGCGACTGTACGCCTACAAGTGGCGCCTCTTCTCGTCTTGGTGTTCTTCCCACAGGGAAGACCCACATAATTGTGCGTTCGGTGTCGTGCTGTCCTTCCTTCAGGAAAGGTTAGAGAGCAACCTCTCTCCCCCCACGCTCAAGGTGTATGTCGTTGCCATCGCTGGTAAAATGATCTGCCAGTGGGGTAAGTACAATAATCCAAAAAGAAGATTCACTTCATTTCATTTTCCCCCTTGAAACAAGACTAAATAATATCTTGTGTCATTTTTCTTATCTAGTAAATGCATTTTGAATTTTTATATATTTTGACCGGAAAAAAGTCAGAATTACTAAGTAATATAAGCTCTTTTTTGCAGGTCATGAACCATACTTTTACAACCCTTATTAATCTAAGTTTACTCTTTCATATTTTTTCTAGGTGAATCGATGACCCCAAGCAAATGGATCATGTCAGTTGAAAGGGAAGTTGTCCTGGGACCATGTTCAGGGGCATTTGTTGAGGGTCTGGCAGCATTGTTTGTTACCCATTTACAACTTAAACTTGTCTTATCAGTATGAAGCTGCATGCACGCTCAAATTTATTCAAAGGCAAGTCAGAGCATAAACACTTAACCAACATTTATTGTATACTTGCAAATGTTCTTGACGTCTAGGTTTTCCAGTTAGAATACTTTATCAGGATTAGATATAGCAACACACGTTGATTACGCACTGTTTATCCATAAATCCCTGTCATGTTTCACACCAAACTCTAGAGCAAATGCTAATAACTAATGGCAGTGCTGCTACAAGCCTCCAAATTTCAGGCCTTACAACTGCATTTTTGATAAACCCAGTCTGAATAAAAGTAACTGCACTGGACAACTACTTGTCTTTTTATTTTTGGGTGACTCTTTAAAATGACACTTCTTTGTCTCGCAAATTTTGTATTTTATTGTTTTAGTATATGCTGCTTTTATGGTAACTAGATGTTCTGGTTCTATAACCGTGCTGAATCGTGCTAATGAATGCGCGGAGAGCTGTTATAGCTCAGTCTCTTGTGTTACCAAGGCATCGCGCGGAGAGCCGTTATAGCTCAGTCTCTTGTGTTACCAAGGCATCGCGTGACGCATTTGTGTTTACATTCTAAAAATTTCCGTTATCAAACCCTGCGGTGGAAAATTAAACCATTTACGTACCGGCTGGCATGGAACGGCACTGTGTGGAATGATTAAGCAACGAGAACGATTCGGCGCAATGGTGGAAAAGTGCTCACTGTTGTGAAAGGAAGCATTCTTTATTTTTAAGGCTAAGCCTTTCATTTATTTTGCAATCATATTTTCTTTTATTTTTTACTAAGTTTTAGAAACTAGTGCTTAATGTTCATGTTTATTGTACAATAAATGCATTTGGCTACATCTATGAAATCCTGTTATTTTAAATGTTTTATTGTTCACGTTACATTAAATTAACACATGTAAACACTACTGAAATTTACAGCAAAATAGGTTTACATAAATGTACTAGCAGTGAAAAATCTTGGCTGAAGTTAATTTAGTGAATTGAATTTCAAAGCAAATGCTATTATTCACTATAAAAGTATAGCAGTCCATATAAACTCACAGTTGCTCTTGTACACTTTTACTGTAATTTTACAATGACAGCTGTAAATTCTTTTTACATATTGCTGCATGTAGAGTATATATACAGAAATATGCTGTATTTTTACAGTGAAACTGTACTTAGTGATTTACAGTACTCTTGTAAAAATGTACAGTCTTTGGTTGCCAGTAAATTGCTGTAAATTTTACAGTACATTTTTTTACAGTGTACAGTAACTGTGGGTGTTGACAGATGATGACATCTTGACAGACTCGCATTGAAACTCAATGAGAAAACTCATTGTGAAACTCCTGAGGAAATCCAAACACTATCACACCACTACGTCAATTAAACATACATTAAGTCAAACCAATTTCTTGTATGTTTGCCTTCACTTTCACTGATCATCCATTTCTACTGTGTTCCAGCATTGTGAGGTGAAAACACTGATTCCTTGTGTCATATGTCAGTGAATCTCTCCCACGGGAATTCACCGTGACCGTTCAGAGGAGTTGTGCACAACAGCGAGTAAAAGGTATCGCGGAGCACCTCGCTGTCCTAAAGGTCTGTCACGACTCCTGCTGCCCTGAAGCTCCTCTCTGCTCTCCGCCAATAAAGAGCAGCTGTGTATGAGCGTTTTACACACCCACATCTTGTTTTCTACTGTTTTTGCTTATTTCCAAAGCCTCACATTGGTTTATTGTGTTATAATTTGTGGAGGGAGGAGAACGAGGTATTCTGGAGGTCTGTTGTGCCAATGTGCTCGAGTAATGTTGATTAACACAATGGCAAACTCAGACGATCATTGAATTTAATACTTGCTTCTCTACTTTATTCAATATTTTGGCAGCTTTTTCTTGTGGGTGGAAGGAAAAATCTTCCTTGATTCTGTAGGAGCCATAGCCAATTTGACGGTAATAAAAACGAGGTGGAAAAACAGTTCCTTTTAGATGTTGTTCCTGGATGTCATCTGTTCAGCTGACAAACACTTCGAAAAAACATCTTTTTACAAATTACCAGTCTACATGGGGCAGTCGTGGCCTAATGGTTAGAGTCGGCCTAATGGTTAGTTGCCGGTTCGATTCCCAGGGCTGGCGGGTAACGACTGAGGTGCCCTTGAGCAAGGCACCTTACCCCTACTTGCTCTCCGGGCGCTGCAGTGATATCTGCCCACTGCTCCGGGTGTACGTGTGTTCACCACTTGCTGTGCGTGTGTTCACTACTCTCTGGATGGGTTAAATGCAGAGGTCACATTTCGGGTATGGGTCACTATATATGACTAATATCACTTTCACTAATAGGTCACTTTCACTTTACACACCACAGGCTGTGAAAATGAGACCTGACCTTGGACCTTAAGACAGTAAAGCAAACTAAAAATCGACTGACTATCACTTACAGCCTCATTTTGTGCACATAAACATAAATATGGCATCTATTCATAGCTATAGAAAACCCAGGAGGACTTACAGAATAACTGAGAAGCCACACACTACATTATCTTTAAGAGTGGACAGTACTCAAATGAATCTCTTGATCACCCGTCTCCAGCATCTCTACACAAGAGAATATTCCTCATTTGAAGTGACATATCGGCATGTTATCTTGCAGGGGTTTGTAGGTGGGTGACTGGGGCACATTTATCTGCATACAGATGTCCTTAATGTGCAACATTCACCTCCTCTCATAAAACAGCAGCCACTTCTCAATATCCTCACACCTCCTCACTTTCCTTTTTTAGCCCCCACTTTGAACCGAGTCATTCAAAACGTTCCGTTGTCCTGGGCGAAACGCGGGAAATGCTGTAGAGTGCGAGAACCATTACCCAGATAAAGGGTTGCAATTATACTTTTGACCCGAGACGCTTGCAATGTTCTTCCTTCTTGTTCTTTAGACCTTCTGTCGCTCGTCAAAGTGGTCAAGCACTCGATCTTCTGATCAGCACTCTTCACTCTGCTATCTCAAGGCCCCTCTGAAGACTAGAACATGCAGCTTGTTACTTAATCAGAGCTCTAGAGACTCGAGGCCCTACACATAACCACAATTACCAAAGACATCTGTATACAGTATTATGGAAAAACAGAAAAAGAAAACAACTGTGGTTTTGGTTTTTAATGATTGGTTTTCTGAGCTTGGCAAGCTGAGGAAATTAAGCATTCAAATATATTCATATGGTGTCTAGAAGATTTACAAGACTGACAACAATAATTTAGCTATAGTAAACTAGACAAAATGTTGAGATACTGCCAATGCAGACAAATTTGCCAGTTTCTAGACTTGGAGACTATCGTAACTATGACCAGGACTACAACCGGGATGGCCCAATTGACCTTTCGCAAGCAGGTTGATTGACAGGCGATCTGACCAATCATAACTTCAATATTATGTGCCCCGTGACTGACCGCCATTTTGTCCGACAAACAAACCAGTCCGACAAACCTGGCATTGTAGAGCTTTGGTGATTAAAATGAAAAAATAGCTTTTTAAATATTGTAAGAGTAAATCCATTGGCTATATATCCATTTGTGTGACAGTCAGGGCTTCAGACTAACTTTTTTACTAGGAGCACTGTAGCCCCTAACTGAAATTTTTTGGAGCGCAAGCAAAAAATTTAGGGGCACACCATAAATCAGCCTGCAATGCAATTATTCAATTATTTTCCCCAAAATAACTGTATTACTGATACTGTCAAAAAAGTTACTTGATGACCACAGATTTGGTTCTGCTTATTTAAAAAGATGCAGAGTCTACAGAGAAGCTTTGTTATTGATTGGTGTTAAATAGAGAGACTGTAACCTGAATTCATTTGAACCAACAGAAATTGTTTTTGTCAAAAAGTATATATTTAATTGTTAACAGTGTTACCCATTAAAGAAAAATGAAAGGTCTCGTGTTGTTGCGTTCTTACGATGATTTTTGTTGTGTATGAAGGACACTTTTCCTCATGTTCACACAACACATGTAAATTTAACGTCAAATAAAACTTAACAAGAGCATTTGCCTGTCGTTCATTCTGGCTGTGAACAGATTTGAAATGATCCAGCACTGTCTCAAGTAATCAACAGATAAATTATATTTCCTGAATTCCTCTGCAGTTAGTTTCGTTTTAAATGTCTCATATATAAAATCGTTCGTTCACACTCTCCAATGCCATTATCAAGCTGATTATTCAATCTTTGGCATGAGGGTGACTAAATTATGGATTCAAATTAATTTGGGGTAAACTATATCTTTAACTTTATTCGTCAAAAAGACAAATTTCAGCTAAATGATAAATGAAACCGAGCAACCATTATGTAAATGACCCAAAATATTTTTTATAAAAATAAGTACATTTAAAGACATATACTGTAGAACACACATACAATCCCATTAAGGTGCCGTTCACATTTCGCACTTAAACCCGCACGGAAAATGTGAGCCGCGCTGTTTTCTCCTTTCTTTCAAAGCGCTTGGAAGCTTGCGCTCTCCTGGCATCTGCCAGTGCTAAGCAACCTTGGGCCATGCCTGCCGTTAAGACGAGAACTCCTCCGCAGTTAGTTTTGTTTTAAACGTCTCTTTTATAAAAATCGTTCGTCCTCGGGCTAAAGAAATCCGTCACAGCAAACAGTGACTCGTAGTAATGCGCTCACGTTGTGTGTGTGTAAACTTGTCGATGAGGACCTGGGCCACGCTTGCCTTCCTATTAACAAAGGATATATGGATTGTATGCACTGAAAATACCCTATTTGAGCGCACGCAAAAGGTGCGAAATGTGACCGGCCCCAAAGACTACTTATCAATTTTTAAAGTTAAAAAGACAAACGTTAGCTAAATGACAACAGAAACAAAGCTGCACTTATGCAAAATTAACCAAATATTTATTTTATAAAAATAAGTAAATAGACAAAGACATACAGAACACATACATATAACCCCAAAATTGTATTGCAGAATGGTGCAAGGTGAAGGATTAGCCATGAAAGTCAGAACGATCACTTATATAAAGTGTCATTGTCAATTTCACACAACAGCATCTACAGTTACAGTACCAAAGCAGGCACTGAGTTTATTCAGTCAGTTGTGGAAACATACAGTCACAGTCTCTCTCTCACACACACTTACAAAGCTCATTACTAAAGAAGCTAGTGGCTTGTAATGTTGTAAGACCTTAATTGTTCAATCATATTTTTCCACATTGCCTTAGATCAACAGAATTACTACTATTCTCCAAATCAGTACCCATTTCAGGAGTAATTTTTACAGCAGAAAATCAGCACTGTGGGATAAACCAGATCAAGTGGGCACTGATAGAAAACATTACATGTTATACACAGTTTGGAGACAACAGGTTCTCTGGGAGCGGTTTGTCTAATTAAACAAGGTCTGCCTGTTCTCTGCAGCTGTTTTTGCTGTGATTTGTTCAGCGATTAAACAATGAAAAAACTGCGACAGACTTTTGAGAATTTTAGCAAATGACAATGTGATGGTTGAACAGATCCCATATTCCCATCACATTAAATCACTCCAAACCAAACACTCCCTAGTACTGACACAAGTCAAACATTGTGGCTGTGCTTCTGAAATCTTGTATGTCCAAATTCGCTGGTTTTCATGAAATGGGAAAAAAACACGTACTTTTTTGTCAAAGTTGACGAGCACTTTTAAATACTTCTTTATTGGTTAGATATTTGCAAATCCCAGTGACAAACATAAAGGGTGACTAATAATAATGGTTTATAGCAAAAATTAAAATAGCAAAATATAGAGATACAAGGTTTCAGAAGGACAACAGCTACTGAATGCACATAACACATTTTATCAATAAGCAACACACAAGTGTTTGGTGATTGTGTTGAGTGCCTTCTATCATAAATGGGCATGACCGGGTGAACACACACAGTATTTGAAACACCATAAAGCAACTATACCAAAGAGACTACTGTTCATCGCCACCAATAAGGATGCAAGACAGTAGCTAAATAAATAAGCAACACCTAAGTGCTTGGTGTGCATGATGGTGAGTGCTAAAACCCCTTATGGGCATCATTAAAAAGAGCGAACTTACAGAGTGAAACCATTCAAGAAATGGACCAGGGCATGACAGGGACAGAGGTGACATTATTACAGATCCGGGTTTTCCTTTATACTAAACAAACAAATTAACGCTGGGCATGCAGCTGAAAACAGATAAGATAATGGAATAAGGAGACTGTCTCTGTCACTGTGAACCTCCTGCTTGGCTTCTGGTGCTGGAACAAAAACCCTGTTGAAGCGACGGCAGAGATTTCATGGGTAGGTGGGTAATGGAATTACCCCATGGAAGAGATGTCGGCAGGCACAACAATTGTATTTGGAGTTGTCAGCGCTCCACAACATCTCATTACACACCTGCTGTTCTCAAAGACTCTAAGAAAGCAGATTTTTCTGCAAGTGCTTCAGGTTGACTTATCTGCAGATGCTGCTCCTTTACAGTTTGTGAGCCTCAAATGTGTTGCTCACAAGCAGCATGTGTAAATATGCAAGTAATAAACGCATAAAGAACCATTTCTTTTATACAGGGAGCTTTCCATTTAGGGCGGATAATGTGTTATTACCCTAAACGTGCCTCGTGGATTCGAGTGCATGTCCGGTTAGCACCTACTGAACCTTGCTGTGACTTCCTATGACTTCACTGCAAAGGATCAACCTTACATAACTGTGTGGAGATACCCATCTCGTGAAGAGCAAAACTGACAAAGGATGGGGAATATGACAAAGACGACAGGATTCTGCCTCCAGCGAGGTATCTGCCTGCCAATCTCCCTCGCTAGATCCAGGACTTGTCTCCAGTGAAGAAAGAGGCAAGCCTGCTTACATAAACTAAATCATAAAGTTTTTTGGAAGGAAAAAAACGCAAACACAAACATGCAAGATTCTTGTGCCAAAGGATAAGACATAATGTGGAGAGACGAGTGCGACACATACGTCAATGTTATTTCCAAGATGCTGTTCTCCGTCAACAACTGCATTCAAAAACTGGATATGCTATAACAGCACGCACATGATTGCAGCCGTTTGGGCTGCTCCTCAGATAAAAACAATAAAAACAATGAACAGATGAGGCGCAAGGAAACTTAGAGAAACAAATAGATGAAAGAGCTAGAAAGAGAACAGTCCGCTTGTCAGAGCAGAAAGTATTAGAAAAGCAAACTATTTGTCATTGGAAGGAAATTTGGCTCACAAACAAATTAGCCTCCCAGTGAACAGATATTCATATTTAGGTGCATTCGGATATTCATCAGACACTCCTACTCATACAAGCACTATACAAACAAGTACAGTATTAAAGCCATACCTATATTTATACCTGCCTACACATCCAACTAAGAGCATAAAATAAAACTTGGTAAGGATATAAAATGCCGACAGTTACAGAGTTTGATAGGTTGAAACTTTGCGTTTTATTTAAAACCAATGAGACTGACAACATCTGAATAGTATAGATAATAATATGTACTGTAGGAGCACAACAGGGAATTGTCCTGTTTTAATGCACACCTTCCAGCCAATCAGAATCGAGTATTCAAAAAGACCATGGTATAAATTACAATAACATGACCCTCCTGCCATGCATTCAGGCTACTTCTAACTATACTAGTGTACATTATTCTGTTTTCAGTCTTACACTGGCACAACTATGAGCAAACAACTGGAATACTATTAAAGGTGAGGTAGAAACTACTAAGTAGAGAAAAATAAAAATAAATAAAGATGCTAAGATGACACCTATGTGAAGATCAGAAGAGATGAGACCAAGGATGGATGCTTGACCACAGTGTCATAAATCATGTGGTTAAAATTAGGAGGCAAAACTCTATTACAGCTTTGCCCACAAAAACATCACACCTGTAAATCCTGGAGGTTGAAGCATTGTGTTTAGGGGATCATTCTTTGCCTCGGGGTCTGACCGGTTTGCCATCGAGAAGTCAGCCATGAATTTCACATTACTGAAAGAGAATGTGAGGCCATCTGTCAACAAGAATTTATAACAATGCCCAACCTCTTCAAATGAATGGCTGAAAAGTTATACATAGGACATCAAAATACAGATCTTCACCTCACAGATATGCAGGGGTTGGTCCCCTTGGTAGGTTGTATATGGTAAGAAAGCCCCATAATATCATGCTATTTTTCTTTGGCTTACAACAACGACTATCTGGCTACCACCACTGCTACCAAGTTATACGGTCGATATTGGGAGCAGAGGTTTCAACTGGATTTAATTTGTCGAAGTCTACATTATTTAAAGGGGTCATATGACACGGCTAAAACGAATATTATCGTTTGTTTTAGATGTAATGCAATGTGTCTACACGACTTAAGGTTCAAAACGCTGTATTTTCCACATACCGTGCATGTTTGTCCTCTTTGCCCCACCTCTCTAAAACGTGCAGATTTTTTACAAAGCTCATCGCTCTGAAAAGCGAGGTGTGCTATGATTGGCCAGTTAAACAATGCATAGTGATTGGTCGAAAACTGCAAGCGTGTGACGGAAATGTAACGCCTCTTACCATATTTGGAACATCTGGTTCCAAAGCAATTATACTGACAGGCACGCCCAACTTACTTGCGTATGGGCGATCTTAGTCAAATCATACCACGAACGGACGTAGATTTGTGGGGGTGTGGTTACACGAGGCGTTTCAGGCAGGTCTGGGTGAGCATTCGCTTTTAGATAGATAGAATCTTTTGTTCTGACACTTTAACTTTTGCAATTTTACGTGTCTAATACATGCATGGGCAACTTATAACACACCAAAGACACAAAAAAACACGTATTCGCACCATATGACCCCTTTACTACGCTACATGTGTGGTGGTCCAGTCCTATTGATCAACAAACTTCATGTACAGACAGCAGCAAGACAAAATCCAAATTTATACATTAGTATAGTTCTGACTATAATCCAACAATTCTGATGATTGTCTGGGCGGCTGATATGAGTCATTTCCCACACAAGCATATTCTTCATATGCTGATCCCAGATATGTGATAACAGAGAAGTGAAGAGGTGCAGAGAGTCTTGCTGATTCTGTGACGCTCAACTGTATGAATAATACATTGAGGATGAATACACAAAATCTGATTAACAAGATTACCCTCCCCTCTCTATTAAATATGAATTTCAATTACCTTCGAAATAGAAATTTAATGACTGCATATTTTCGCTATCAGAAGGTAATGGGTCATAATTCCTGCATGGACTTCTGTTTATTTACAGGTGAAGCACGGGCACTTTTATTATACCTTGCACATTTTACTGTAGGTTACAAGCCTTGCCTGCGGCGAAACCAATGAATACGGCATTGACATTCAATCAATCTGGGTGATGTAGATTACGTATGTAAATCACAAAAATGTCACAATGCCTGTGAAAACTTTGTGAGTGTGATTTACCATTTCTATAAAATTATTCTGTGAAAATATAATCTTGGTATATTTAATATTGACTAATTAAGGCCATGTCAAAGATTGAAATCAAAGTGAAATGAATAGTTAAAATCAAACTTTAATGCTTGTTATCTCATAATTTAGATTATGAGACTTTAGCCCGGTTTTCACAGGCATACTTTTGAATAGTATGCATCTGTAGCCACTAAAAATGCCTCATATCAGCAGAGGTGGACAGTAACGAAGTAAATTTGCCTGAGTACTGTACTTAAGTACACTTTTTGAGTATCTGTACTTTACTTGAGTATTATTTTTTCTGAGTACTTGTACTTTAACTTGACTACATTTGAAAGACAAATATCATACTTTTTACTCCACTACATTTATAAAAAGGTCCAAAAGTAGAAAATGGTTTCTATGCAGCGGGGTTTCCTGTGTGCACAATTTATCTGGCTTGCGATCTGCCAGGACCTTTTACTGTTGCCAAGTATTTCAGTTTTTCTAAGATCGCGGTTTTCCGGCAAGCTTTGAATAGCCATTTGGCAGATTTTTTTAACGCAACTCTGGGATCTTCCCCGCTAAACTAATGTAAACGTAGGCGCTGCTACATCGTTGATAGCGCTCTGAAAAGGCAAATAGAACATTAAAAGAGGAAAAAGGCACATGTTAAAGTGTGGTGTAATCATCTGTGGGTTACGATCAGTCAAAGATCGTTGAAACATTGTCATGAAAATGATCGGCATAACGGCTAAACGGTAAATAAGCATCACATACACCTTGAGCTACACGTGCGTGTTAACTTCTGATCTGCTGTTATATCATTTAAAGCGATTTGAAAATGAATGATGTTTTTACTGAAGTAACTATAGTTGAAGTATTCCTGTTGAAATAAAAACAATAGAACCCTGCCCAAAATACAACATAAAATGTAATGGATTTAATGGTTATAAATGGGAATTGTACTATGGATACTATGTTGTCTACTTGTATGTGATGGATTCTATTGCTGGGATGGTAAATCCTATTGGAATAAAACCCAAAACACACTACAAAGAGGAATTTAATTTAAAAATCTCATTCTAATTAAAAAATTCATTGTTTTTTTTCAGCAGGGATGGTATTTGCATTAAAACCACAGTATCCACAAATTTACCATTTTCTAAATATAGGAACCATACTCCAATTAATAATCTTTAGTAAAACCACAGCAACTAAACATACCATAGTTTCATTATATTCATTATTATACTAGCTATAGTTTATGTTTGTAGTTAAATTGTGGTAATAAGTCCAACAAACACATGGCTTCTACACTTTACTATTTACAAGAACCTTACTACTTACTGGTAAATTGCTGCTAAAACTGGTAAAGGGAATATACAAAATAAAAGAACACTGCTCATAAATACATATAGGCCTAGTGGGCTAATGAGGATAATTAGGCTAAATGATCATACAGGATTATATCTAAACTAAACATATGTGTGCTAAACATATAAAGCTCTTAAAGGAGTTGCTCACTGCAAAATTTGCCCCCATTGACTTTCCATAGTAGGAATAAAAACTACTATGGAAAGTCAATGGGGGCAAATTTTGAAGTGAACTACTCCTTTAATACCACTGATTCTGTGAGCTACTCGGTGTATTCAGTAGGGTGCTTCAGAGGCACAATGTATACGACAATAAAACAATGCACAACTGACATAAAGGAAATTTACTTTTAATACTTGAGTACTTTTAAAAGCACGTACTTCTGTACTTTTACTCAAGTAAGAATCTGTCTTTACAACTTTTACTTGTAGTGGAGTAATATTTGACCAGTAGTATCTGTACTTTCACTCAAGTAAGGAAGTTGTGTACTTCGTCCACCTCTGCATATCAGACATAAAAGAGTTGTATTTAACTGTACAGCAGGGCTAGTCAACTGGCGGCCCGTGGGCCAAATGCGGCTCGCCAATCATCTTTACCTGGCCCGCCTTAACATTTCAAATAAGTGGAGACTGGAGAGATTTTAAGAATGGTGTGCTTTAAGAAATGCGCATCCTGAGACGCCACGCCTTTGAAAGTCCAAAACGCTGCTACATTCAATACAAAAGTAATTTCCGCGGCTCATAACAATTGACGTCTTATAAAGCGATTTGATCGGTCTGTCCAAGAAACTTAATGTTATTTGCAATGTTATAATGGGCAATCCACAGCCACAGGCAGTCGGTTTGTGGCTTTGGCCAAAACGCTTCTTGTGGCTTTGAAAGTAACTGCAGGGAGAGTACTATACCACGTGAACTGTTGTCTCAGATAAGGAAAAAAGGATGTTGTCATTATTACTGCATTCATTATGTATGATTTAAACAGCTATATTTACGAAAACAGCTGTTCATCTCCATCCAGAACTTGCACTTCAAAGGATCTGTGTGTGGGGCACATGAATGCGATTGGAATTCACCCAAAGATTCGATAATACCGTTCAGTTTCTTGCACACACCGATTGATTCGCTTTACTAGACGCCAGTTTAACGTCAAGGGGCAGTGATTACTTTTGTGCTGAATGCATTAGCGTTTTTTACTTTTTTTACATTTACGCATTTGGCAGATGCTTTTATCCAAAGCGACTTGCATTGCATTATTCTATACATTTGTTTCTAAGTATGTGCAATCCCCTGGTATCGAACCCATGACCTTGGCGATGTTAGCGCCATGTTCTTACCACTGAGCTACAGGAAAGCTTTTTTTAGATTTACATAGATTTAGATTTTTAGACTTTCATTAATTCAATATCTTCATAAATATCTTCTTTAAAAAAAACAATACCACCCTCATCTTGGAAGTATTGGGGGACTGTGGGTGAGTAAATTAACAGCAATTTCATTCAACGTATTAGGGAATATAAAAAACAATTAAAAAGACAATATCCCTTTTTATTTAATATCATGAAAAGGTATATACTGGATGCAATATTTGTGTGCATGTTTTAATATATGACCTGTAAGCAACAGCAACAAAAACAGTATAATAGGAACAAAATGCAATAAATAACGGAAATACAAAATAACAGAAGAAATTATGATATGGGAAAAAACTGGCCCACATCCTATTATACTTTTGTAATCTGGCCCTCAAAGAAAAGTAGTTGAAGACCCCTGCTGTACAGTATGTGGTATATTGTAGCTTTTGTAAATCCAAATGAGGCACACCACATTTAAAATGCACACATTCATCTGTTGTTTGTTCACACTGAATTTCAGCTTACCAGCATGTGCCCTAGAAAAAACTCTGCTTTCCGCTCGAATCAAACAAAAGTGAGTTGACAGCACGGTGGCTTTTCAAGAAAAAAAAGTGGTCTTTCTTGGGCCCAAAGCTATTAAACAGGCTCAGGTAAAAAGGGAAGGTTAAATCAAAGTAAAGCAAAAAAGTGCATGGTCGTTCACATTCAAATATTCTTTTGATAACAGGCTTGCAGACTTTGAAAGTGCATATGCCAAAGGCATTGTGTGACTGTGACAGTGTAGCCGAGATTAGAGAAGCACTGCACTCAAACAGAATTCACATAGTGCTGCTAAACGCATACACAAAAATGATCTTGCACAAAGTCACCCAGACCCTCTGAACAGACAAGAGATGCTTGTATGCATCCCTTGTGGCTATAAAAGTGAAGTCATACTTCTGACTCCCTTCTATCATTTGGAGTGGCATATCAATAATGAAAGATGGCAGATCATATGCAGTGCAGTAAAATAATTTGTCTCACTAAACCTGCATTACATCCAGGAGGAAAATGGTGCCTCAAGGGATGTCACTTGAATATCACTAGATCAGATCAGCAAAGCCAGAAAGATTACCTTCTCATTCGGACAGCAAAGATATTTGCATTAAGCATGACAGCAAAAATCAACAATGTGCTGCTGGCCACTCTATAGATCTCCACCAGAGAACATTTATTCACAAAGACTAAGGGTAGATTTATTTATTTACAAATTTACGTATAAATAAGGGTGATACTTTCTGACTTTTACCGAAAAGCAATGGCTATAGTATACCCTAAAGCAGTGGTCACCAACCCTGCTCCTGGAGATCGACCGTCCTGAAGATTTCAGCTCCAACCCCAATCAAACACACCTGATCTATCTAATCAATGTGTTCAGGTTTGCTTGATAATTACAGACAGGTGTGCTGAAGCAGGGTTGGAGCTGCAGTCTGCAGGACGGTCGATCTCCAGGAGCAGGGTTGGTGACCACTGCCCTAAAGCATCCAATCGAACATCCTGAAATCAATAGAGGTCACAACGTCTTATTGGATTCGTATAATTCAGTTTTCCGCTTTTTTAATGACTTAACAAAGCGCAGCAAGCATGTAACCTGAACGACTTTAAAAACGTACATTTGCAAAACATATAATGAGATAAATGAATCACATTAGATGAAATTACAATGCACAATTTTGTAGGTCACTAGGGATTCATTATATTTTATATAATCTATCTATAGCTACTCTGTACACTTACTTAATGTAAAGGGAATGTAAATGTAAAGGGAATTTAAGATGCATATAAATGACAGCGCAGCATTTTTTTATTTCCTATACCTGCTAACCATACAAGTCTTTTTTTGCAAAAAAGAGCACAATTATACAAACTGTAACTGGAATGCAATTTACAGGTCTCACAGGTGCAAAGCTCACAACACGTTATTATCACTAGAGTCTAATATGCAGGTATAAGGTTATACTAGTGTGATAGCATGCATTAAACAGATCCTTAATAGATTTAAAGTGAGAGTTCACCCAAAAATGAAAATTCTGTCATCATTTGCTCACACTCATGTCGTTTCATACCAGTGTAAATTACTTTGTCTCTGACTACTTTGTACAGAGAAAGATATTTTGAAGAATGTTAGCAATTTTCGATTCTGTGACATCATTGACTGGCATAGTGCCCCAGAACTGTGTTCCTACATTCTTCAAAATATTCACTTTGTGTTCAACAGAACAAATATACATTTTTTTCCTACTATGGTAGTGGATGATGTCACAGAACTGAAAATTGCTAACATTCTTGCAAATACCTTTCTTTGTGTTTAACAGAACAAATACATTTATATAGGTCTGAAACAACCTGAGGGTGAGTAAATAATGACAGAATTGTAATTTTTGGGTGAACTATCCTTTTAATAGGTTGCGTCCAAACACTGTATATTTTAGAACTACTGTAGCAGGGGTGTGTGCTGGTAAAAATAGCACCTGTTCTTGTTCCCATAATAGTGAGTGATTCTGTATTATCTCCACTGGGTACAATGTCGATTCAAAACAAATCTGCGGTTCAATGATGTCACTTTTACCTCAAACGGTACAAACCGTTGCACGCTCATATCAATTCATAATCTTTATCAAACAAGTGGAACAACAAATAGGGACATGGCTGCTAATAATAACAATATGTGCAAGAATACACAGTTTTCTATTTTATACATTTCTTTTAAAAGCTTATAAAGTAATATTTTACATTTACTAAACGTCTCACTTTGAACCCGACAACGGGTGTGCAAAAAACAAGTCTGCAAGATATTAGTGAACGCGCTTGGTGCGTAGCAGCAGTTTGACTTATTTTAAAACAAACCGCGAAATATTTCGAAGTGGCAAATTAACGATCACTCACCTTCTGCTGACGGCGAGCCATATCTGTGGGCTGTTTGGCGTTAAACGGATACGCGATACACCTCAACACAAACGCGTAAATCTGTAGTTTAATTTTCCTGTCCGCTTCCTCTTTCTGAAGTCTCTCCTGCTCGATTTTGTCCGCCTCTGCGGGACATGGGACCGGTTCTTTATTTTGGGTACGCGGGGCATCTGACGTCTTTTCGGGTTTGGGACTCTTTTTCACGGGTTTCCCGGTTTTAACGGGTGGTTCGTCCTCAGGTGGCAGTTCCCCCTCAGAATCGTCGCTGGAGGACGGGTCCAGCATGGTCGACACTCGTGAAGCGACAACTCCAGCTGTGTGTAAACCAGGAAAACCAGAGCTTTCCACCGCAAAACCCTTTTTTTCTGAGGGAATGTGTCAGTCGCGAGACTTTTAAGGGCGGAGTCAAAGCGCGAGAGATTCGGTGACGGCTCAAGTTGAGTCGCTCTCTCCCGCGAGGACCGAGGAGCGCGTGAGCTCGGTGAGTTATGTGAGACAGGTAGGCAACCTGTGGAATGGACAACATGCAACACGTGGGAGGTTCCCTTCTTAAAGGTGCAGTCTGTTGATACTGATGCAGCATTCTTTTTTATAAAGTCCCGTTATTTTTGCTATTTTTAACTGTAATTATTCATATTCAGAAAGTTCACTTTATAATGCAGTTCTTACTCTGTTCTCCCCTGGCTACATTTACAAATAGACAAGATTTACATTTGCAGAAGGAATTAACTGATCATATCTTTGCGCATATGCAATGCAGTCAGATCATATACAAGGTACATTCTTAAACTTAAAAACCCGACTAAAAGGTTCTCTGTGGACCCAAAATGGGTTCTTCTTATGACATTGCTACAAATTACCATTTTAGCACCTCTATTCTGAAAAAGTGTAAAGCATGATGTGCAAAAGTATATGCACAGTCCTTGTAAGTGTTTTCTTGTGCTAAAATTATTCATTTTTAGAAAAAAAGGATTTAGTAAGGTATATAAATGTAACCATAGCTGTTTAAGAGCAGCAAGGCTAGGACGTTCATATTCAATTTGCCGACGTTTGCAACCAAGTAGCAATTATATAGCTTAAAGAAAAGCTTTGTTAAACTTAACAGTCTTTTGGCCTATAATTCTGAAATAGGCTAATTCGTATTAAATAATAAGAAATGAGATTCGACACTTCAGACAGACTGGCATTACCTCAGACACAACTGAACAGACTTTGAATTGGAATGACTTCAGGATGTGAGCATGCATTTTTATAAAGTGGGAGGTTTACTGAATTAGTTCTCATCATTGCCTCAGGGTACAAATGCAGGACTGCACTTTAGACACCCCTCTTTTGAAATACATGCATTAATAGAGTAAACATCTATTATTTCATAAAAAAGGGGAAATAAAGTATAGGCTATACCAGGGCCGTGCACAGACATTTTGAGCGGCAGTAGCCGAAACAAAAAAAGGGCACTTGGGGTTGGGGCAGGAGAAGACACCACACGCTCTTAGAGATGTCTTTCAACTTATGACACTGTAGCACTCAGTAAATATGTAAATCTATATTTTATGTTGTGCTATGTTCAGGTACAACTCTTAAAACATTTATAGTAGCCAATACAGCATTTTCACAATCATTTTTCAACATTATTTGCAGGTGCAAAAGCGATATTTACGTTTATGCATTTGGCAGATGCTTTCATCCAACGTGAATTACATTGCATTATACTATACATTTGTTTCTGAGTATGTGCAATCCCTTGGATCGAACCCATGACATTGGCATTGCTATAGTGCCATGCTTTATCCAATGAGCTACAGGAAATATTGATGCATTAACATTAACAAATGATTCAATGGTTTTCACATGCTCTCCTGCTATCTAGGCTACTATTAATATGGTCTTAATAAAATGTCATTTCTATGATATATATGTTATAGATGACTGGTTTCAACTAAGAAAATAGATCAGGGGAAATGTACTGCACAGGAGTTACAGTGTGACAAACTGTCAGCTTTGTGAAGGCATTTTCTACAAAGTGTTTTGATTTGACAAGAATTCTCATTTTCTTATGAGAATTGATATTTTGTCCAAGTTGTTTGCAGTTAGCACCAATATTAGAAAACCAGGAGCAAAACATTACCAACAAAGACACAAAAAACAAACATGTGGATAATACAGTGACGGGATGAACTTCTGATACTGTCGTCTTCACTCCAGTGTTCCGACAGAGACTGTCTGTGAGTGATACTTGGGAGCGAGCGGGAAAACACGGGGCGGATAGGCGGAATCAGAGGATGTTTAGCGTGTGTTAATAGACGTCTTTAAGCGGGGATCTTGAATGGATGCCTGCCCGGAGGTGGGGTTGAGTGGGGCTCCTAAGAGGATGAGTGGCGGAGGGGCAGTGGCTCTAGCCACCGGGCCACCCCACTGTGCACGGCCTTGGGCTATACACTTTCACAACCATTTCCTCATGAGGTACATACAATATCTACACAGTGTTTACTGCATCTTCATATTGTGGCTTCAAGTCAATGAGACAAATAGTTTATTTTTAAGTTATCCATGATATTGATATATTAGACTATATATTAGACTAAATGTCTCACAGTTCTCTTTTAGTGAAAAGACAATGATTTCTATCAACGAAATACTTCTTACAAGGACCACTTCATAACAACATATTATAACCAAAATTAAAGTTACTTTTCTATTTACATTACATTGCTGTCTGAGATGAGTTTCAAGGACAGTTACAGTACTGAAAAGAAAAATCAATTTTATAATTAAAAATCTAGGTCTTTGTTATTTGAGCTATACAGTTGGAGAGCTCATGTTAAAGGAGCAGTTTGCCTTCAAATTGAAAATTCTGTCATCATCTACTCACCCTCTTGCCATTTCAAACCTGTTTGACAGAATTTTCAATTTGAAGGTGAACTACTCCTTTAAAAAACAGGAACCAGCCACTGAGCCACAAAAGGTAAATGCTAACTAACCTAAAATGAATAGTTATTATTGGCCACTAGGGAGAGTGTCACCATCAAAGACTTCTTGAAACTTACTGTATGTATTTACTGTATGTTAACTTCAATCTGTGTCATTTCAACATTCTACAGATATTCTGTTTACTTATCTGTATACATGCACAAGCTACTCTATAAACAACAAAAATAAACAATATACATATGCAAAAGTAAGTTATATTGCCACTTTGAAATGATATGGTTCTATCTGCATTCTAAGCATCTTTAATATATTGAGCTTCAAAGTTTTTGCATTGCCTTAGACGTTGTATCGAACTTTTTTGCTTTCTAAAGAAGTCTTAAATGTACACAACATAAAGGAAAAAAACATCACATAATGTAAATAAGAATATGTGAATTTTGACCAAAATATCAGATAGAACTTTATAATTCCAATGTGACGATATGCAGTATGCACATAAAAAGTGCAAAGCAGTTTATAGCAACTCTAAGTCTCTTTGAATATCAACATTCACAAACTTATCGTAAATTCCTTTCTTTAAAAAAAAGTATATAATACAAAAACATAAACAATGATGTTCAAATAGAACATCTCCTGGAACCTCAAACCTTTAGTAGCTGTCTGTTAGACTGCCTGAGGCCAACATTTTGGCCAAGTGAATGAGAAGTCCAACATTTGGATGTCAAACAACAGCGTGCCATAAGATTGTGTATAGTCAAGAACTCTGACTACAAGGCATCCTGTTTCATTTTAAAACTAAATACATTTTCATATTTCTAAATGTCACAATGGTCATACTCCAGTGATGTTTGCCACCGGTGCCCATTCTGGATAGGTGTCCAAGTTAAGCAGAGGTGTTCCCCATGTTGTAAGAGCCAACAGGACCGTAAGAACGCCTATAATGTTAACACCCAGGCCTGCCTTCACCTGAAATGACAAACAAACCACACAAAGCATATAATATACAATATGCATATAGTGTATGACTTTCATGTGACAACTCAACGATTAATGAACTGGTAAAAGCGCTCACCATATCCATGCTTGTGAGATGGCCATATGTGAAGACAATGGCATTAGGAGGATTGGAAACAGGCAGCAGGAAGGAGAAAGACACACAGAGAGCTGTGGGAATCAGCATGTAAAGAGGGTTCACCCCAATCGCCTCTGCCTGGCAAAGACAATTTGCAATGAGAATACTTCAAAAAAGATTAAAAGCACGTAATGTTTGACTTTTAAGTGACAGGTCAGAAAAGCAGCCGTACCAGGGGGGCCAGTATAGGCAAAAAGATTGTGATTGTGGCAGCATTGCTGGCCACCTCCGTGACAGAGGTGACAATAAGGCAGGCAATGGTGACCGTGGCTAAAGGAGGGAGATTTCCCAGGGGAGTCAGCAATTCAGCTACCCAAGACGACAAACCAGAAATCTGAAAAACAAAATGAAAAGGTTGTCTTCGAAAGGCCTGTAAAGATATTTGGAAACCCTCACAAACATGATATTCCTGTTAGCATTGAAACATCAGCTTTCATGAATACACCTCTTTGTATGCTTGGCTGGAGTCGTAACTTAGCTGTTTGTCAAGATACAGCATCCACATATTACATACTGTATGGAAAATGTGGCACAGCAGTCAGTCACCCAGCGTTTGAAGATTTTAAAGACTGAACTTGCCATGCCATTTGGATGTCTGTCCAAACAGAGCTGGAGCCTTGGTGATAAGAACCCACCCCACTCCACCCAAACCAGAAGAATATTAAGAAATAACAGCTCTTGTTTGAGTCTGACATGAGGAAAGATCCGTTTGTTATGTTGAAAATGATGTCGCTCTTATAATAGAAGCATGTAATTAGCTCTAACTGAACGTCTACACAGACAGAACAGCGCTATTGTTGTTCGCTCTAAAATGTTAATGGGTTCCACGGTGTTAAAAGTCTTTGATGTGATCTGTCTTTTCATTCAGTTCTTTTAAAAGGAATGTTTGGGATTATGAGTAAAGCGAGCAATTGAGCTGTCCAAAGTGAACTATAGTCTGGTTAATTGAATCCAAGCCTGTTCGAATGGACCATTAATTGATTCTTATATAACTTTGATTCTATTTGTTTTTTCTGTCACACATAGAGTTGGATTTCCACAAAGCTATGCTCTTACCTTTGTGCCTTCAGCCAAAGCGAAACCCCCACCCACGAGCAGACAGATCTCCCATGGCATACAAGCCTGGAATTCCTTCCATGTTATCAAGGTCTCTGTCGCAGGATTAAAAACATTTATCAACACCAAATCGTCATCGACAGACAGTCCGCGAGGAAACATTTTGAAGGTTTTCACACTGCAGAAAGGCAAAGATGAAGAACAAGTACCGTAGCGATTTGCATTTGGTTTGTGAGCTGGGATGATGAAGAACATGAATCCCAGCAATAGTGCTACAGTGGCGTCCGTAGCGTAGCCTCTGTGCCTGAACAGATAACATACATATACAACGAATAATTATAAGGTAGTCAAGAAACTTAGTTAGTTTAAATAAATGTAGTTTAACAATGTTCCTCTGATCTACAGCACTACATGTATGTACATTTACACCTACAAAAATGAAGTTGATAAATGTTACTGCAGTACTCACTCAGCGAACAGCGATGACCAGCCGGGCATGAAACCCGGCTCTCTCGCAAACCACAAAACTGCCATCAGAATGAAGATAACCAAGATGTTGATCTCCTGCCAGCTGTGTCACAAGAAAAAACAGTCAGTGAGTGGTTTTTATATAAAAAAATGAACACATTTTTCATGAATTTCTTACTAAGTATTTTTCTGTTGCTTTCTAGCACAAAGCAACAGAAAAATACTTAGTATTTTTCTGTTTTGTATTTGTATTGGTTTTTATGGAAACCAATTTGTATTGTTTTTTATGGAAACTGTAATGGTTCTATTGGTATGTGATGGATTCTATTGGTGGGATGTTAAATCCTACTGGAATAACGCCCAAAACACACTACAAAAAGGAATTTTGTGATGGTTTTAATGGAAAAAGCTAATGGTTCGTAATGGTATTTTAATGAAAACCATTAGAATTTCTTTAATGCTTTCTGTTGGGTTTCTATTGTTTTTTTTTTCAGCAGGAAAGGAAAGTGACCTAAGATAAATTGTCTTGTTTTATGAAAGTTTCTTTTTCTTCAGTTTTTTTCTCTAACTTAATTCTTAAAATTTCCTTTACAAAAACAAGACTTTAATATCTTAGGTCACTTTCCTTGTCAAGTAAATGTATCTTGATTTAATAATTTTTCATTACTTGTACAAAAAAACAAAATGAAAATGCTTAGTAAGAAATTATTTTTAGTCAGGTTTTTAAATCTTTCTGAGTTCAATTGGCACATTTTGAAGAATTTAACAAACAATGCAGATTTGGGCTTTTTACGGGTAACCTTGCCCCAAAATCATGTTATTTTCATGTTGTTAAACAAAAAGCCAACATGTTGGATTGCTCAAACAACCAGCAGTAGGCCTATTTTGGAAGTCCATTCAGAAGCGTCTTACTCAGTATTTGTCTCTGCACATTAAACTTATGTTTAATAAACTAAATTACACTTAAAACTCCTTTTTGCAATGAGTTTTGCACATTATTCCAAGATTAATCTGCCAGAGAACACCCCCTAGAATCCATCACTTACCACCATTACAGTTTCCATTAAAACCATTACAATTTCCATTATAACCATTAAATCTATGAAATGTCTCTTGTGTTTTGGACAGGGTACTATTGTTTTATCATCAGGGTTTTGATATAATGTTATAGTGAGAATTCCAACCTTATAGGTCCAAGTGAGTTGTACTGATCCTGAAGCACCTTGGCAGTCTTTCTTTCTTTATCAGTCTGCTTCCTGGAGCACAGACTGGCACGAAAGCTATGGATGGGTACAAATGTGGATATGCTTTAATCTTTGGATCTTAAACATGTCATTTTAAAGTTAACTTTTTTCTGGAAAAAATGAAAAAAAAACATATCTGCATGCATGCTCTATGAGTGATCCTTCATCAGAAGAAGATGAAATCGCAATAGAATTCTGCTTGATCAAATATGATTATTCTGGAGAGACGAGAAAGAGAGATCAGAAGTGAGACAGAGAACCTGAGGTGAGGTGAGAAAAATTTCAGTCTGATCTGAAATGATGAGTTTAAATGATAGCCGAAGAGGTGGAGTAGAAATGAGGAACAGAGAGGGGTCAGGGAAAGGCTTACGGAATAGACATCA
Source organism: Triplophysa rosa (assembly GCF_024868665.1). NCBI lineage: Eukaryota > Metazoa > Chordata > Actinopteri > Cypriniformes > Nemacheilidae > Triplophysa > Triplophysa rosa. The sequence continues at coordinate 9,677,658 of NC_079892.1, forward strand.
TTACGATCACTCACTTGGTTCCTAGGAACATCCAGTGCAGGAATATCCATGACAAAATCAGCATAATTATGCAAATGGGAAGACAAAGGACAAACCAGTTCCCAAAATTTATGCTTTTGCATTCTGGGTAATACCTGAGGAAATAAAAACAAGCAAGACTTAGACTGATATATCAATACACCAACCAGATACCAGACCATGAACAGCAATATTTATTATTAATATAGTTTTATTGACACACATCAGATCAAAGACAAGAAGTGAACTCACTGGTGGATGTATTCAGCGAAAATGAGATTGGCTGAAGTTCCTGGCAGGGTTGTCAGACCCCCTATGGATGACGAGTAGGCAATGCAGAGTGACAGGCCTTTGCAAATCATGTGATCTTCACGGCTCTTGTACTTTCCGTTTGACTGTGGCGCCGGTGCCTATAACAAACATTCAGAAAAACAGCATTATACTATATGAATACTAGATGAAGAGAGATTTTGTATGTGTTTTTATGCCTAGTGCGTTTGACTCACTTTAGTTTCAGGTTCCTCAGGGGCTGTCTGAACTGGCTCTGTAACTCCTGCTTCAATGCTGCAAGTGTAAAGAAAGTGTAAAAAAGTGCTGATTCAATCTTATACATGAATGTTCTTTTGAAATTGTATGCATGGTCACCTTTTCATATTCTCAGGTTGGTCATACTGGGCCTCGATATCTGTTAAAATAGATATTTAATGTTTGAATGGTACAAAGTTTTAGAAGGTTACAGTTTAAGACGATCATTCATATCACGTATTTCTGGAAAAAAATAAAAGATGCTTTTATCAGCATTCATACAGTACATGTATTATGGCCTGTCCGTTCCAGCGTCTATTGAATTTTAACACAATCAAACCTTAGGAGTGATATAAAGTCACTCAACAGCAATGTGAAAGACTAAGAGAATGCAAAGTTGCAGTGATTCAAAATCAGGGTTGTTCCATCAAATATTATTTTGTTCTAAAGTTTTCTGCAGTTTTTCTGAATGTTTGTTATAGGCACTGGCTCCACTGTCAAACAGAAAGAGCTTGTAAAGATCACATTCAGGAACCTGAATACATGTAAAACATTAGCATTGTGTTGATTTAAAATGAATATGAAATTGTTTTCTCTGCAGTAAGTCTGAAAATATTCTTATAAAAATATTATTTTTGCAAATAATGCAAATAAAAACAACATTTTAATTTTGAACTTTGAAGAAATGTTGTTTACAGAATGTAACAAAAATGATAACTTAACCTAAACACATACAGTATAAATAGTAAATAATATTTTATTTAAAAACAATAGAAGCTTAGGTACATCAAATACCTTCAAGCTGTAGGGCAGGGTTGGAGATGCCATTTAACGCCCCCTTGTGGTCTTTGCTGGGCTCGTCTCCTGCGCTCAAAACCTGCTGTATCACAGCTTCCACAATCGGCATCACCATCGCCACAGTTGATGTGTTGCTCAGCCACATGGAGAGAAAAGCACAGCCCACCATGAAGCCCAGCATCAACCTGTAAAACATGCAGTCCATCAGATACGATATATCTGTGAAATCGCTTCATCCTCAAAACAGATCTCAAAATGTTAATATGTGTCAATTAGTTGTAGGTCTTACATGCCAGGGTTGACTCCGACCAAGGTCACCAATCTAAGAGCAATTCTGCAGTGAAGACCCCACTTCTCAATGGCTGTTGCTAGACAGATGACCCCAAGCAACAACAAATGGAAGTCTTTGAAATACACAGAGGCGACCTAAAGAGAGAGATGTTGAATTAAATCCTTTGTACAAACTATCCACATGAGTGTACAATAGTAGTCTAAAAACTATAGTTTTCATAGGATTGTTTTCCGAACGTAAAGTTTTCAGGGGTGTGTACCTGAGAAGACTTCATGATCCCAAACAGAGGGAAAAGAAGAGCTGGCAGAAGGGCCGTAATTGACAGAGGCAGGACCTCTGTCATCCAGTACACAGCCATCAGAATCAAAATATAAGCACATTCTGCTTCCTGTGGACATGAAATTAATCTTTACAAGCATTCAGATAAGTGAAAAAAGATCATAATAATAATACATTATCAGTGTCTTTTACAATATCAGATATGTGGCAAAACTGTCCATCAAAATATTACTTGCTCTCCTCCTTACTGTATATCCTTAAATTTAATGCAGTTTTTTCTTAACCAACATTCATTTAGATCCCAGATGGATAGTTTAATAAAAATGATTTGATCATTTACCCACTCTCATGTCAACAAACTTCTTTTGTGCAGATATTTTGAAGAATGTTAGTAACCAAACAACATTGGATCCAATTATCTTCCATTGTATGGACACAAAACCACTAAGAAATTCCTCAAAATATCATCTTTTGTGTTCCACAGAAAAAAAACGTACAGATATGTTTGTCGCACATCTAACCTTTGTCTTGATAACCAGAGGCAGCGGTAGAAGTGACAGTGGCGTGAGGATGATGATCAGGGGTTTCACGAAGCTCCAGGAACATCTAAGCCTCCTCATCCTGTGGCCGAAACACAGTCAACTCAAGGACTTTGCCTTATGATTGGCTTTTAAACAATCTGCTGCTGATTAATCTTTGCCCCGTGCCACCAGCGTCCACTCTTACTGCTCCATTCCAGGCATGTCATAAAGTCTTATGGCCATTGAGATTAAGTTTAAGATTAGACTCCTCCTTTACTCCATCCATTTATATTTACACTTTATAAACAAAGTCACCAACAAATTTGCATATGAGGTTATAAAAACAAGACAGTTACACACGTAAACCCATTGACATGTCTTATTGAGACACGCTGTGACCTGGAATTCATATTTTTTACTCTTAACAAAAAAACGTCACCATCCGTTTCCTTGAGCTCTAATCTGCAGCACAGGGGTCTGTTAAAGAACAACCTGTGAGATTTTATAAACATAAACTCTCAGAAATCACTCATCAGGTGATAATCCTTACCGGAGATTGTTTCCAAGGAATGAGAGTTTGATCAGAAGGGATTATTTATGAAAAAAAAAAACGACAAATAGATTAAAATGAAAATTAACATTTAAAGTGAATATAAGTTGATAAAATAATAAAATATTAAATAATATGCAAAAATAAAATAAAAGTACACTGTAAGTACCTGTAATTTTATAGAAATTTACTATTTTTTTTTACAGATTTTATCCATGTTAAATTAATGAAAAAGACTGCAAATTTCACAAAAAAAAACACGAAAAACATGTAATTTTACGTAAAAAGCAGACATTTACAGTTTTTTACAGGACTTTTTATGGAGCATTTTTGAAATACGGTAAAAAAACATCAAATTACAGAAAAAGACAAGAAAACAAGAAAAACATCAAATTTAAGGTGACTCCAGGTGCCGGAAAATTTCAGTTTTTTACAAAAAAAACTGTGTATATAAAAAGCTTTTAGTTCATATTTCATTTGTACTTCCACGTGTTTAAATCTCAAACATTGACAAAATTCACGCTTAGCACTTTTAAATATTGATGAATGTAAATATGTAAATAATTGAATGTAAATATTGATTAAACATTGACTAATCCTGCATCTTTCCAATTTTTGACCAATCCAAAGGTTTCTATAATGAGAACACCCTCCCCCAACATCAAGTGCAACTGACTGGTAAGTAAGCAAATCCTGATTTATGGCTGTGACGTCTGGTTTCCAAATGAAATGTCAACACAAGAAAATTGTGTTCATGAAGCAAATTTATTCTTTATTTTGGTCACTACGCACATTAAGTTGGACACGCCCCCTCCAATCTTCCAATTAGTCATCGATGGATTCTTTAAGTGACCTTTACCTTTCTCTAATCTTGTTTATTCTGTAACATCCAGCTTTAATACATGCAAGTTTAAACTGTATGTCAAATATTTTCATAGAAAATCCATGGGAAAAAGTCAGCAGTTGGCTTGTGGCCAGCTATAATGTCAAATCTGACTCAAAGTGTCGAGGTCAGCTGATGTTCAGTCCCTTCACTCAGTTATTATGTCTTCATGAGCTCTCTTTACGATTGTCACAGTAAGGATTACCAGGGATTTGAAACTCAGAAGAGTCTTTCCTTGAAACATCATTGGATAACTTGGCTCAGAGGGTTTACAAGACTGTATTCTCTGTCTTTACTATTACACATTAATCCCCCTCTTGTGCTTTTCTGTCGGTTGTATCAGATACCACATAGCCACAATTTGTTATCAATATTAGCATAACAAAGATTAAAATATTTCCTAGCGTTCAAAGATTACAAGAGATTACACAATGCTGGTGGAAAAAATACATATTCATACAGTCGACTTGTAAGAAATTTAAACAATAACCTCAAAATGACCTCATGTCGGTTTCTCTGAGGCCAACAGGCTTTTCAATATTTTTCCACCTAAACTGGTTCATGCCTGCGAACAAAAGTGTTGTTTAACAGATTTAAAGGATTACAGTAGCGGTTATGATTTCAAAGACTCAGGAACCGATTAAAGTTGGATGATTTCTTTTGTTACAGCATTTACGTTCCAATGCAATTGTTTCTCTATATGTTCCCCATTCTGAAGTTTGGCTGTTTGTTATGTAAAGGATAGCAAAGAATGCTCATATAATCAAGAATAATCTTAATATTGTCATACATTTATTTTATAAACTCATGTAACATTTAAAATTCTAAAAAATAAAAGAAATCTAAATAAATGTTAACATTTTATTACATTATGAATAATATATATAATAAAATGTTATAAAATACTACAAATTATCATTAAAAACGTACGTTTTCTCAACTATATCATGAATCTAGAGTCTTTTTAGCCATTATTCCTGTGGTGCCTGTGGTCTTGTTCTCATTTGTTCAATAGGAAACACAGGAGGAGGTTCTTGACCTTTTCTTCTAATTGCATATCTCACATGGCTCACCTCCTGATTATAACCATGGCCTAATACCATGGCATCAAAGGCCTAATTAAAACACTTGAACTTGTGCTTTTTGGGTAACAGAAGTGCTCCCAATCGCATTTAAATACATACCTGTGTGGCTTTTTGTGTGTAATAATGCTGGATAATTTAGTTGTACTGTTTTTTTTTATACTTCCTTTCTTTTATTGAACTGATGACGTAATGCTTATGCTACATTTTTCACAGGATTATAGTGAGCTGCTCTTTTTGAGTATATCTAAATCCATATAACTGCTTCCTCTACTAACAGTTCATTGGCATTGAACAATCCAATGAATCGAAACCGAAGCAGAGAGAAGGAAATTGTTTTAATATCCAGGCTGAACTGCAAAGTAAAGACAAAAATGTCTTGCAACATCTAACATTGAATTTCAAATGTTCTTAAAAGCAAACATCCACAATGTACCTCAATGCAAATATATCATTTGTAACTCGATTCAGGAAAATAGTTATACAGCAGAAGTCCTTGGGCACCTGCAGGATTGTGGGTAGCCTCTTAGCCATTCTGCTCGGTCGCCTTGGTGATGGGCTTGGAGACCAGCAGGTTGCCGAGGGCGGGGGGCTGAACCTTGGCGTCGTGCTGCCATTTGGCCACCGCAGGTATCTGTGAGAAGTACTTCCTGGCCAGCGCGTGTTTCTGCTTGACATCACGGATAACCACCACGTCGTATGCCTGCGGGGAAAAACAACACCCAGTTGTCCGGGTGTTAATGGTGCCACATGAGATTTTCTTTAGCTGGTGGCAGAAACAGTTGTTTTGTTTGTGCTTTTGTTAAGAGTCGAGTCACACACTATTAAAGATGATCAAATCTAAACATCTAATGTAAAACAGGGTTTTGTCAAGATTCATTAATAAATCCTTATTACGCTATAACGCTCGAACACACTGCCACCTGCTGGTCACTGCTAATAAAATGGTATAGTGTATTATTACAGATATTAATCTTTGAATGTTGCTTCAAATCGATACAGATATGACCATCTAATGTATGCTATTCCGTGTTTAATTTAGTGCAACAGTTACGTGGATATTGAATATCCTTGTGTTCCCCTCTGATGTTTAATCATTTCTCTCTGTTAAAGGAATGCATTGAAGAGCAGAAACTGTTGTGGCTTCAGTACCTTTCTGATGTTCTCCACTTTGAGGTGTGTGGCTGCCTCGTCTTTTGTTAGAAGGATGCAGTTCCACGGGCTCCAGGCTGAGTTCTTCTCCCACCGCACAAGCAGCAAGTCGTGCAGGTCTTTACACCCGCTCAGAGCAGACTGGGCCCCCCACAGCTCATCCACCAGGTACCGCAGGTCCTGCTCCTAATAAAGATACAATAGATGTTCATCAAAGCAAATCAAAGTTCCTTTATGACGTTGACAACTTCATAAATTGGTGGGACTTCCCACGCTAGAGCGGCCATAGGGTTGCACTTTCCCTCATTCATGGTAATACAATAATCTGAACATGAAACCGAAGAGCGGTGGTGTCATAAAATGTGGCTCTTATAAATTCAATAAACTTATCAACTGAAGTGTGAGTGTACATATTTCTACAGAAGTTTTTCAGTCCCTTTTAGAAACCAGTCGTTGAAAACTTGCTCCCTTGCGAAAACCTGCTTTTTCCAAGATGCGGTTCACATTTCTGTAATTGCCCACTGTACCTGTAGTAAGTATGTGATTTTGGATTCGGGGCTGCACTTGGCCTCAGTTTCACGCAGATGTTTGAGTATGTTCTTGTAGAGGCAGAAGTCTTCTCTGCGGCGGCCTTCATTGTCTAACTGTGTACAGCGGCGACAGAGGCCAACCACTGATGTGTTAGTCTTCAAGGCAAAGTCGCTGGATGACTTGTACTCATTACAACCGCTACACAAATACATGTTCTTCCTAAGGTCAGCTGGATACTGAGGAGACAAAAAAGACGGAATAAATAATTTGGTCGTTAATGAGATTTTAAACTAAAATTTTTTAGTTTAGTATTTTTCCTTCATATCTAAGTCAAATACATCTGTGTGACGTTGCTGAAATGAGACACATGTGAGATTAGGGGCATCTTTTCCTTAGGAAATATATCTAAAAGCTATTAGACAAAGCAAACCTCTCCATTTACATTCAATCTCTTTGCTGTCTATGAGAAACCAATTTAAAGAGATCTTATTAGTGCTTTTTCTTACTGTGTGGCCAGAAAATATAGACGTTACAGCTCAATGTTACGGTAAATGACAGATTCGCCACATACCTGCAGCAGTTTGGACACCTGAGGGTTGAACTCGGGGGTTTTGATGTACTGAAGGAACAGCGTAGATATTCTCTTTCTCAACCCATCCATGTTTTTCTTCTTCATCCCCCTCATCAGCAAATCCACCTCCCTGTCAATCAAATCCACTATCTCCTGTGTCAGCTTACATTTATGATCCTATTTGAAAGAACACACACAAAAAAAATGAGTCAAGCAGATATGCATGTCACAAGTATTTACATGAAATAAAATCACCCTCATCAAGCAGTCATCTGTCAGATTTATATTTTTAATTTAAATGTTTTTTATTAAGTAATAAATAACGCCATCAGTCAAATTAATATATACAGTACATATATATATATATATATATACAAATATATTTTTGGGTTTTCTAAATTTTTGTCTTCTTATATTTTTTATGAACCACATTCAAAATATGAGTGTAGGGAGGTAGAGAGAGAGTTTGAAACCATTATATTTTTTACCATTCAATTTTAAACAAGCGTTGAATTATTTACATTACGATGGTATCTAGTTATAAAATTGTCTCAGTTATTAATATCACGGTTATCGATCATTTTGGTATATTGTGACACACCTAGTTGTATACAGTTACAGGCTACAAGAACTAGTCTAGAACTGACCTTCACAGTGTGTTTGATGGTAAGCACCACATCCAGACGTTCATCCTTTGTGACTTCATCCTGGGTGATGCTGTTGTACAAATCTCGCAGCTCAGAACCTCTGATAGTGAACTGTGTGTCCATCTGTGTCACCTTCCCGTCAAACGCACGCCACTTTTTAGGCTCTGCACACTAAAGGAAGCACATCATTGGCTGCTGAGAGGATGACATTTATTAACTCAATGTAAAGAACCACCAGTGGACCTCCTATGGAATATTAAAGGCTTGAAGGCTATCAGGGTTTACTTTTGATCTAGTTTGTTATCAGCATGTTATCAGTCTCTTCGAAAGTGACTTCAATGCGTTTTACTGCAGGGGCATTTTCACTGAAACAAAGGGATAGTTCACCCAAAAATGAAAATTCTGTCATCATTTACTGACTCCTGTCAATATAAGCCCACAAAAGAAGATATTTTGAAGAATGTCAAATATCTGCGTTTGTGTTCTGCAGAAGAAAGTCATACAGGTTTAATATGACATTCCTTTTTGTTCCGAGTTTTTAAAGGAAAGGTTTCTGTAAGGTTTGGATTTAAAGTAACTCATGAGGACACAGCAGATTAGCAAAGACTGTCACCTTGTTGAGGAAGGCAAGAACAGCTTTATCCTGGTTCCTCTCGAATGCAGCTGTTTTATGCCGTTCTATAGATGAGATGAACTGGGTCTCTTGCTCCAGCAGAGCGCACAGGGCTGCCTTTTTCTCCGCACCAGAAAAGGCGGCGTTGATGCGCTCCTCCTCCTCTTGTCTCCATTCTGACACAAGCCGAGAAAGACAGAGAATGACGACCTGACTTACATACATACAAGTGCACACATCCTCAATGTCCATCTCAATACAAACACTATTATATTCAACTATAACATAACTTATTGACTTAAAATAAAATTCTGTCATCATTTATTTACCCTCACACCATTCAAAACCTGTACGACTTTATTCTGTGGAAGATATTTTGTGTCCACATTAGAAGTAAATGGGGGGTAAATGTTATTTGGTTACCAGCAAAATACTGTATTTTCTTTTGTGTTCTGCAGAAGAAAGAAACTCATACAAGTTTGGAATGACATGAGGGTGAATAAATGATTTGAATTTTTTGGTCCTCAAAAAGATCAACTCAAACACTCTTGCTCACTTTTTAAAGCATTATAAAGCAGATCAAAGTCTGCTTTTCTCTCTGGGTTCATCCAGCGGCGATACTTATCTCTGATCCCCTGTTCTTTCTCTTCTTTCTTCCGTCTCTTTTCATTTTCCAACCATGCCAGATGCAGCTCTTTCGCCTGTCTCAGGCCGTCTGTGAAACTCTTGGCCAGCCAGCGTCTGAGATACGTCTGGAGTGTAACGACCTGAAAAAAACATACACTGTCATTTCTCCTACAGTAAAAAGCACATGCAGTAGCCATCAGAAACATCCTCTTCCAACCTGGAGACACGTACAGCTTTCAGTCTCTTGCTGTGATACTCATCTGCAGTCATGTAAATCCCTGAAGGTGTTATAAGTTTGTCCTCCATGTTGGACACATAGCAGCCGATGCTGGTCATCTGAGTCGAGGCGTTTTTGGAACACTGCTGGTCCTGGTTTCTTAACATGACGGTCTGTTTAAAAGTCGAGAAAACGCTTGAATGTTGTCTCAAAAACTGTGACATTTTTGAAAGGTGTGTGTATGCACCTGCGTGTCCCTGCTGAACATCTCAATTCCTCTGTCAGGCCTTTTCTTAGCTATGGTTTGCACAGCAGCATGATGATACTTAGCCTTTGTGACTTTATGACGGTATCCTCCAAGAAATGCCTTTCCTCGAGTGGCCCTCTCGATTTCCACCACCACATCCTGATATGTGTCTGCATCTTAAAGAAACATACTTGTCAAACTTGTCTTATATTTTGTCTGTTCATACGCATCTGTAGTTTTGATGGTACCTGTTTGCACTCTAACAGTGATGACATCCGGCATGTTGTATTCTTGCTGTGGTTTGATTTGTCTAATGGGGTAATTCTCTGGATCTAATGAGCTCAACTCAAACTGGACCATCCCATGTGGCTGTACACCAATGTCCATCAGCGTCTGGTCATCATCGACACACTTTTCTAAACCAAACGAAGCAAACATTTCTCAAAATATTTTCCTTTGTGTTCCACAGAACAATTTTTTCCATCTCTCCTATGAGGGATACTTCAGCCATCATTTTGACTTATAAAAGCCAAAGGAATAAAATGCAAATCTCTTACCATCTAAAGTGATCTGTATGTTATCTGATGGCACTCTGAGCTCAAAGGCAAAGTGGTTTTTCAGATCCAGGATTGTAAGGCCAATAGTAAAGGCAACCGTTATCATGTGCCTATCTGGCATTAGCAAGATCTTAACTGAAAGAAAAAGAAACACAAATGTTGCATGAACATGAATCTTTGTGTAAATAAACAAACAATTAAGGGATAGATGGACGCGCCTGGCCCGAATTTAACTTCGGTCTGTGTTTGGTTATAATATAATTTATTTTATTAATATTAATGTTTTATTGTATATAAATTGTATTCAATTGAAACTACTCAACGAAGTTAAGTTTGAGCTACATGACGTTAGTTTATGTTGGTGCACCTGAAACCGTCAATAGATCGACGTCACGCCTCGTTGAATGTTGCGCCATCTTGGGAGGATGGCTGCTAGTGCGTTCAATGCAGTGTTTTGTTTCTCTTGTTTGATTAGGAAATATAACCAGGTCGGTCTTGATGTGTTAAAAAACTGCAATAGCATTACGCAGAGTCGTTCAGGAAAAGCCTGTGGTTCTTTCACTTTCGATTTCTCCATTTATAAAACAAAACAAGTAACGGTACATATCAAAACAATAATAGCAGTGGAGTATTATCCTCCCAAGATGGCGGCGCCACCGCAACATAGGGCGTGACGTCAGCTTCACATTCTCTATAGCCTATTATTACATGGTAATATACTGTATTGTAATACTAAACGTGACTTTTACTGTTTTAACATATCTGACCATATCAAGAAGCCCCACTTTTAGTTGTTAGTGAAAATGCTACTTTTTTTACCTGTTGCTGTCGAGTTTCCAACCTCACTGGATGACATGATCTTGGTTTCACTTCCATGAGGATTTATTTCGTATCGATTCGCTTGAGAAGTTGCATCCGCGATGTTTTCTTCTTGTAAAATCATGTCTGTTGATGTATAGACGTTAAATGTGATATTTTGATCTTCGTCGACAACTTCTTGATCTTCGTTCTCAGTTTGATTGACATCTTGTATGGGGACCCGCACCGCACGTCGCTCGGGTTCAGGACTGTTATATTCACTGTCGTGCTTTGACATGACAAAGCTGTCGCGCCACCATAACACTACACCTTATGTCAGTTTAAGCGTATTTTTCAAGAAATTTAATCGCGAAAGCTATATTAAGGGGTGAAATAAACGAGCCGTGCTGTGGTTTAGACTTGTCAGAGTGAGTGTGTGGTGTTTGGCCGCTGCTATGGTAACCATGGTATGTGTGATTCGCGAGTCATTCATTTGATTCTTTGTAATTATTTGGCTTTGTAAAACACTCGACCGAAAGCAGAGTGAAAAAGACAGTGAGGTGGAAGCAGTAGTATTGTTAATAATGATTATAATAATTAAGTATTAAAAATACCATTAGTTCATACAGACGTCACGTGAATGTTTTCTGTACAGTAGGCAGCTCTTATTAACACAATACCACAGTATTTATCCTGTTTTTATCACTTGACACAAACTATGAGCCAAATAACCTAAAAAGACAGTGACAATATATCAATTTGTCATTTGATGGCAGAGCGATAGCTAAAAGATTCGGCGAATCGTGTTTTAGACGGTTCATTGAACAAACTGTCCAAAAGAATCGATTCACTGATTCAGACTTAACAAAGCGCAGACAAGTATGGTGCTGATGCTAATTGAATTAGGATATATTGAGACAGCTTAAAACAGAGATATTGAAAAGTAAGAAAAATCAATGTAATGCATTTTAATCCAGGGTGTGTGTTGCCATGTTTACACATGAAAGGGTTTTATTTATTTACACTTAGGCCTAAACTTAAATGAGTCATTTGCAATATTTAAAAACAGGTATGGGTTACAGTATGTCTGCTTTATCATATCATACATCTTCAACCACTTTAACACTTTGGTTTGATTAATACTTTTTAAAATTGTGACTAATGCATATGTATGCATGTACAATGTATGATTTTAACGTGCATGTAAAAACTCAAGAGGTAGGTAGTAAAAACTATTGCCGAACAATACTGTTGTATTCTTTAAGATCGGCAAGAGATGTGAATTTAAAACTGCTGGCAGCAATCAAGACAGGTAATTCCATTCCAAAGACTTCTTTCCACTTTGATAAAAAAAGTTGATTCATCAGGTTATTACATGTGAAAATGGAACACTTGGCAGAGAACAACGCCATTTCAAGTACATTAGTCAGTAATCTGTAGCATGCACTGTGATCATAAGGTGACATCGCAGTTATTCATGAGCTCATGAAAAAGAACTAGAGGTGGTCCTGTAAATTTTGAATCTTGATTGACACTTATTTTACTAGAAAGATGAGAATTAAGATCATGTTATCAATCTGTAGGTCTGGACTAATTACTAGAGAATGTGACAAATAGTTCTAATGTTGGACTGTAAATCTTTGGGCAGAATACCTTATAGTGCTTTCATATGGTTTACCAATATAAGATTATCATTAAAATAATAAATTATGAGAGACTGCTCTGACTTTACGGATTACAGAATGTCAAAATCTTATTAAAACATGGAACATTACCACACGACACAAACTGTTTTGAATCAGATTTGAAGGATCCATTAATGAAGCGACTTAGTGAGCCTATTACGAAAAGCTGCTTTTATTGATTTATTGTTTATTTAATTGTATATTGTGAGTAACAACAATGACATTTAAATGCAAAACAAGTAAGAAAATACTCACTTGTTAATTTTGCCATTATCGTTCTGTGACATTTGTTTGTGCACTGGTTCACCTGTCTGGAAGAGCGATGCTGATTCTATTAAACAAAGTCAGCCCTGCCCCCTTTTTCTCATGCCTCAGAGGCGTTCTGGTGAAACAAAAAGAGTGGGCACACATATGCACCATGGTAGATGAATTCATTCTGGTTCAACAAATGAAGAAACCTTTCTTCAGTTAAAGAGTTTATTTGCAAAAACAGATTCTTTTTTAAGAATCTTCATAAATCTTTTTCAGAAATCATATTGTGCATTTCAAGTTATATCAATCAAACTTAAATTGGGTTATTTTGATTAAAATACAGCAAACTTACACAATAACAAACATATAATTGAAATAGAAATAGTAGACGCTGTAACATCTGCATTATGGATTCATTTTCACTTCCAGTTAGAAAGCTGCTCTAATATCATCTGAACTCATCCATGCAAAGATTATGGGTGCGTGGATAAACTAAAATCTGCAGTTTCCTAACAGTTCCTTTCCGTTCATGTTTTGGTTATAAAATTTGGTTGGATAATATATAGTTGTAGAAAATGTAAAATAAAGAATTGGCTATTATTAACATAATCATCACTCTTTGGATACAAATTGTACAAGTTCATATGAGCGGTACAAGGTTTATATGAATGGTTTACTTCACGGATTATATTTTAATAACACTTTGAAATTCCAGTTGTGTTTATGCAACAGTGCCCATTATACTTTATCAAGACTGTAAATGATTTTCTTTAAATTGGCAGTTTGACAAAACTATGATACTATTAAACCGATAGTTCACCCAAAAATAAAAATTCTGTCATCATTTACTCACCCTCATGTCAATCCAAACCTGTTTGACTTACTTTCATCTGCAGAACACAAAAGAAGATATTTTGAACAATGTTGGTAATCGAATAGCGCTGGCACTCATTCACTTCTACACAAAACCAATGCAAGTGAATTGGTGCCAATTACCAACATTCTTCAAAATATTTTTTGTGTTCTGCGGAAAAAAGAAAGTCTGGTTTGAGAGGGTGAGTAAACGATGACAGAATGTGTCTTTCCCCCCATGACTTCTACTCCATTTCTTAAGGTTAGGCTATGCCTCAGAGAAAACAGGGATTTCCCCAACCGCAAAACTATGTCTCGACTGTACGTACAGTATCAGTAGATGCACCCAACAGGCGTCGATTACAGTACATTTATAGAAGCCTAAAAACCCTGCATGGAGACTCTGAATAAATAAATAAAATCAGTTTTACTGTAAAGATGTTTCCAAGTGCATTTATTTGAATATTGTTATTAATTATAATAAGCTGTTTAGTTTTAGCTGTCATAAAATCCTTGTAAGAGCTGGGGCTGTTTTGCACAGCCTAAAAATATAATTATTGCACTTCATTATCATAAATATTATTATTTAAATAAGAGTTATGTTTGGAAAGGCATAACATCTGACTTAACTGGTGTGCACGACGGGAGAGACAGAGCAGGTGACAGCCAAAATTAGATGCGTGTTGCTGTTTTAGGCAGCAGAAGCCGGCACTCAAGTTGAGATTGTGTGCAGCTAAACTACTGGCATAGCAGCACGAGACCCGTGATTTCACTGGAACTGTTACGCAAGGTGAGATTTGTTTACTGTTCGGTGAAGCGCGAACAATTTAGTGGAAGCGGCGGGCCAGGTGTCGGCTGTGCATGCCCTAGTTCAACATTTCCTCGAAATGTGAGTACAAATGTCAAAACCTCTGTTGTTCACCGACACTCTTCTGTACGAACGGTAGTTCTGTGAAGACAGCGACCTTGAGAGAGACATGAATTCTTCTTATCTGTGATCTTTCTGGAAATGGACTGGTCACTTTAAATGTGTGAGTTTAGGAGTACTGTGTCATATTACGGATACTAAGAAGTTCCTGTTGGTTAAAGGAATACACTGTACATCTGATTTCAAAGACAATCTGAACAAATTACAGTTATAGCAATTTACTTTACAAAGAGTAACTGTTTATTGAACTTTACTTTATTTTGAATATTAAATTTATCTTCAGGAGGATGGATCCATTAGATGACGTAGATGATGATGACGAAGATCTTTTTGATGCTGCCATCCAACTGAGCATCCAAGAGTCTTGTAATGACATTGCCTCCCTTGGAAGGTGCCATGAATAGATTATATTTTTACTGTATATTGTTATATGTTTCCTATATACAAACAAGAAAATGTTACAATTTTACCCATCATGATGATGCTTCTTGTTCTGTCCTGCGAATAAATCCAGTGTGGAACATCAAAAAATCTTGGATGCAATTTTCCGAGGTGAAAATTCCCAATGTATGATTACAGTATGTGCTTGCTATAAAACATTAATATTAGTTGACAAATAGGCATTAGAAAGTCAACAGTTTTTGTTTTAAGTGAATGAAGTATTAAATGGGGGTAATTGGACACAGTATGCAGATGTGTGCGTGTCATCTGGCCCCACAGGAGATCTTTTCGCTCTAGAGAAGCTGTCCGATTATCCTGCTGCATTCACTGAGGTGGACAGCAGAGGATGGTACCCGCTCCACAGAGCTGCTGTCCAACAGTCTGTACAGGTGCTGGAGATGGTCATTTATGGTGAGATAGAAGTAAACTGCTGTAGTTTGCAAGTATTTCTTATAATTGCTCAATCTGCAATGCTTCATTTTGACCTTTTCCCTGCCGTTTAAGGAATGGTGAAATAAATAGCATCAAATTGCTCTTTTTTTAGTATTCATGGAAGACAGTAGGTCACCTTATAATTACAACTGTTATCAATTACTCATCCGCATGTTGTTCCAAACCTGTATGACAGGGAATCTAATGTAAATGAGGATATTAAATTCTATCATTATTTAAAATAAAGCCATTTCACAAGAATGATAACTATAACAATAACTGTAGGCCTATTAGCATCCATACCAATGGACACTGCAAAAAACTGTAATTATCCGGCAGCTGGGGTGGCAGTAGAATACCGTAAAATTAGTTTTGTCACATAAAATTACAATGTTTTTCTTGTAAATTTGCAGTCTTTCGTGTAATTTGATGTTTTTACAGTATTTAAAAAATAAAAAAACATTAAAATTTCGTAAAATAACAAGTTTGTAATAAGTTACAAGTAGGGATGCAACAATATTATCAATATTGTATTATCGCAATCGCAAAATTGGTCACATGACACGATGCCTGATGAAAAAATAATAAATGTTACTTTTGGCAAGGTCCATCTGGAGCAATTATTTTAGTTTATAAAAGGGATTTTTAGGTCATTTGGCCCGTCTCATACTATAACTCATACCTCTAAGCATAATATGATTAGACGATAAAGAAAAGAGGATGCTTATGGCACCTTACCAAGTCATCATTTGTCATATAAATACCGTACCGTGGACGTTACACCGAGGTATTATCGTACAGGGAGATTTTGATATTGTTCCATCCCTAGTTACAAGTATACGTGTTTGTAATGTAGTTACATAGTTTGTAACAAGTATACGTGAAAATCTGTAAAGAAATAACAGAAACATTTTGTAAAGTCAAATATTTTTTTACAGTGCAATATTTTTTTTACTGCGCTTTGCAGCTTCACATTTTTAAATCCTTTAATCGAGTCCTTGAACTAAAATGGATTACCTTCATTTTTTATTTATAATCTTTATAGTTATTATTATCATTCTTGATATGATTAGGTCACTAGTAAAACATGAGAGCAAGTTATTGGTATACATTTGCTGTCATTTAAAATGCTCAGCAGTTTGGTTGAAAACAGGTTCTTACAGATTATCCTTAGAGAGAGAAACTGCAGCTGGAGAGACGCCATTGATTTTGGCCATTCAAGCGGGTCTGGTGGAGAATGTGAGGACCCTGCTTGAACATGGAGCTTCACCCAACAGGGCCAACAGCAAGAACGAATTTCCCCTATTACTGGGTACTAAAACCATAAATATTACTCACTTGAATCTCAAATGATCTACACTAGCATTCAAAATAAGTTCCAAAACATGTTTTGTGCTACAGCTGTAAGAACAGATTCATTTGAAATAGCTTTCACACTTCTATCACGAGGCGCATCTGTGAACCAAGCCTGCCTTAAAAAGTGGACTGCCGTTCACGAAGCTGCCAAGGTGGGCTGCACTGATATTCTTCAGCTCCTGCTTCAGCGTGGAGGCGACGTATCTGAGGTAGACCAGAATGACATGACGCCTATAGAGATTGCCGCAGAAAACGCCCGAGCAGAAGTGTTGGACATCCTCATTCACTACGGTAATACTCTTTGACAAACCTACACCTACATTTTTACACTAAAGCATTAAACTAAAGCAAAAATGTCCTCCCCACCACTAGGTGGCGATGTAAATGCCCAGGCGCCAAACGGAGACAGTGTTTTATATGATGCTGCTGGCTCTGGCAATCCTGACTGCATTGAGCTTCTACTTCAACATGGAGCTGATCCCAACAAAGCTAATCTTTCCTCACGGTTGCCGATCCACCGCGCGGCTTACGAAGGGCATTACCTGTTAGTTCAAAGAGAGCTGCAAACACACACCATTCCTACTATTCCATTTCCATTTAGTCATTTAGCAGACGCTTTTATCCAAAGCGACTTACAAATGAGGTAAACAGTGGAAGCAATTGGAACAACATAAGGACAACAAAAAGCATAAGAGCAGTAAAACTGGTCTCATATAGCTTACCACAATTTACAAAGCTAATTTTTTTTAAGGATAGAAAGAGTAGAAAAGAGATAGAAGTTAGAACTAATCGGTCAGGTGCTGACAGAAGAGATGTGCTTTCAGCCAATTCTTAAAGATGGCTACAGAATCTGCTGATTTTGTAGCAGCGGGCAGATCATTCCACAAATGTGGAAGAGATCCAGAGATGGTTCGCGAGTGATTTTTTCCCTTTTTGGGATGGCACTACAAGACGTCGTTCATTTGCAGAGCGTAGGAATCTGGTGGGTACATAAGTCTGTATTAGCGAGTGAAGATATGGGGGGGCCGAACCAGTAGTGGTTTTGTAGGCCAAGAGCAGACCTTTGAATTTGATGCGAGCGACTATAGGGAGCCAATGTAACTTGATGAAGAGAGGAGTGACGTGTGCTCTCTTCGGTTCATTGAAGGCCACTCTTGCCGCTGCTTTCTGGATCATTTGTAGAGGTTTGGTTGTGCAATCTGGAAGTCCAGCTAGTAGCGCATTACAATAGTTCAGTCTGGACAGGACAAGAGCCTGGACTAGGACAGGATAGGTCTAATTTTCCTAATGTTGTAGTGGATAAATCTACAGGACCGGGTGGTGCGGCAACATGATCCGTGAAGTTTAGCTGATCATCGATTACCACTCCCAGGTTTCTGGCCGTTCTGGAGGGTGTGATGGTTGATGAGCCTGGTTGAATAGAGAGGTTGTGGTGAATTTTTGGGTCAGCCGGGATTACAAGCAGTTCTGTTTTTGCAAGGTTCAGCTGCAGGTGATGGTCCTTCATCCAGAGCGAAATGTCACTCAGGCATGCTGAAATGCGTGCAGAAACAGTCGGATCGTCAGGCTGAAATGACAGGTGGAGTTGTGTATCATCTGCATAGGAGTGATAGGAAAAGCCATGTTTCCGAATGACAGAACCTAGGGATGTCATGTATACGGAAAAGAGCAACGGACCAAGCACTGAGCCCTGAGGCACCCCTGTATTGAGTCCCCTGTTGGGACTCAAATACTCTAAATGACCTACCTGAGAGGTAAGACTTGAAACATTGTAGCACCATTCCAGATTCACCCATAGCCTTGAGGGTCGATAGAAGACTGTGGTGGTTAAAGGTGTCAAATGGCAGCAGATAGATCCAGTAGGATGAGTACAGATGAATTAGAGGCTGCTCTTGCCAGTCTCAGGGCTTCAATGACCGAGAGCAGCGCAGTCTCTGTGGAATGAGCGCTCTTGAAACCAGACTGGTTGCTGTCCAGGGGGTTGTTCTGCGTGAGAAGGAGGAGAGCTGGTTAAATACAACACGCTCAAGAGTTTTGGCAATGAAGGGGAGTAGAGATACCGGTCTGTAGTTATCTAACAGTGCAGGATTAAGAGTGGGTTTCTTCAGTAGCGGGGTAATATGGGCCTCTTTGAAGACTGTGGGAAATGTACCAGTGGTGAGAGACGAGTTGATAATGTGGGTCAGAGCAGGAATAACCGATGGAGAGGTGGCCTGGAGGAGATGGGTGGGGATGGGATCTAGCGGGCAGGTAGTCGGTGGTTAGAAGAAATGACCTTGGAAACGTCATCTTCAGATAGGAGAGAGAAAGAGGGGATCGAGCATGTGTCGTGGGTTTGGGCGTTTTCAAGATTCGGCGGCACAGAGAACTGACTGCTGATGGTGGTCGTTTTCTTTACGAAGAAAGACGCAAAATCATCAGCTGTTAAGTCCGATGGAGGTGAGGGGGCAGGCGGGCAAAGAAGAGCAGAGAAGGATTTAAAGAGAGTACAAGAGTCAGGCGAGTTGTTGATTTTAGCGTGGTAGTACTGAGTTTTCGCAGAGACATCAGCAGAGAAAGAAGAGAGGAGAGACTGATAGAGACGGAGGTCAGTAGGTTCTTTAGATTTGCGCCACTTTCTCTCGGCAGACCTGAGCGTGGCACGATGCTCACGGAGAACATCAGATAATCAGGGTGCAGAAGGGGATGCACGGGCTTGCCAAGATTTAAGCGGTCATAAGCTGTCTAAGCAGGAAGTTAATGTGGAGCAAAGAGTGTCGGCAGCGCTTTTACTTTTATCAACTCAATGAACTTTGGCATTAACAATAAAATACTAGACACGATTAGACTTGCAAAATCAAAACAGGCTTTACAACACAAACAACATCTACATTTCACTATTGATGCAATATAGGGAGGCTCAGAGATGACTTATTTTTGTATGCAAAACATGGAAGCGAGTTAGCATTTTAGGTCTTCTGGTTCCATTGCTCCAAAGTTTATTTAAGTTTTTTTAATGGGTTTTTGGTAAATCGCCCGAAATAAGGTCTGTGGTAAACAAAACCTCTAAATATTTTCACATTATATTCTATGAAATAAAACACACCAATTATAACCTGTTTGGGATTTTTTAAAACCTTATGGTGTCTTAAAAACGGCGGTTGCTAACAAGTTGCTAAAAGTGACTACTTTCTTTGGCATTTAAAGCTCACAAATAATGCAACATGGGCACAAATCTCTTAAAACGTATGCGGATTCATTCATGGAGTAATTACAGATAAAAACAGATTTTTAATCAAGTTTGAAAGAGTTGTGGGAGGCTTGGTGGTGGTGACGTTGATATCGAGCGACCTTAAGTGTAGACTGTTTATAGCATTGTGTTAGCTTTTTACTTCTGACGATTGTATTTTGGCTTCAAAAGTAACAAATGAGGTGTTAATTTGTAAAGATTAACTTGATAGACAAAACCTGTAAACATCATAAACCTTTGTTAATCACAGAGCTTGTTTTTTGCGATCTTCCAAATTAAAGCCTATGAGAAAAATGCATAGGCTTTTGGTCGAGGGAACCAGCGTGGTGCTTACTTCTGGGTTAGCCTACAAAAATACTTCATATCTCTGAGGTACTGGATTGTTTGTGCACCACAAACTATAATGTAGAAGCAAGTTACGATATCTGGTACGATCTCTTTACAGGGCTCTGAGAATGCTCATCCCCGTAACCACAAAAGAAGCTCTCCATCTCTCACGCCAGAGCCCAGTTCATTCAGCGACAGACGGAGGTCACATCCAGTGTCTGGAGTTCCTGCTGGAGAAAGGCTTTGATGTCAATGCTCTTCTGGACACGCACGTCTCTGAGACCTACGGCGACACAAGACAGACCGCCTTATACTTTGCTGTCTCCAATGGAGATGTGAGCAGCACTCAGGTGCTGTTAAACGCTGGAGCCAGAACGGACCTGGATCCTCTGCACTGCCTCCTTGTGGCAGTGAGATCCGGGAGGTACGAGATTGTCAAGTTGCTCTTGGCCAGACAGGCTGATGTGAACTGTTACTTCACGATGGTCAACGACACGGTGTTCCCCACTGCACTACAATACTGTCTGAAAGACGAGATGATGATGCGACTGCTTTTAAACGGCGGTTATCATGCGGAAAAATGCTTCTGGTGTCATCATGATTTAACATGGGGGAATTACTCAGAACATCCAAGAGATAAGATCCCAGTGAGTTGAAAAGCTGTAAAGGGATAGTTAAAAATTCTGTCATCTTTTATTCATCCACATGTCGTTACAAACCTGTATATGACTCTTTCTTGTGTGGAACACATTTGAGAAATGTCTTAGTGGTTTTGTGTCCATACAATGGCAGTGCGTTCCAAATGGGATATATCGCCCTTCGAAGGGCACTTAAGAGTGAAAAGTGCCCACTTTTTAAAGGGTACAACTGATGGACACAGACTGTCCCCATGATTCTTTGCGCAGATTCTTTGCGTGGCAACGGCGCCTCCTTATGGCCGCGGGATGATGACGCAGAAGGGCACTTCAAGAAACAGTCGTTTGGTCCCCTACACCCTTCAACCCTTTGAAGCTCTCACTCCGGAGGGTAAACCCTTTGAAGGGGTTAGGGCAAAGGGATGAGCCCTACGAAATGTAACGCAGGGTGGAAGTCAATGGAGGCCAATGTTGTTTGGTTACCAACATTCTTCAAAATATCTTCTTCTGTGTTCTGCATAAGAATGAAAGTCATACAGGTTTGAAATGACATGAGGGTGAGTAAATGAAAGGATTTTCATACTTCATACCTATGTAGGGAGCTTATGAAAGAACTAATGTTTTAATGCTAACTTACCGCTGAGGAAAATACAGTATATCATACTATGTGGGTTATACATATATTTGTCTTGTCTTCTCTTGTATGTAGTTCTGTGATTTTATCAGCGTCTCTTCGCTCGTCCAGCTCTCCGGAAGAGCTGTACGGGTTCTCTTGGATTATGTCAGTCATGTTTCCATCTGCTCAAAACTGAAGATGGTTCTGAGGAAGCATAAAGAGTGGTCAGACATCTCAGACATATTGGGTAAGATCAATCGAAAGACTACTTAAAGGAATAGATCACACAAAAATAAATATGATGTCATTATTTATTCATCCTCTTATTGTTAAAAACCTGTGTGTGTTTCTTTCATCTGTGGACGACAAAAGAAGATATTTTGAGAAATGTCTCAGTGGTTTGGTGTCCATATAATGGAAGTCAATGTTGTTTGTTAAACATTCTTAAAAATATCCTCTTTTGTGTTCTGCAGAGAAAAGAAAGTTAAACAAGGGTGAAATTACATGAGGGTGAATAAATGATAGAATTTTCATTTTTGGGCCAGCTATCTTTTTAAAGCTCTTTAAGAAACATAAGTCCTGTACAGAAATCCAAAACAGTGAAAGTTGTTTTTCTTGTAAATCTTTGAATTTTCCAGGAAACCCTCGTTCATTGAAGCATCTAAGCAGACTAGTCATCAGGAGAGAGATGACCCCACGCAGGCTGGGTGATCCAGACTTCATATACTCAGGTCCTTTCCCACCTGGACTGAAAAGCTATCTGACATACAAAGAGTATGATCTGTATGGAAGAATCAGTGTCAGGTGTGATGCTCTTTTCTAAAGGTAGAAAATAGTTTTAGCAGGTTAGAGAGTCCATGACAACATTCAAGTATATACCTAAACATTAGGAAAAATATTCAAATTAAAATAGGATTTCTCTTAAAGCAAACAGACCAAACATATTGATGACTCATCCTACACACACTTTGTGTCCATTCAAGTATGAGACTGTCCATCCACCTTATATAACTTAAGTCAAAATGTAAACCAAATCTACTGGTTTTTGGAAAACAAAAGGACAAGCTCTTTGATAGGCCCCGCCCCATCTTCATTTTACCATAGGATACTGAGTGATACTTCAGGAAAGAAAATTGTGCACCTTAATTAATCTGTTTGTCTTTAACTTTTAGAAAGAAAACTGTATTTTGCAATGGCCTGGGAGAGATTGATAATACCATTGGATTGTTAGAAGGTTGATATGACCAGAGGTTTATCCATGTCTTTCAAACAGACCTTGCCTCCAAATGAATGTCTCGGTGCTATTTGTGCAATAAAATAATGTTCCGGCTAAATGTTGCCAAAAAACATGTTTATATCAGATAAAAATAAAAGCATTGATGCCAGATCCTGTTCTGAGTCTACAATCAAGATGTTCCATTCATTTATGTGTTAAAATTTAATACACTTATAAAACACACAAGCAGTTTTTATTGTGTCATTGAACATAACATCACTCTGCAGTGATAAACAGCGGCACTAGAATGACCTGCATTATCACAGTCATTTAAGCAGGTTGTATCTATTTATAGCTTTATGTCACATTAATATCAATATGCATGCTTGCTTCCCTCTCAAAGAGAAACTTTGACTCGTGCAATGCCACAATCTCGCAACCTTGTGATAAAGAGACAACCGTGAGAATCATTGGACATATTAGCTCACTGTACATCTGAGGCTTTTTATCAGATACCATACAAGTACACCTGATAATTTCTGCTGATAGAAATGTTTACGATATGTTGAAAAAATGTTAGCGAATAATGACACTGCAAAACCCAAGTCATGTTTTACTTCACATATACGTTAAATCAGATAGTGTCATTTTTAGCGGTCATGACCTGGCTACAGTTTAGAAGTTTAACCATTTCATATAATGGTCATTTAAGAAACGCATTGTTAAAGGTTTCATTTGAAAGGAAACAGGGAAAAGTTAGGACTGCACTTTATTTTATGGGGTTGTTCCCTTGACACTTTAAATTTAGCTTGAATGAATGCAAATCTGGTCTCCGTGGTGACACATCATCCTTTGGACATACTCCAAATACTGCTTTGCACCCCCCGCCCCTCAAATTCCTCCACTAGATTATCTTTCTGCGGCACGCTCTTATTCGGGGAACTACTACGAACGCATCTCGCAAACTACAAACAATTAAAGGGAGAGTAAGAGTGCATACTCAGAAAACAAAGCGTAGAATTACAAGTATGAGCATTTTTGGCTACCAAAAAGAGCTTGGTGAGTATGAGGACATCAGTGAAGATGACCTTCTGGCCTCCTTAACCAGCGAGTAGATCCGGGAGCTGGAGAAGATTGTGGCTGAAATGGAACGTGATGAGAATATACCCATCGGACTGAGAGGCTGTGTCCACCGAGGCGTTTACGCCTGCGGCCGGCATGTTTTTTCAATTGTTTCCTATGGAAACGCCGCGCTTTAAAAAAAAAGCCATCAGCTGACGTTTTTTTTCTGCGCTCTGCGCTGGTGCTATGCGTTTTTTCACGCTCAGCGCCGGCGTTCGACCGAGCGCCCTGAGTTGAAAAATGCTCAACTTTGGGCAGAACGCTGCGCCTGCAGCGGGCGTTTTCAGCCACGTAAATGCGCCTCGGTGGACACAGCCCCTTAGGCAGGAGGACCAGACAGCCAAACGGTCAACGGGAACGTTTAGCCGAGAGGATCTGCTAAAGTGGGAGAATGACAATAACAGTTTGTTAAAGGTACGTTAAAGGTGCTGTGTGTAATTTTTGGGAGGATCTATTGACAGAAATGCAATATAATATACATAACTATACTTCAGAGGTGTATAAAGACCTTACATAATGAAGCGTTTTTATGACCTTAGAATGAGCTATTTCTATCTATATACACCGCGGGTCCCCTTACATGGAATTCACCATGTTGTTTCTACAGTAGCCCTAAACGGACAATCTGCTCTACAGAGCGTTTCGTAAATACGTTATCACCTTCAGCAAAAAAGCAAAACGTGACGACATCTTAGTTCTGTGTCAGCCACCATTTTCTTCAAAAGCGAGGGGGGGTAGAGTGAGCCGTTGGTTGCAATTCGCAACCTCACCGCTAGATGCCGCTAAATTTCATACACTAGACCTTTAATGCATTGGTTACCATTTCAGCATTTAGTAATTCACTGATAAAATCAAAAGAAGCTGAAAACTATATTACTTTTTGTTAGTCCATGTTAGCTAATGCTTTCAACAAATACAAATTTATTGTTAAGTGTTATTTATATATTAATATTGGTCTTAACAAAAAAACACAATGAAAATGTTGGATAGTGTCTGCATTGTTAGAAACAATGGTCAAAGATGGTCCCAAGCTGTCACTGGGACATTCCCTTTAAAAAGGTGCTAATATGTACCATTTAGGTATAGATATGGACTTGTATACACTTGGTAACAGAATATGCATACATGCATATACACTCTATAGATGCAAATATGTATTCTTTGAAAGGACAATTTTTGACCATTTTACAGCATTTAAGATTCATCATAAATAGTTCAAGTTGGTAATGTGACAGTGTATTTTAACATCATTATGTGGTTTATAATTCAATTTAAATTCTGTCATGATATCAGCTTTTCACATTTTTTACATGATTATTGTGGCCAAGAGAAAACACAACAATCGTATCATTGAAAATCTATTCCATTCTTTTTTCAACAAATAATATCGCTCAGTCAAATTCAGCCAAATCATATTTAATCTTATTTATTTAGTTTTTTGGCTGATGAAACTTAAAACACAAGTGAGTTTGTAACCATTTATGTGTAGTATTATACAATATTGATAATCATGTTTTTTTTAGATCACGGTTATTTGTCAATACCCATAAATTGTGACACCCCTTAGTCAACTGTATTCATTTTCTTTAGATTAGTGATTTAAAGGAACGGTTCACCCAAAAATAAAAATTCTGTCTTCATTTACGCACAGAGACAGATATTTGGAAGAATGCTTGTAACACCAAACAGTTCTTGGTCACCATTGACTACCACAGAAGGAATTTTTTTTTTGATCTGTTGTACACAAAAGAAGATATTTTGAAGAATGTAGGCAAACAAACAGTTCTGGGGCACTATTGACTAACATTGTACGTTTTCCTACTATTGTAGTCAATGGTGGCCAAGAACTGTTTGGTTACAAGCATTCTTCCGAATATCTTTCTCCGTGTTCATCAGAACAAAGAAATGTATACAGGTTTAGAACAACTTGAGGGTGTGTAAATGATGACAGAAGTTTTATTTTTGGGTGAACTGTTCCTTTAAGTGCAACATTCATGCCAACATTACTTTCATAATGTTTGCTTGTGTAGTTGATTCAGCTGGTCATATGGTATTGCCAGTGTTTGTTTTTCTTGGTGATCCGCAGGACAGTATGGATGAGAGCCAGACAGATAAGAGTGAAGAATGCGCCACTGAAGAGCCTGTGGATAATGAAGACAAGGGCGGACAGCACAATAGAGGCCACAAACAAAAGGGAGACGGAAAGAAACATGCTAGGTCAAGCAACAGGAATTTCATAGGTTGCAATACCAATGACAACATTAGTAACAGTGTCCTCCATCGTATGAATTCAAACTTAAACATTACACCATAAGGCCAAGTGGTAACCCTACTGATATTGAAAAGACCTTGGAGAAGACCTTAAGCATGGATGCTTTTGTGAGTTCAGTCAACCTAAACGACATCGAGAACATCTCCCGTGTGGTTTTGCTAAGTTTTGCTGAAGCTTTGACCTCCAACACTCAAGTTAAGACCCTCAGTCTTGCCAACACCCATGCAGATGACCATGTGGTAGTTACAAGGTAAACTAACGGTTTGCTTCACTGAGAAAGGTAAAAGAAGGAACTCAGGCCAAAATGATTTTTTAATGCTTTTGCTTAAAGGGGCGATGAATTAAGACCTCAATTTTAACCCGAGCTTTTGTTATATAAGAGTGAATCGTATTCAAGCAAACATCCTGTAAGTGTCAGAACTGAAAACGCCCTTGTTACTGAAATAACAACTGTTATTGACACCAGGCTCAGCGAACGCCAAGTCCTGGAATGCACCTATCTGATAGGTTGAACACCGCCTCCACAGAAAAATATCAATGACTACTTCTCTAGCCCCGCCCACTGGTTCGCGCATGACAGTACTGAAGTAAGTTGCGCAAAACCAGATAAAGCGAGCAAGCAATAAACATGCCGTTAAAGATCGCACAATATTGTGGAGTCAGTGCCTGGTTGTGGAAGAACACAGTCGCTGCATAACCTTCCTTCGGATTCCCACATTAGTAATGCGTGGTTGAAGTTTATTTTTAAAGAGGTTCCAGCTCACGTGCATGGGTAAAACATTACCGCGGATTCCTTTGTGAACAAGGCACAGGTCGACGCTGGATTTGCGGAGAGACTAAAATTAAAAAGCAGTGCTGTACCGTCAATATTGGATCCGATAGGAGTGGCGCAGCAATCTTATGTGAGTAAGACATATTTGTACTATGCGTCACTATTGCTTCGTTAGAGATCGCTTGATGTGCCCTGAGCCCTATTCGCACGGGATTAGCATTACCTGGGGACCTCTAGTCATTTGTAATACTTGCGGAGGTTGTCTGTGATCTTAATCCCGTGCGAATCGTTAAACACCATACAACTATAGGCTATACAAACTATACGCAAAGCCTTGCCATCACATCCGGGAAATAAGTCAGTAAATTTGAGTAAAATCACAGGCTTCATTTATCCCGTGCGAATGCACCACATGAAATACAGATGTGGGGAGGTAATTTATAAATCACACGAGGTCCCCAGATAATACTAATCCTGTGCGAATAGGGCGAATGTGTAACCTAACATTAAGTCTCTAACCAAAATCACAGAAGGCTCCAACTAAGTTTACTACGCAAACTGCTATCCAATCATAGCAGTGGGCGTTTACTTCCAAGCCTTCATGGCGGAACGCCCATTAAAACCGATCGTTTGTCAAGCCAGCCTCAAAACCCGGGTAGAAAATAGCCTATTACTTATTGATTTTTATGTTTTTGAATGTAAAAACCACACGAGCGTTATAAGTAGACCTCATACAACAGTATAAAACAATAAACAAGCCCAGTTCATCACACCTTTAAAGGGATAGTTCACCCAATAATAAAA
Source organism: Triplophysa rosa (assembly GCF_024868665.1). Classification (NCBI taxonomy): domain Eukaryota; kingdom Metazoa; phylum Chordata; class Actinopteri; order Cypriniformes; family Nemacheilidae; genus Triplophysa; species Triplophysa rosa. The sequence continues at coordinate 9,705,505 of NC_079892.1, forward strand.
ATGTTGTCATCATATTGTTCAACACATGACTCTTTCTTCTGTGGAACACAAAAGAAGATATTATGAGAAATGTCTCAGCGTTTTGTGTCCATATAATGGAAGTCAATGTTGTTTGGTTACCAACATTCTTCAAAATATCTTCTTCTGTGTTCTGCAGAAGAAAGAAAGTCATACAGGATTGGAAAGACACGAGAGTGAATTAAGGATGAAAGATTTCTCATTTTGGGTAAACTCCAAATTCAATAGAATTTTCACTAGAAACCTACAATCTCAGGACTTGGTTGACACCATTCATTTTAAAAGCAGGTCTCTTACTACTCTTACTAAGACTAAGCAATAATTACCCATTTATACCAAGAATTGAATTATTCATTCAGGGTTGCTTCTGGTTCAGATCATTTGTTATGACAGAATCATTAGCCAGGCGCTGGAACACATTGCTAGTATCGAGTCCAGCATTAAAACAGATTTTTAACAAAATCGACCAATCGGTCATCACTTTCAGTCATAAAAAGCCTCCATAAATGTAATGAATCTTAAAGACTTTAAAGAATAAATATCAATAAGGTGTCAATAAGGTTATAAATCTGTTAATTCATATTAGCTTTTGTGCGAAAATATACAACCATTGAAAAAATTAAGAAACCTTTCCAAATTTTCATATATCAGCATTTCTAGATGTATTATTGTCAGTCCAGTGTCTGTTGAATTTCAACAAAATCAAACCTCAGGAGGGACAGAGTCATCCAACAGCAATATGAAAGACTGACAGCATGACAAGACACATGAAAACTGTGATAAAAATAGGTTATCACATAAAAAAATAAACTGAACTTTTCCTAAATACATGTACAAATATTACTGTTGTATTGCTTAAAAGTGAATATGAACTTGTTTTCTTTGCAGTATTTGAGGTCTGAAAAACACAGAGCATCTGTTATTTTCACCTGTTTCCCCAGTTTTCATTTTCTGAAAATAAATGCAAATAGAAACAACTTTTCATTTGGAATTTGGGAGAAATATTGTTGGTAGTTCACAGAATGAAACAAAAATGATCATTTTACCTAAACACATACCTATTTTTTTAATGGTCTCTTAATTTTTAGGCGGCTGTATATGAACTTTACTTAGGGTATTCTGCTGTGGAAATTTACATTTTTGTGAAAGTTTTTAGTGCAATACAAAACAGTAGAGAAAACAATTCTTTTTTCTTTGCAGGCCCTCTCATCATTATTCCTGAGGATAAACAGCTGTTTCATCACACATACAGACACACAATAAAGATGTATCCAATTCGACTGATGAAACCAGCTTTACCCACTTGTTATATCTATACATGCTACATAAAAACACCATAAATCCTTTTTCTTTGATGATTTAACTTATTATAGGGTCAAACAGGAAAGTGCACAAGGAAATAACACAAGAATAGATTAGTAAGAATGAAGGCACCACATCTCAGGTTTGTAAATATCATTTATTTAAGTATAGAATTTAGTGTTTTCATTCCACATTCCAACCCACTTGTAAGATCTGATGTCAATTTTTACAGCACTATCCTTACAGGACAGCAATTTCAATTCAGACAGACAAATACTGTTAAACCAGCATTAATGAGACAAAGGTTTGTTGTTGTTTTTTTCATTACCTTAAATGTAGTTGTCAGTCAAGCATCTGCCTTTGAAAGCCTTGAATGAATTAAAGTTTAAATCGTGTTTGATGAAGTGCTATTCTTCTGTTTTTCTCAATATGAACGGAAATTCGATGGTATTCAGGAGCAAGCTGTACTTGCAACTTGCCGGTTCGAATCTACAGTATTTTATTTCCTTGTTAATATAAAGTGAAACCGAAAACTCTGTGACGTGCAACGTAGTCTGATCGCGATTACCACCGAAATCACATTTAAAGTGTTCAGCCAATGTGTTCCTGCAGTGAATTTCCTTTTGTTATTCGTGCAAAAATATATATAGCCTCAATATATCAGCGTGGTGTACATTTACAAGGGAAACAATACAAGGGACATACATAATCTGATAGGAGAACCTCTTAGCAAATCTAAGAATGCTAAACTAGGATTTGAATAAGAAAAATCGAAAGTACAGAAAAGTAGGGTATGAAAATAGTGTTATCTAAATCATTATTCAACAATTAATGGGGACGTCGAGCGTCCGTCCATCTCCCTTTTCCCGCTCAGAGGGAAAAACAAACGTTCAGGTCAACGAAATGATGAATCCTGGCGTTACACTTCACATGGTTATTCCAGGAGATTATTTTACAGAGGATAAATGACAAAACTTTACAGATTACATGAGGTATTGCACAGATTATTAAAAAAGCAACGAAAAGGCAACAAAAATATACAGCGATCTGAAACAAACGAACAAACAAACAAACAAACACGGAATTTGAGTAAAATTTGGGAAAGTTTCTGAATTTAGTATCACTGAATCTATTAGGTGGGTTTAGTGTCAAGTGGATTAATCTTCCCATTCATCATCATCCTCAAAGTCTTCGTCTTCGTCATCATCCTCATCTTCATCTGAAGCCCAAACAGATGACATAACTCATTACTGTCAAACCCACTTGCATTGCACAAGGAAGTCAATTGGTCATGCAAATATTTTGTGGGGTAAGATTAAGAGATTAAAATGAGAGGAAACAATAATAAATTGTGAAAGTGATGCTCTGTCATTTGTACAAAAGCTGAGAAAACTGCCCAATGAGAATTTCCAAGAAGTAGGGATGTAACAATATCATAATCTCACTGTACGGTAATACCTCGGTATAAAGTCCACAGTAAGGTATTTATTGATATATTTTAAATGCCAAATGATGACTTGGAAACGTGCCATAAGCATCCTCTTTTCTTCATCCTCTAATCATAACTGTTGCTTAGAGGTATGAGTTACAGTATGACATGGGTCAAATGACCTAAAAATCCCTTTTATAAAATAAAAGAATCGCACCAGATGGTCCTTGACAAAGGTAACACATCGATTATTTTTTTCGAACATTCTGTATTCGTTTCATACAGTCATGTGACCACGATAATATTGAGACAGTTTGGTTATTGCGATATTGATAATATTGTTATTAACTCTCCTGCTTTTCAGCAAACCTCACACCGTGCTCTCTCCATCAGCTCTTTTCTCTAGAAGACGGCAACTGATTTAAAGCCGTTTCTAGTGGCCGGCGGTGACCAATCCTGCGAGAGCGTGAAGCAGAGGCACTTACCTGAGGAGTGGATGGCTTTGCTCCTCTTTTGCATGACCTCCATCAGAGCTCCAACAATCCCCGCTGACTGTGCAGGGGTGGGTGGTCCTGAGTCATTATCTGATACCTGCGCATCCAAAAATAAATGCTGATGCATTAGTCATATCAAATGAACATATTAGGGACGAATGTACAAATGCAACAAATTAATGGACGGAAAAGAAGCTTGTGTATAAGAATGGTTGGGAATGGGTTTTCCACGTCTGAGGAAAAAAGGTCCAGCGTGTCATTTTTTGGAGGATCTTTTGACAAAAATGCAATATAATATAGATAACTATGTGTTCAGAGGTGTATAAAGACCTTACACAATGAAGTGTTATGTTTTTATTACCTTCGAATGAGCTATTTCTATCTACATACACCGCGGGTCCCCTTGCATGGAATTGGTCATGTTGTTTCTACAGTAGCCCTAAACGGACAAACTGCTCTACAGAGCACGTTTCATAAATACCCTTTCTCCTTTAGCAAAAAAGCGCAAATGTGACGACATCTTAGTCCTGCGTCAGCAACCGTAGTGCTTCAAAAGGCAGGGGTGGAGTGAGTCGTTGGTTGCTAGATGCGGTCACATTTTTGTGTAGTACTGGGGCCCTACAGGGTATCGTTTTGTCTCCTTTCCTCTTTAGTCTGTACACATCTGACTTTCAACGAAACTCTGACACATGTTTTCTTCAGAAATATTCAGATGATTCAGCTGTTGTGGGATGCATCAGGGAAGGAAACGAGGAGGAATATAGGAGTACAATTAAGGACTTTGTGGAATGGTGCAACAGTAACCATCTGAGACTGAATATCTCCAAGACTAAGGAAATGGTCATTGATTTTAGGAAGCGGATGCCCAGACGAGATCCAGTCTCTATTTTGGAAACGGTAGTGGACCTGGTTTCCAACTACAAGTACCTGGGAGTACAGCACGCAGTAAGTGAAACTAAGTCATATGTCTGTGTTTTGTTGGCAATCGGAGCGTACGTGCATAATGTACACAACACAAACTTATAGTGAATCAATAGTTATGCAGGGATAATGTACTGCGATGTATTGTGTGCTTGTGATTTAGTTCCTCCCCGCACACCCCCAGGAGGTTGTATTTTTCCGGAAATAATCGAACAGCTGTATCTATCTTTTAGAAATGTGATTAAACTAAATACTTTTCGAAGATACGAAGTATGCAATACTCAAGATTAATATGAGATTGGCAGAAACTGCGCATGTTATGGCAGCTTGAAGCTCCTCACCGTTTTGAGCTGGATGCCCTGTCGGATCTGGTCAAGCAGCGCGTCTCGTCCCATGGACGACACTGGCCTGTTGTTTTGCTCCACCTTCTTTAGCTGTGTGCCTCCCCTGATCTGATCCAGCAGAGCCGACTTGCCGCCCATGGGTGAGGGCACTGGTTCACTGTGGCCTCCATCCATGTCAGGGGGTGGTGGAGGTCCAGGTGGTGGTGGTGGTGGAGGTGGCGGAGGAGCGCCTCCTCCAGAGGGAGGTGGTGGGGGAGGTGGCATGGAGGCGGGAGAGGGTGGAGGGGGAGGAGGGTGGCCTCTGCTGGGTGGCGGTGGTGGAGGTGCTCCCATGCTCGGGCGGGATGGAGGAGGTGGAGGAGGGGCTGTTGTGGGTGCCCTTGAGGGTGGAGGCGGTGGTGGAGCTCCTCGTCCCCGGACCGGGGGTGGTGGAGGTGGGGGCCCAGAAGTGTGAGGAGGGGGTGGAGGAGGTGGGCCACCTCGGGAGGGTGGAGGCGGAGGTGCTGTCAGTAAAGAAAAATAGAGGTTTTAACGCAAAAGCCAGAAACAAACTCTTATTAGCAAAGCTTGGACATTACACCCAAATATAATTGTCATTGAAAACCTATATGTGATTCTTTCTTCTGTGGGGCACAGAAGAAGATATTTTAAGAAATGTAACCGTGGTTTTGTGTCCATTGAATTGGAAGTCAATGGGGGTCAGTGTTGTTCGGTTACCAACATTTTTCAAAATAATTTATTTTGTGTTTCTGCAGAAGAAAGTCATACAGGTTTGAAAAGGCATGAGGATGAGTAGTTGAAAGAATTTTTATTTTTGGGTGAACAATCAACTTTTAAGAGCCCATGAAATCAAAACTGGAGTTTTGTCAGCCGATTTGTTTGGCATGAATTTTGACTGAATTAACAGATTTTCTCGATTATCTTTATCTGTAGCTCATGGCCATGGGTTCCATTCCCAGAAAATGTTTAGGGATAAAAGCATCAATTATATGCAAGTAAATTTCATGGCATCTTTAAAGTTCTAGTGGTGAAGATAGTTTAGCACAACAAAACCAATCGCATCAACATTATGAACAGTATGACTTCCTCAGACCAAAAATCTTTTGATTAGAGTGGTCAAATATTTGTCATGTTTATTTAGTTGTATAAAACCAATAACATTGAAGAAATTCCCCGTGAACCCTCATGAATACGAGTCAGACAATTCACACTTTTACATTTAAAGTCGGCATGAAACTGAAGTAGCGACTGTTTTTTCTTCCGTATCCGAGTGAAACAACTTCTGAAATGAGAACAAATGTAGGGCGGGACTTGATTTCGTTCACCGAGTACTGAATGGATCGTTAAAAGTTGGGTGTTGCCAACAAAATGGAGTCAGATTTGTTATACCAGTCTGCAATCTGTCAGTCACTGCAGCCCCGCCCTCTCGCCAATCCTCGTGACCATAAGTGAAGAGAGTTCGTTTCGGTGGGGGGACGAGGTTAACGTTTTTGTTCAAAGATTACAAGTGCAAATGAATAAAAAATAATAATAATGTGCACGTATAAAGCATTTATAATGAATACTGCTACACTGTGTAAATCAATTTGAATTGGCATTCTTAATTGCATGCCGACTTTAAAGAATTCACATGTTGTAATAAGGTCATGCACACTCTGGTCTAATATAAAAAGCTAGATTAAATACATCAGACATTCGGCATCTCTCAAGCAATTCAAACACCCCACAACAAACTTCTAATTCATGCAAATCTAAATCCAGGTTCACTCAGAAACACACATTCACACATTCTACCTACCACACCAACTTGGAGGCTCTGAGGACAAACCACATATACAAATCAAATGAAACAATGCTTTCATCTTAAAGCTTCTTTTAGTTAGAGTTATATGTCACTGATATATACTTTCTTACATAAGAATGTTCTTATGTACTTGTGTGTATTCTTAACTACTTTCTCTTATCCAAGTGTAGCGTGTACACTAATACAAGCTATTCACAGGTCTATTCTCATATATATTGTGCAACTTTCCTCTTGTTTTAAGGGCTAGTTCATCTAAAAAGGAAAATTCTGTCATCATTTACTCACCCTCTCGTCATTTCAACCTGTATAACTTCCGAACGGCACTACCCATTTACTTCTATTGTATGAACACAAAACCAAGTCAATGGTTACCGCCGTTGTTCCATTACCAACATTCTTCAAAATATCTTTTTTTGTGTTCTGCAGAAGAACGACAGTCACACAGGTTTGAAATGACAAGAAGGTAAATGAAGACAGAATTTTCATTTTTGGGTGAACTATCCCTTTAAGAGATCTGTCTCGATGTCTGGCTCAACCAATCACATGAATTTAGAGTGGCACTTCATGATAAAGTACTAAACTACATAGACTACAATAAACTACAAACACGCACAGAGCAGAATGCTACAGAAGTGTCTGAGAAACCAATTTGTAAACTTTTGTTATTATTTTTCTATTATTACTTTTAGTCATTTGATTTGTTGCGGCCGAAATGAGACACTTCCCCTTTAAATACGAGTTTAAAACGATCACCTGATGTTCTACCTTTGTTGATATAGGACAACCTTTTGGACAGTTTGGTAGAACCTTTGGTAGACATTTGATCATGAAAGGCCACCGGATTACAGGTGTTCAGATTAGACGGTGCATGACAGATCAGTCTCACCTTGTCTCCTCAGTTCATTCTTGACTGCCTCGACACCTCCTTTCTTCTCGATGAAGTCATAGATGACCTTAGACGTCTCCTTGTCTTTGAGCTGTGCCTCTGAGATGCCACACATGTCGAACAGGTTCTTCAGCTCGGGGTCCAAGTTATTCAACTGCAATCATACAAATCCAAAAAAATGAGACGTTCCTAAAAATCACAAATGATACACATTTAACTTCTTATTTCCCAAACTTCCAAAATTTAGATTGTGTCTGCTATAAAGTAATGGTGGAGGAATTTTAATGCAATATTGCCATGCATGCCCTGCATCACATAATACCAGTTATATTCCACTGTTGTCAAACTCTGTGCAATACTGCCATCTTGTGGCGTAACTGTTAACTGTCAATACAGAAGGTTTTGGTAAAACAATTCATTATGTCATGCATAACAATCCCAACATGGTGCATAATGCAACACTTGAAATGCAGAGAGCTTCTTCGGAGCATTTGCATATTTTTTTCCATAGACATAAGAGCAACACAATGACAGTTTATTGTTCCTGGCAAACAGTAGCCTGTCTCATCCTGGAATTTCCAATCGGCATCATTAAAATCGATTAAATTTAAATTGCACAGTTGGCAGGAATAAATTTCTCTGACAAATGCTTTGGCATGAAACAATTCACCTATTATACGCAGAGTAAATGTAAGGATAGTGGAATACTGTGTAAAACTGCAGAATCTGGACCGTGGGCGAGAGGCTACGTGAACACAAGGCTATTCAAGCATTTCATCATGCCATGTCCACACAGGTCAGCATTGTTTTCCTATGAGAGATTCTTCAACATGCATGTGAGTGTGTATGAGACACCGAGTGTGTGACAGAGTGAGTTATTGTTGTGTACTTACATCGAAGCCCGTGTTGGGATCCCAACCTACATGACCGATGTGCCTGTGAAGTGTTGCAGTAAATACATGAGAGGTCCATTCAGAAACATAAACAAGCAATAACACGTAAAAGATGTCACACAGGGAGGGATACAATTAAACTTCTTAGAAAAAGAATTGAAGCACCTTTAGACAAACTAAATTATTTTTTCTGTAGTTTTTTGCTTAGCAATAGTATTGAATAATTAAAATATTAATACATTTAATATATATATATATATATATAAATAATATTAGACATTAAAAACACAGGCCTAAATATTATTAGAAATGGTTATAAAAATATTTTTTGGATTTTAATAAAATAATTTGGAAATTTGCTTTAGTAGTAAACTGAAATAAGTTTAAGTAGAAGTTATTATAGTTTTGTTTTTAGTTTCAAAAATATTTTAAGTTAGCATCTATTTTTTGATTTTTAAGTTAATTTTAGTTCTAAATTAAAATGTTTGAAATTTTGTTATATGCTTTTGTCATTTTAATATTTATTTTTTTGTTGCTATATTTTATTTAGTTTTTGTCAATTATTATAATTTTAAATGTAAATGTTGCCTCTAAAATTATTTGAAAGACTTATTTCAGTCAATTTCTGACCAATATTTTATTTGATTTTAACAAGCAGAAATGTTTTTGAAGTTTTAATTTTAGTAACCTAAAATAATAAAGTTGAGGCACTGCAATTATTGTATGGAAAAAGGAAAAAAATTAAATAAAAAAAAATCTAACTTATAAAAAGCAATATTAAAAACAGGAAAATAAACAAAACAATTCAAAAGCACACAATAAAACTGGTAATAATTAAACTAAAATAAACATGAAAACATAAAAATAAACGGTAATTCAAAACACTTAAATATTTAAAATGAAAAAAACTGAAGTACACTAAAATAACTCCGTGTTTGAAACTACTGTATATGGATTTCAGAGAAATTCCTCCCACAAACAATATCTTGCCAATAAATAATTGTACATTTAGAAAATCTACAAAAATGTCAATCACTTATCATGATTTGAAGTTTTTCGATACTTTGCTATAAACCAAATAGTAGATTATCATGCTAACACTGTCAATCTCATAGATGAATTTGCAAAGAATGCATATACTGTATATTTTGAAAGCAATCCAAGTCACAGTAAATAAATTTGTAATGAACATATTACACGCTACAGTACTTTATTTTATAAAGACAGAAAAAGGCACCCAACCATAAAGAACGATTCATGAAACATCTATTAAAGCAAGTGTGTTAAGGCTAAAATACACTACAAGAGATTGGCTCAGATTTTCAGTCTGGACTTGTTGCAGAAAGTCTGTGCCAGTCTGCAGATTTGATCAGTTAGTGCGTTTCTATCTGAAACTTTCAAAAAGTCTGCAAGTGTGTGATGTCTAGTTTTAAAATAATCTGTTCAGATTTTAAAAGTCTTGTAGTGTATTCCAGCCATTAGTCGCTTATGTAATGCTGATGTCACTTCCTGTCAACACAGGAAGCCCTTATATTGCGTGAAGTAGTTACTCACTGGAAATTGCTTGGTGTCCCAATGTCAGCCTTTGTCAGTTTCTTCCTCTTGCCTTTGACCTTCTTTTCCTTCTTGTTAAGGCCACTGTGCACCATGTTGTTTATGTGGGAATTGTTGTGGAAGCGCATGTTGTTTATCTCCGGATTCTTGATGTCCACCGTCGCCATCGGCAGAGTCGGTCCTGGGCACATGACAACAGTTATCAGCTACAGCTTGAGAAAGCCAAACCTGTCGTACACATTTCCCAGCGGGACAGAGTTCACGCTGGCTGAGCTCGGAGAGTTTGTGTTGCCAACAACAGCTGATTCTCTCCATGCGTAACCACTGAGGGGGCGTCTCACAAAAGTTGTTCTTTACAGTCCACAATGAATGAATTTCTGGGAGATTTTGTGTGACGCTCATTGGCTGGTGTGGTTGAAGTCATATTATACAATGGGGTGCAATAGTCAAGTGTCTCCATGTGCATTTTCTAATAAAGTACACCACCATTCAAATGTTTTGGGTCACTTATTTATTTCCACATATTAGAACTATAAACCGATGAAAACAATGGAATAACACAAATCTTACAGTGTTATTACGTGACTATAAAAAATACAACGTTGTTACACTTTATCATCTTTTGAACTGTAGTAAACATATTCAAATACATATTTATGAATTTCACAAGTCCTCCCTTTTCTCAAAATTATTCAGCCACCCATTAGACTTCCACTGTAAGTGAATTACTGTTCTTTTCCTGGTATTAAACCCGTTTTTAACCCAGTGAGTTGCATTTTAGAAGCACAAGACAACTATGGTTGTTACACCTTAACAATGAGAGTTGTTATATGTATAACCCATTGTTGAAGGTTTCAACAACATTTCATGTCATTTATTTTATTTGAACAAACATGACCGCATTAAATACATACAGAAGTGACCAACACAGCCACAAGCAAAATACTCTGTGAATCATTACACATTCACTGTCATAATGATTCTCATCACAGAAAAACGTTGAAACTAAAGCCGCTTTCATAGCGGGAATGCTGTAGGAACAAGAGGCTTTGTGTCAGAACTCTCCCAAAAACTGCAAGCATTAGCTAACAGTCACATTTAAGGCAGTTTAATCTGGACATAGTATACACTACCGGTCAAATGTTTAAGAAAAATAATTCATTCATTTTTTCCACATCTTAAACACAAAGTATGAAATAAAACGTATAGGAATGAAGTTATAACTAAAAAAAAAACAATTTAAAAACTTGTTATATTCGATCGTCTTCAGTCACCTTTTGCCTAGAATTTGCTGAAATGTTTAGTCATTTTATAAATCTGCTATATTATATTTTTGTTAAGCTTATATTTTTGAGTTCCCATCTATTCTGTGCTCTTTTAGCTGCTCTTTCGTCATTATTCTGTCCAATTCCACAGTCACACTAGACTTTAAGCATGCCAAATTCGTTGCTGCAAAAATGGGCGAGAGCGATTCCTCCATCTTTAGCATTTCTGTACCGAGAGGTCATTGATCTTCTATTGGTCTCACGCATTCACGTGACGCGAATTCGCAGGTCAGAGTTCACCAAACTTGAACTTTCCTGCGAAGCGAAATATCTTCGGAAAGGGCTTGCGTTTCCGGTCTTCCATGCGTATGAATGGAAGTCAATGGAGCAAAGGCAAGTGTGACCGGGCCGAAGTCATCCATTTCAAAACCTCATCATTCATGGAATAAAATGTTGGTTTTGTAATGAAAAAAAAACATTTATGTTTGCAAAATTATATTTTTGTCTACAAAACTAATTGGACACCTAAATTAGTCTAAATTAACAGTTCACCTAAAAATGAAGATTCTGTCATCATTTAGCCCCTCGTGCATCTTTCTAAATTTCTTTGTTCTGATGAACACAATAGAAGATATTTTGAGGAATGTAAGACAAGTTCTGGGGCACCACTGACTACATTTACATTTACATTTAGTCATTTAGCAGAGGCTTTTATCCAAAGCGACTTACAGAGAGTTCAGGGAGCAATAAGCGATATGTCATAAAGGAGTAATAATACAATAGGTGCTAATACAAAGTTACTAGTTTCAACAAAAGCCAGAACAATACCTTGGTGGTATAGAAGAACTTCTCTACTATTGTAATTTTTCCTACTATGGTAGTCAATGGTGGCCAGAACTGTTTGGTTACAAACCTTCTTCCAAATATCTTTCTTTGTGTTCATCAGAAATTTATGCAGATTTGGAACAACTCGAGGGTAAGTAAATGAAGATAGAATTTATATCTTTGGGTGAACTGTCCCTTTAAGCAAACACCTTCTGATCAATAGCTTTTTAACATTACACAACTTTTGACCGGTTGTATATAGTTATAAAATAAAAAACGTGTCCATCCTCCAAAATATCCAATAGTCGATGACAAAAACTAGATTTTCTTTTTTCCACGTCTAATCACATGGCGCAAACTACAAACCAAAACGGACAGCACCGACAGAATTGTGACAACCTACAAAACACTTTACTGACCCAAAACCCAAGCAAGAAGCCACACATCACATATACAAATAACTGCTCCACACTATATATTCCTGACAAGAAACGTCTCATGTCGGTGTTTTAAAAAGCTTTATTCATATTCAACGTCCCAGTTTCAAGCACACGCACCTTCAACTACAATCGCAAAGACTCGCAGATCTCTCTCTTCTCCACCTGCCAAACCTCCTCAAAGCACGTCTCCCCAAACGCTCACCTTGACCGAAGGCCCAGACCTTCCTGTGACCTCTAACATCTCTCCATACATAACCCCGAGCTCCTCCTGAACGAACATCCTTTGCGTAGACGGAACTTCTGCCGTTATGACATTTCGACAGCGTATTAATACAAGGGCAAGGTAAAGACGCTTCGAGTCCATCTCCTGACAACACCAAGCATTGCAGGGGCAACAAGCTACCATCTGGCTTCGACATGCTCTCCAAAACGTCCTCAGATGGGGCAGACAGGAAGGTCGTGCAAAACATCATGTTCGGTGTCCAAGCATTAAGGCGTGAAACCGGAGGACAGCTAGCTAACCCAACACGTGAGGTCAAACAAGCCACGTAACCTAGCGAGTCCCCTGAGGCTCTTTATAAACCTATTGAAAACGTCTTTTGATATGCTGGCAGTGGCAGCTCAGCAAACCAATCTAGTCAAATAGTCTAAATCCTAAAACAAAATTACGCAGAACAGAATATTACATAAATCAGTGATGTCACCGCTAATCCTGTTTAATCTCTGAAATTCACTGTAAGCATTACAACAAGTCTACAGGCATATAAAACACTGTTATTTATAACAAGTGTGTGCTTCTCTTGTCTTTATTGAATTGATGTTTGTGGAGTTTTGATTTACTTCGCCACACCACTAGACTGAAAGTGTCTTTATATTAACCGTGATAAATAAAAGCACTGAGCATGCTTAGTTGGATATCCACTGCCAGTGTAGTTACACAATGGGGAAGTGGACAGGAAGGAGATGTGCTAGGAAAGATTACGTCTGATTTTTTTCAGGTGGATAACACCTTATACAACATGTTCTTTTGTTTAAAAAAACACTAAGACGCATCACTTAAAGGGACAGTCCACCCAAAAATGACAATTCTGTCAAGAATTACTCTCACCCACCCCCCCAAGTCCCCCCCAAGTTGTTGATATTTGGAAAGATATTTGGAAGAATGCTACTCCACTCTAATCTAGTGGGAAAAATGACAATGGTTGTTAAAAGTTCCCCAGAACGGTTTACTGTCCTACATTCTTAAAAATATCTCATTTTGTGTTCAACAGAACAAAGAAATACAATAATATGGTCGTCGATGATGTAATTCTCCAACTATCTTTCTTTGTGTTCAACCGAACAAAAAAAACGTATGCAGGTTTGGAACAACTTGAGGGTGAGTAATTCGTGACCGAATTTTCATTTTTGGGCGGAGTATTCCTTTAAAGGCCCCAAAATTCTCTCAAAATCACCCTTATGCCGTCCCAGATGTAAATGACTGGCTTTCTTCTTAATTTAATCCAAAAACAAAAATAACAGCACCAAAATCTAATACGACATGTCAATTTGTTCTCTTATGTTGTGTTTGAGTTGTTCGGATTACTTGTATGATGGATGGTTGTGTTTTTTGAAGGCTCAAAAATGTAGTACCTTTATATGGACATAATATATTCATTTCTATAAAAAAAAACCTTTGTGTTAAGTTGAAGTAATATACATCTGGGAAGACATGAGGGTGAGTGAATTAAGAAAATGTTATTTTTCGGGTGAACTATTCAATTCATTTTGATTCAATATTAGTCTTCATTATTCATAACGGTTGTTAGGCAGGGTCACAATATGGTTGTAACAACAGCTATGAATTTGTAATATGAACAGATTGCAAAAAGGAAAAAAACTAAAACAAATGACTTGCCTCCAGGGCGGCCATAACAAACATAGGGCAAATATGTCGACTTGTCACCAAACTTTTTCATGTTCAAGTAATTGGTTTGAATTCATTTTGATAGTTTTTTTTTAAATTACATAACTGTGTTGGTTTCTGACTGAAAGTGTTTGTAAAACTGTCTACTAACCCTTTCATGCATGACGTATGACAACCTCAGTGAGGATTTTCCCCTGTTCTGAAGACGGCACTAGTGTCCTATCTAGTGGTTGATGTGCAAACCCATGCGTACGCGTGAAAACGAATAGCTGAATGAATAGAAATAAATTGAAAAGAAATTTTGAATAGATGCCCACTGGAGTAACCTATATGCATGAAATGTTTAAAATCCACTTGTCTCCTATAAACGCTGAACTGATCAAAGCATTACCTTTTATGTCTTAATGGTAAATTGTTGATGTTAAAAACCCTTTTCCAATCCAAGGATGAACTTAATATGCAGAAATATTTACAAAGAGGCATTTCTTAGGTCCTCAAAACAGTGCTTGAGTACACATGTGAGATAAACCTTACATTTGTGTCTTTTCAAGCAAATATGTTGTATTTGAGACCAAAACAAATTGTTTTCATTTTAAAAATGAATATATAAAATGCATAAGGCCGTTTTAAAATTAAGAATGAATAATTGAAATTAAAAAAGTAAATCTTAATAACATAATTCATCACACACACAGAAATGCCTCTCTACGGCTTGACTTTTGTTCACTTTTGTTTTGCTTGCAAGGTCCGCTTAATCTCTGTGGGCAGTATCCTTAATGGTAAGTTTGGTCAAATTTTCAGTAAATCTTTCAGTCCGCCCTGTGTCTACAGGAAACACATCAACACGAGAGGAAATCGCACTTTGACTGTGCTTTTGAAGAAAACCAGAAGGCATCTTCACTGTAACTGGTACCACACATGCCCTGCCACTATTTCACATAGTAAGCATCATAATTGACCAAACTACAGTGACAATTTTAATAAAAAGTCACGCCAACACCACAGACACGATGAGATCTTTAAACTAAGTGTCTCTGTGATGTGTTTAAAAGGGAGAGGACCGTGACACATCGGTCACATGAAATGATCCATGTGGCATACATATGGCCTCACATTGCACACATTACCCCAGGCATCTATAAAGGAGCCCAACGCTGCTCTCATGTAGGTCACGTGTGATGCACGCGTATATGCAAACACATTCACATTTCACGTGCCTTCACGCTTGACAACGCTCAAGCAACGCATGCAATTTTTCTTGGAAGGCGGGACTTTCTTCCCATTCATAGTAACACAAGGGATGTCTTGTCTTGTTAATATCTGTAGTCTCAAATATCTCGATTTCTCTCAAAAAGAGTGGTTAAAACAACAACAAACAAAGAATTATTAGCACTGACGTCTTGAAAATAAAGTTAATGAGTGAATACAAGTACCAGCAAACATACCGTTCAGTGGGTCACGCCTTTTCTCTGCAAAAACAAAATTAACATTGTTAAAATGTGGAGGCCAAATTAAATGACTAGTGAGGTCAGTAACGGGGCGGAAGAGAGCCAGCAGGAAGTCACCCAGAGGAAAGGGAAAGATTTTATTATGTTAGTTATGGAAAGATTAAGGTGAACGATAGTAAACAGAGAGGCCCTGAGCTTCAGCACCCATTCGTAAATGACGGGAACCGCAAACTAAATTAAAGGCATAGTTCACACGAAAATGACAAGCTTCATGTTGTTTCAAACCTGTGTGACACTTTTTATCTGCGGAACACAAAAGGCGAGGTTTGGCACAATGTTCACACTGCTGTTTTCCATACAATGAAAGTGGATGGGGACTGGAGCTGTCATGCTTTATTCTGGACAAACAAGGAGCATAAAAATAGTTTATACGAGTTGTGTGCTATATTGGGAGTGTTTCTAAACCCATCCAATAGATTTGTGTAGCGAGAAGACTGAAATGTAAGTTACACACTGAAAATCTTGCTTGTCAGCTGTAGTCACCATTCACTTTCATTGCAAGGATATGAGCAGGTTGTGCATTTTCCTTTTGTGCTGCACAGAACAAAGAAACTCATTCAGGTGTACATGAGGTTGAACAATTCTCTTATTGGTGTCATTACATCTTGTTGGCACGGGCAATAAAGCACCCCTGTGTGACTCCTTCACCTATTTAGAGAACCTGGAACCAATTAATTTCCATTTGGCGCTACTAGTAGCTCGAAACTAACACGCTCCTACTTTAATACAAATAAATATGATTTCTTTATAGATCAATCAATAGTTGATTCACTACTAAACATGCTTGCTTTTCATTCAATCAAATGAAAAGTAAGAGAGCAGACACAAACAAGATGTTCAAAGGACCAGGGCCTCTTTAGAAACGAGTTAGTCTAAACTTCAAAGCAGAGCGTGCAAAACAGAACAGGAAGTACTGGAACCCCGCCAGGAAATGAAGAGAGAGACTGCTGCGTTTACAAGTGGGCTGCGAGGAGAAAAGGCCCACTATGAAGGTTTTACGACACACCCTACTGAGTGAACACTAGGACACTCGCTACGACTACACCACTACAACAGATGACAACTATACACCAAGAGGTACAGAAGGAAGGTTGGACAGAGAGGTTTGCAAATGTAGACGCGGCAAGAGAAAACGGGTTAACAACAAATTATAAATGAGCTTGTTATGTAAGATTTAGATATGAAAGAGTCGATTTCTATAAAATAATGTCCCTTATATAATAATAAAATACAAAGCATGTTGATTAGGGACAGTTCACATAAAAGTAAAAAAATATTCCAAACCTGTCTGATGTTCATTCCATATTTTAAATTGGTCAAAATGTATTATAAATGTGAACAGACATTTTTATGTTATTTAATGCCAACAGACTTTTAAGTAGTGCTTATTTAAACAGCTTGAATTTTAATTACATTTAATACATATAGTTTTAAACTTAAGTTCTTATTTGTTCTCTATTGCCTGGAGTACATAGGTAACTTACTTGAAAATTGTGGGTTTTTTTAGGTGAACTGCCCTTTTAAAAGAAAAGCACATTTACCAGTTTTCCTCTGTCGCCTGTTGAGCAGTTCGTTCAGTGCACTCCGAAATCGCTTGGCTTCCTCTTCACTGGCAAAGTTGAGTCCCATCTGACAAGACTAAAGAGAGAAACACACCGTATGATTGACAAAGCCAGAACATACCCTCGCTAAAGCTAAAAGCAGTTTTACAAGAATAACAGCACACATTAAACCAAACATTTGACTGTTTGCATTCTTGCGAATTGTCAATAACGTGAAATGCAAAGAAAAAAAACTCACGTCTCCTGCAAAGGTAATGAAGTATGGCCTCGAGTTATTAGTCGCGAAATTATTGTAGAGCTCCTGCTCAAACTTTGTTTTCCCATCCTGCAAAAACGAGAGAAAGAAGATACTTAACAGAAGTTTATAGGCACTAGCAGAATACACAGCGTAACAAATTGTTGTTTCGCACGACCTTTTTATAATTCTTGTCCAATTCTGTGGTGCATACCATTCTTATTGTGGTAATACCAATGTTTCAAAAATCTCAAGGTGTGATTGAAAGATACTGGCCATTTACCTATCTTTTGCTGTTTTGTAATTTTATTAATTATCATTTTTGACTAGACAGTAAAAAAATAAATAAGAGAACCGGACTGGGACATGAAGCTGTATGGCCAATATAAGCCCCAGAGCTATTTGGTTGTGACTACTACTATAGATCACGTCCATGGCTATTTATCTGTTCATCCAAGACATGGGAGCTCACCTTGATTTCAAATACACGGATAAAATAAGACCTCTGAGGGTTATCTTTCACCAAGCACGCTACACCGCAGCACCTCTTGACCCAGGATGAACTTCTGTCTGCTCCGTACACCTGGACCACTGCTGAGCACATCGTCTGCAAAGACAAACAATCACAAAAGCGTGTCAAACCTATGATTTTTATAACCCGTTTATATTTTTAAAATAATGTAAGATACCGTAAGATGCGAGCAAAACAGATTTTTATTTACGCAAATGCATATTATGCAACCAAATAAATAAGGCAAACTTAAATGGATAGTTTACCCAAAAATACAGCATTTTGGTAACACTTTACAGTAAGGTGCTATATGTTAACAATTAGTTAGCTAACATGAACTAACAATGAACAATACTTATACAGCATTTATTCATATTAATTCATGTTAATTTCAGCATTTACTAATACATCAAACGTTGCCATTGTAGTTAATGCACCATGAACTAACATGAATAACTGTACTGACATTAACTAACATTAACAAGGAAGGATTAATAAATGCTGAAAAACAAATAGCACCTTATTGTAAAGTGTTACCAACATTTTATTCACCCTTACGTCATTCCAAACCTGTATTTGACTTGTTCGTCTGTGGAACACAAAAGAAGATATTTTGAGAAATGTCTCTGTGGTTTTCTGTCCATACATCGAATGCCAATGGGGGCCAATGTTGTTTGGTTACCAATATTCTTCAAAATATCTTCTTTTGTGTTCTGCAGAAGAACGTCATACAGGTTTGAAATGACAAGAGGGCGAGTTAACCATGAAAAATGTTATTTTTAGGTGAACTATCCCTTTAATATAACATCAACTTCTGACTTACTAGGGCTACTTTCTAAAATAATTGATGGAAAGATTAATGAAATGTGACTCTGAAAAATTCCTACCCACAACATTCAAACCTAAAATTTTCCAACAAAAATGAATAAAACAGACATGTTGTTTAAGGGCCAAGTTAAACACATTTCTTGCACCAAACATCGGCATATGTGCAAAATTCTTCTCATAACCGGCAAGGCTGAATTCTGTTAGGATCATGCGCAAACTATACACATTTAACAGAAATACACTAAAATCAGTGACTGAATCTGGCAGTATGGTGTTGGGAATACACTGGCCACTGCGCATATAAAACACTGCTGTAATTTTAACCGCAGCCACTGAGAGACGGACACAGGGAAGAGGCATTTTATTCCCTCTCTACAGGGACTCATTCACGCATGTGTCTGCGTTCCATACTCATGACCGAAAGAAGCACTGCGAACACCATTTTTCAGGACGTGGGTTACCAAAGGGAAAAATAGGCCTGCGTCTTGGCAATACTGTCATAGGGAGGCCAGCCAAGAGTTTAGAAGATGAAATATTTTCCATGGACAAGCAACACAGACACGTGCTTGCGCTGAGCGATTGTACGAAAACAAAAAACACTGTTTCCCCTCATCCTTCACAACAGCTTTTACATGAAATAGACACAGGATGTCTGATCAAATTATCAAAGGTTGTTATGATATTAGGGAAATAATGTACAGATTAATTTATTATTAAAAATCAAAGGTTACTTGTTGTAGGGCTGTTCAATTAATCTTTATGGATTTTCAATTTCAATTTTGGCTTCCAACAATTATGAAAACAAACCACTTAAGATAAAACAATAACAGCGCAGTAATGCTTTTTGCAAGGATTATATTATTCATTTGAATGTATGCATTCATACGTTATATTTTTTATGTAGATTTTTTATTCGTTATTAAGTTGAATCCAGTGTTAAATTGATTTATTATTAATTGATCTATTTATTGACTTAGTTTCAATGTGTCAATGTGTAATCGTGCTACATTGATCTCAACATTGGGCAAAATAATCGTGATTATAATTTCTAGTTTGTTGTGATGCACTTGATGATTATCGGAACAAATTATTTGTAGTGATGCACACAAGATTTCAATTCTGGGCCGAAAGAAAAATTTTAGGATGCACTTAGCTGAACACCTTAATCGACATTCCCAAAATAAACATTTTTTGGTACTATTGGATTAAATAGATTTATTAATTTAATACATTTAATAAATGTTATTTGCGAATCACGCTGAACTTGCTAAGCAAGGTTTGTTAGTATGTATTTATTAAATACGGGACAACAGGTAGCGCATCATTTCTTCTATTGAAATAATGCCATCGCTGTTTGACTAAAAGCTTGAATTGCCAAAACTGCCACTTTACAGATTAATTACATTAAACACTGTGTTGTCAAAGTTGACAAGCTCTCTTTATTGGTTAAATAATTGCAAAACCCAAAGGCAAACATGAAGGGTGACCAATAATCATTGTGTTTCAAGTAATCATTTATGAAAAATAGATACGAGGTTTCAGTACAGATAGTTTAAAAGCTTGTTGCTTTTATAAAACGGTTTTTCCATATGCGTAGCAAGACTTCATAGACTTCAAGTCAACAAAGTGATATTTAGGCTGTAATGCGGTCAGCAGTTATAGATCGGGGTATTTTATAACGGCTTAGAACCCGGCTCAACCAATCAGATTCAAGGACCAGAACTGACCATTTTATAACAAAAAATGCATTCAATGCAAAAATGCATAATTCTCAGGAAGTCTGCTTGAATTAATACAATTAAGAATGCTGGTTAGCAAATCAATTCCATCCTATCAGGGCATTAAATGCAAAATCAAAGACTTTTCTAGAAAAAGTGATTCCTCATGCTCAGAAATGCATACTCGGCATATTCACCGCCAAATGCACAACAACGTATTTAAGACGCATGCACCCTGTATTTAAAGTTCATCAAGTTCAAAGACAAGCCGGGTTTCCATCTCCTATCCTCACGCCTTACTAGCTTGCCTTGAACGCAACCAAACACTGCAATGATAAGTAAACCTATACATTTTGCTCGATCAGCCTGAATTTATCGCACACCATCACAGAACGGTGAGAAACCTGATGGACAGTTGCCAGGCTTTGCAGTGTTAACTGCATCCAAACGGCATTCCCATCTACAAGTGTCTGCCAAGAACATAAATATGCATGTAAGCCATGTTTCCCCAACATTCATAGAGATCAGTACGTTCATGTCAGTGTGTGTGGAAACCTGATCTTAGATCAGTACTGGCTCAGCAGTGCTATTCATTAAAGCTCAAATCTCCATGGAATGGAGGCAGATCAGTTCACTTCCTGTCCTCAAAGACTGCTGATCATGCAATCCCCCCGCACGTCTTTTTTTCTATCTTTTCCTTCTCTCTCTCTCTCTCTCCGTTGTGTGAATTGGACTCCATCCACCCCCTGCCTTCGGTTTTCGGTGCTGGTTCGGGACACAGTGATGAATGAACCCATGACTGCTGGATCTTGGATCCAAACAACGTGTCTCATATTTAGTCATTCCCTGTGAAAGCCCACTTTATGGCCTGGACTCTTGGCTGCCGTTCATGGACTGACACTGTTTGCGTACGGACAATCTTCTCTTCAACCTAGTCATGGACGGGCAACTTAAGTAGGTCTGATAGGAAACAAAGGCATTTTTGTGAATCACATGCAGATATCTGCATTACCTTCACAGGCAAGAAAATAAAACTATTTTGACATGTGTGACACTGAGACATAGAGGTACATACAGATTTGGTCTGTATCGGTTCTTCGCCTTATCAGATATGCAGTCCCAGATTTGAATATTTTTCTGGAATTCTGCAATCGTATCAGACTTCCTCTTCCTTTAGCCATCCAAACATATTTAAGGGCTAGTTCATCTAAAAATGAACATTTGTTCATCATGTACTCATTCCTCAAGTCATTCCAAACCTGTATGACCCATCTTCTGCAGAACACAAAAGAAGATATTTTGAAGAATGTCGGTAAACAAACAACATTGGCCACCTTTGACTTCCACTGTACAGACACAAAACCACGGAGACATTTTTTCAAAATATCTTCTCTTGCGTTCCAAATACGAATGAGACAGAATTTAAATTTTTTGGATGACAAGCCCTTACATCTTGATAAGAGTCAACTATTCATGCATTTCATGAGAACACAAGACAGGTCACCTGTCTGTGCTGCGACAGCAATTTTAGGAAAATAAGGAAACACTTGCAACAAATGCTTCCTTGTTAGTAATTTCCTGTCCGCTGCCCTACAAGAACAGGGTGAGATTGTCTCCAAACATGCCTGCGGGTTTCCTACTGTGAGATCGCCATAGATAACACGTAAAGAACAAATATACAATAGCTGGACAAAATAATATGTACAACAATTGTTATAAGGACTTTATGCAATCATTTTTATTTTATTGTCGTTTTCTTACAATTATGAGAATAGTGTGAAGCAGGTTCAGTGATGTTTTGATAGGCAAATGGTACAATATTGCACTAGAGACACCTAATTAAAAACCACATCACCATTACCTTTGGTGTTTACATTATTCTGTCCAACCCTATGTGGCAGAAATGTGTAACAACGTAAAGATGTGGTGTGGATGGATGAAGGGCTGAAAGTTGATACGTGCGTGCAGTTTGCAGCAACCATATAATGCATTTGCCTATTTATACAGCACGGTGTACCCTAAGATGCACGTGCAACATTTACTAGCCTTATAACTGATGCCTAAAACGCTGTCTGAAAAGACAGCTCACTTGAAGTCAAGACACAGCCTGTGTATTAACGTTACCTTACCCGAGCCAACGGCCTTACTGAGGCACGTCTTCTATCTTGAAATGATGCAATGCAGAGCTAACAATTCTTCATAAAAACAGCACTATGAGCTATGATATATCATGATATTCCCCATCTCACCTCGATAACACGCGTATCATACCCCTACAGACATTCCCGACGGGACGTTATAAACGCGTTAAGAGACAACCGTCTGTGCCAATAGTTAACTGTACACCCGACGACTGCGCATCGCATCACGCGCTATTTTAAAGGCTCGATCGTTTGCATGTGAACTTGCGTTTGAAGGACTACACATGAGCCGCAAGAGTAAACACAACTTACGATGCATTTCCTGCCCAGGTAGTTGAAGAGACATTCGTTCTCCTGCGGGGTCAGAAGCAGGGAGCCGACATTTGCCACCCTCCGCTGGGGCGGGTGGCCGCTCATGTTGACGAAACAGGAGGCGGATGAAAGCAAGCGTTTGTCTCGTGTTAAACAAGTTAATTTTATGTGAAATGTGTGCAATCACAGATCAACATGGCCTGCGCTCCGTGCATCCCGTAAGGAATTCCGCATACAAGTAGATCCGACGTAGTGTTTCTCCCAGCGCGCGAGCGGTGCAGATGCGAATCGTTAACTCCCGTGAATTACTTATTCTTTAACGCTTCCACTTTTAACCGACGGCATATTATAAACTTTCATTCCGAACTCCCGAAGCAATAACGATCCTTCAATCCAACATGGCAGCAGGACGGTAGAGTTATGGCAGACTTCAGGAGGGGGGAGGATGGATTTTGGTCGGTTTTATTGTCTGCTTTATTGCAACGAATAACGGCTTTTGCTAATTTTTGTTTGATAACATAATAACATTATAGTTACATTGACAAACTGTTTTAATTCTCTAAAAACAAGTGATTAAACTTAAAATTATGACACCATCAGAGCAAGCACCCCTTTATTTTTCAGAATGGAGTATCCCTGTTTTCCCGTGCCTCTTGCAGAATGCGGACGGGATGCGCACGGGATGGGGCGGGGCCTCTGGCAGGAAGGCGGAGCCCAGTTGCGTCACTGACAGAGGAGGATAACAAATTTGACTGATTTAATATTTTGAGATATGTGATTATTTATGCAGTTACAAAACATTTAAACTGCTGATTGTAATATTATGAATTCTGTTTGCTTAAATTCAAGGCGAGAGTAGCCTACTACACATGTGGGCAGACTGCAAAATAAATGTTTACAAAACGTTTTCTCATTAGCGTAACGCGGAGGAGCACTCCAAAAGCCATTATAACATTCCTTGCGTAATATAGACATTTTCGAGAAGTCGAAAAATTAAATTGGTCTCACCTACAACTAGACAAAAGTGTTTGGACACAAGAAGGACAATTATTTTTAAACCTTTTTCACTAAAAGACCAGTTATATTTTATTCATGGCCAATAGTGATCTAATCACACAAACTGCATACTTGTGTGACTGCTGTATGTCTTTTCTCATGAGATAATGATGGCCTCAGTATTCCATGTCAAATCAGCATATTCTACACTATTATTATAGAGAAAAAAATCTTGACTTGCCATAGTCTATAGTCATTTCAGTGTAATTACTAAGAAGGCAAAATAAAGGGCTAGGGAGATTTAAATCATTGTAATCCAAAGACGTTTGAAGCCCAGGGCCCGGTTGCATAAAGCACCTTAAGTTTCTCCCTTAAGTATGACACTTAAGGGGTGATTTTCCTTTACCAAAGACAATAGGAGAATGACTTAAGTGTGTCCTTAAGTATACCTCAAGTTTTACTTAAGGGAAAATTACACTTAAGGTGCTTTATGCAACCGGGCCTAGGAACTAACACCCACCTTTGACTACGCATGGCCTCAGGTGACTAAGATTAATACACACTATTTGCAACTACACGTTTAATACCTGATTAATAGTTGTACGCCCTTATATAACAGCCAGCAGGGACAGAGTTCACCTTGTTCCCCAACGATAAACACACGAGAGAAGAAAACGGAAAAAGAGACAGATGGAAGATCTTGTTTGACAGCGGAGGCCTGCCAGGGGCCACCTGGTCTCCCTTTAAATTCTGTCACTCTGGTGCATGTTCAACAGCTACTGAGACAAGAAGCTAACTTTATAAGAACACACAAGCATACTCTTTCATATTTTACCTGTAGTAGATATAGTATTTCCTTGATTCTTAAGCAAATTATACATTTGGTAAATAGTCATGCATTATGCGAGATTATGTAGCCTATTATATACAGCGTTGTTGCAAAATAAAACGAGACAGCAAGAATGCTTTGCACGTTCTTTGCTCTACACTCTCAATGTTTTTTGGGGGGGATAATGACTGGCCGGCTATCTGTATATTATCCATTACATAAAACAAAATTCCCGTTAAACAAGATTCTAAATTATTTCATTACACTCATCTCACAACTAGATGGCGACAAACGCTCGATTTATTCAAGAACTGTTTCGCTGCTTAGTACCAAAGATTATATATATTAACAAGACGGTGCCGCTATGAATTAGAAAAAGTGCAACGCTCAGTAAGCCCCGCCTTCTAGTGGAAAGAGCCAATCATCAATCGCTAAAGCCTTTCTAAAAGTGCCTTTGCAGAGAGAAATGCTTGAAGAAGTCAATTTGCTGCCATGATTTGAGCTTAAGAGACACATTTTATGATACAGCAGCTGATGTCTGGCTCAACTGGTGAAAAATAAGCTCTTTTACATTGACATTAGAAAGCGCTTTTAAAGATTGTTGGCCGTGCGAAGACCTTGCTTAGGGTCTTTGTTATTACATTGCGCTTCCGTCATGATTCTTCTGCTGACACGCCCAAACTGTAAACTTTAAGCTCATTTTGTAAGTACGATCATACCGAGGCACTGATTATTACTACAACAGAAAATCAACTACAGTAACTTACTAAGTTTGGAGAAGTTATAAATATATTGGCAACTTTTGATATCAAACCACTATTAACAAAGAACGTAAATTTAGAATGCGAGCATTTACCGTACAATTCATATCTACACCTTCGCTTATCTGTAAATTAAGTCTCAGGTAAGTGGAAAAGCTACTAAATTATTAGGATTATCTGGCAACCGTAGAAGTCAGCTGACTATCTGACAGTGGGCACAAAGGCAGCGCAGCGCCTTCAACAAAGCATTTGGATCTGGGGTGTTATTTTTAATAATCGAACATGACCACCGAACAATCGTACAAACGTTTTGGTGATGAAAAGTATAAAAACTGGCTAAAAACAGCCGAGAGTCTTTCCATCCTGAGGATTCGTATGGAGGATTTCGTTGAAAAGGAAACCGAAACCTATCACACCGCTCTGCTGGGAAATAAACCAGGTCTCAAAGGAAATATCTGCAAAAACAGATGCTATTTTAAGAATAAAAAGGTAAATGTAAACTATTTATTTATTCAAAAATATATAGGCAGATTTGTTAAATGTGTTAATTTTGAGTTATACAGTACGTTACATGATCTTTATTTAGCCTACCATTACTATTTAAGTGATACTGTATGCAGATATACAGAAACCCATTGTAATACGATTTAATATAATACTTTAATATATATTTAATATAATACTATAATATTTATCATTACTTTTGGATTTGGCAGGATTTCAGTCTGCAACCTTGTAGATAACCACGCCTCCTTGTTTTAGGCATAGAAGAAAATAACATAATAAAACGATTTTTCCACATTTACATAGTTTTTTTCAGTGGAAATCTATCCATCCACACGGACCTTATAAATCACAAAGAAACACAAACAATTGATCACAAGTTGGTAGAGTGCACTGAAACAATTTGACCTTAATTTTGACCATCAGTGCACATACTAGGTGTTTGACATTAGCAAACATAGTTATACTGCATTATAAAGCTATATATATATCAAATTGTATATTTATAAAGAATATCAGAAAGCTATAAGCTAAATAAGTTATAATAAAGTGATAACGAATATTCATCTTTATAGTTATATTACCAACCTCTAGAATTGTATTGTTTAGAAATTGTATTGCCTAGAAAGGCCCCCGGCTTCAAATATAGTTGTGGACATTCCCATTGGAAGGAAGTCAAAAAGGGTGAGATCTACTGGTTTCTACCGGTTTCTTAAATTGTGCTTTTCTTGTACCCATAGGAAAGTCTTTGCGACTTGTGTAAAGACTGGAAGGATGAGATCTTCAACAATCATGCTACAAAGTATAATATATGCTGGGAAAACTGCCGGCCACAACTATGGCCGACAAATAAGTGGGAAGTTGCCAAGGTACGTTACTGTAATTATTACATTGTGCCACCACTCACTACTGTTAAACACTGTTGCATATGGAAAGGATCTAATTATAACATAATCTCCTATGCATACATAATCAATGTCTTTTACATTAACATGTGTTGACTGCATATGTGTTGCATATTTTGCACGCAGGCATATATGTCACGTGGACACAGAGAGCATTGTACATTTGGCGAGTTTGATATTTCTGCCATTTTTAACTTAATGACGTCTTGCAAACATTTTAAGGACACCCCAAAAAACTGTCTACATGAGGTAAATCTTGTAAAATTCACCTTTCTTGATTTTTGCTTTTCAGCTGCCATATTCAACATTACATAATTCTGAAATTGTAATCCAAAGCTAAGTGGATGCTGACACCACTTGTCAGCATTATTGTTATGGTGGTCAAAAATCTCAAATGGGTTCTGGATAACAACACATTTGTCCTCTACTTTAAACGAATAAGGTCATATCTGTACGGAACAAAGTGATGCACTCACCCGACTTCAAAATGAGCAATGCTGACAGAGAAAAACATCTTGTGAAGGTCTTGGAGATGGCCAAAAAACTTGAACAACGCGTCCCAAAACTGAAAGATTTGGATAAGGAGATAAAACAGGTGAAATTCACACAAATAATTTATGTTTAGTTGTTACTCACATGGCTATGTTTAGGACATGCTTGAAATGGAATACTAGCATACTAAATGCTTCACAGAATGGGAATCATAATCATTTTAAATAGTATGCTACACTTTTTCTTGGAAAATGGGTCATTTGTGTCTTTAGTTCAGCTTTGTGTGAATACTTGAATTTCCAAACAAAGAATGAATAATTGTGACACTAGAAATTCATTGTGTACATTGTGGGATACAGTGCTCTAAAAAGTATGCTGTTGTCCATTTTGACATAGAATCTACATAAAATCTGAATACTATAGTAAGTATGGTACACACTATCTATACTGCAGTACATATAGTATGTTAGTATCTAAATTTTAAGTTTTGTAATCTTCTCTGTAGTTTAACGACCTTTTGGACAAGAATTTCAGTCAAGCCCCGCCATGTGAAGTAGACGGCAAACTGGAAGACATTCAGAACCTGAAGGAGATCCAGAAAGTTCTAGATCGTGAACAGCAGGCTATGAAGGACAAGTTGGAAGACTTTTTCTTGCAATTCGAAGGGAACCAAGATAAAAGTGTCAAAGAACAATCGCAAGATCTCCTGGACTTCTTGGACCAAAACAATCTCCAGGAGAACTTTGGCCCGCAGGTCAGCAAACTTAAAGAGATGCAGGAGAAAGTAGATCAACATGAGCAGCAGATCAGCAACCTGACGGATAGAGTGGATCATCTGGAGCAGAAGAAACCTGGTGAGTAAGAGGTGGACAGGACTTTATACGTCTTGTAGAAGATTAATAAGGCTCTTTTAGTTACTTCCTATTCACCCCACAAACATATTTTTGAGTTAATTTTGTTTACTAGTGCTCTCACATTTTGCACCCTTGTTTAAATGTACATTCTGTCTCATGCAAATCTTTTGCCGTATACAGATCATCCAGTGCTTCCTGACAGACCACCTAAGTACAAGAATCATCTTTATGAATTTGCCCGTAAAAAGCTTTGGCCAGAGCCTGTATTTACAGAGGAGCGAGAACCCGAAGGTAACAAATCCATCATCAATCCGCTTAATATCAATACTAAGTAATAATACACAGGAAAAGCTAATTAACGTTCAATTTAGAAGAAAAAAATTAGTCAGGGACTCATTTCACTTCTCCGTGCAGGTTATAAGGCTAACGTGGAGGTCAATGGACAAACTTTTTTCGGCAAGGGGGTGTGGAACAGCACTAAAGCCGCCCATCAGGAGGTAGCAAACATTGCTCTTCAGAACCTGATGTTACAGGCTGATAAAACAGAGGAATCATCGAGTTCAACATTACTGCCTTCCTTAGGTAAACCGTATACTGTACATTTTTTTGCTGTAGTTATGCAGCTAGTTGCCAGTAATTTACTGTAGATCTACAGTAAGTTACTGGCTTACTGTACTTAGATTACTGTAGAATGCTTTGCATGAGGCTGTTATTTTATAGTTTTTTTCTGTAAAGGTAAAGACTTGTTAATGTTTAATGTTCATTTAATTTGAACAAACTGTTGCCAGTACATTAAATCTACAATAATTTACTGGCAAACTGCTGCCAGTAATACTGTAATTTCTACCGAATTTTTTTACAGTGGCGCACAATGCTGCACTGAAATGAAATAGGGTATCTTATACTTTCCATTGATATTTCAGGGATTTTCTTTGGTAAAGTGATTGTGGTTCTTGATCAAGAAGTTGCATCTGGTGGCGGCTATTCAAACAAGGAAGAAGCTATTGAATCAGCTTATGAAGATTTATGGAAAAATTTACAAGATGTTATGGGTCCAGTTCAAGGTAATGTATGAACAGCTGTTCAGGGTTCAAAGATACAGTATCATGTATACAGTATGTAAATGCACACTTTTTTTACTTATTCTTGAGCAGAAACTTCTAAGCTTTTTTAAACATTGAGCTTTATGAACGTCACGTGTAATTGTTATTTTTTGTTATCTATTACAATAAAACAACAGAGTAGCATGTGGGCAATTCCGTGAAAATGTCAATGAAAAAAATTAACCAACGGTTTTTACTATGCTAACTGCACAAATATCAACATTTGGTGGTTTAAATACCCATGTGAGGTCTCTCTCTCTTTTTAAAGCATTTGTTTTATTTTTAGTGCATGATTTTTCATGGTGATGTAAGTACTATTTTCAGGATTGCCACATCCATAACGGTACATATTCCTCATAAATGGACACATTAATATATATATATATATATATAAAATAAAGTAAGTATTTGATTTTCTATAAAGAGGCATCCCTTCCATTCATTAGGAATTATTGGTTCAGGTTTGTGCATTTTAATTCACAGAAATCCAACAAAGTTTGACGTCTCCCAAAAACTGTGTCCTTTTTTTGTCACATCCTGATCCATAACGCATGTTTATTTCCCTTTTTTAAAATAGAACATTTGTTCATAGACTGATATTCTTCTGATCAGACTCTATCAACAAGGGTTTAGTAAAATATAAACAGATGATTCAATGTATTTGTAACAAATACATTCTCTGAGCATTTTTATGTCACGTCCAGAATGCAAAATGACACGTCCATAATGCTGGAATTGCCCATGTAACCTTTTTTCAAATGAATCTGTTTTAGTTTGATGTTTAGGTTTTTATAACAGCACAACTAACCTCGCTTTGTTTCCCACAACAGGTCAGACATACAAGTCAGCGATCCTGGAATATTTCAACAAACATGGTTTCCAAAACCCGGCAGAAGAGTTTGTTCAAAATGACGATGACACAACCATCTGCAAACTGAGACTCTGCGGCCGTTTTGCTTTCCATGACACAGGTGATTTCAACTTGTTTATGTTGATTAAACAATTTATTTTATGTTGAAAAAGCATTTATTTAAGCTATTGTGATGGTGTTGTCTTCATTGTTTCAATTGGACTGTAGTCGGTTCCACCAAGAAGAAACAGGCAGAGCAACAGGCGGCTGAAGTTGCTCTGAAACATCTATCAAAAATCCTCAACTTTGGTCCAATATCAGACAATGTGAAAAACTTTAAAGGTGTTCTGAAGGAGAGTTTAGAAACACATGCTCTCAGCGCTCCTGTTTATGACACAGACAGTAAAGACGTTCCTGGAGGAACCAGCCCAGAACCTTCAAACCGTAAGTTTGGTTTTAAAATAAATTATACAAACTCTTGCATCTATGACAATTGGAACCATGAAAAACAAGGTTTTTTTCTCTGACCGGGACAGTTTCTGCAGTGAAACGGCCTTCAGACATGCAGCCTGACAACATCTCCACATCATCTCATCTCCCATCATGTCAGAGTCATGTGTCAGTCAGTGCTCCTGCTTTTGTGTTGGACCTGCACGATCCCAGTTCTCCAGACTTGCAGAGAAAAAAAGCCAGAATTGATTCTTCAGATAATAGATCAGGTAAAGTTAACTGCAGTGTTGAATAAGGGTGCATAGTCATAGTTCTGAGATGAAAACGTGAAATCTCATTTTGATATTACAGCTATCACCTGCTTTGGTAAAGTGACTGTGACTCTTGATCGAGAAGTTGTATCGGATGGATGCTGTTCAAATGAGAAGGAAGCAAGTGAATCAGCTTATAAAGTTTTATGGCAACATTTATGCATCGATGCTTTAAGTGAAGGTAAAGTAAAAAGGTTTCCATATGTTAACAATTGAGGAATTAACATAAAGCCGGTTGTTTTGCTCTTATTATGAGCCTGACTAGTTAGCATGTGTAGAATCTTGAAATAAAGCACGTTTTGAAATAAAATACACACTGTTTGTATAAAAAAGAATTTTTGGACAATGTAACCTGGTTTTTGTGCCCTCTGAAAAAGGTCAGACATACAAGTCAGCCATTCTGGAATATTTCAACAAACATGGCTTCCAAAACCCGGCAGAAGAGTTTGTTCAAAATGACGACGACACAACCATCTGCAAACTGAGACTCAGCGGCGCTTTTATTTTTCATGACACAGGTGATTTTAAGTATCCAGTATTTAAACTTAGAGATGCACCGATATATCGGCCAGTAATCGGTATTGTTTGATTTAAGCACATTTTCCCACTAACGGCTATCGGACGATAGTTTAAAAACAGCCGATGATCAGGGCCGATATATCCTGTCAATCAAAAGAAGAAACATAACCAGTTTGATGTTCAATATTAATAGTCATTATAAGTTAAGAAATGTAAATTTAATCTTCAGAATTGGTATCGGCAGATATCACTCTGAATAATCGGCTATCGGTACCGAAATTTAGTATCGGTGCCTCTCTAATTTAAATCAGCTATTGTTTTGTATTGTAGTCGGTTCCACCAAGAAGAAACAGGCAGAGCAACAGGCGGCTGAAGTTGCTCTGAAACATCTAGCAAAAATCCTCAACCGTGGTCCAATATCAGAAACTGAGAAAAACTTTAAAGGTGTTCTGAAGGAGAGTTTAGAAACACATGCTCTCAGCGCTCCTGTTTATGACACAGACAGTAAAGACGTTCCTGGAGGAACCGGCCCAGAACCTTCAAACCGTAAGTTTGGTTTTTGAAGCAAATTTGTTGTGTCTAATGACATACAGTAAAGGAATTAGTCTCTTGATATCTAAACGACATTATTTCTACAGTTTGCGTCATTCAGACACCAGTGAAACAACCTTCAGTCCTCTCCACATCATCTCATCTCCCATCATGTCAGAGTCGTGCTTCTGTGTCTGTGTTGGACCCTCAAGATTCCAGTTCTCCAGACTTACAGAGAAAAAAAGCCAGAATTGATTCTACAGGTAATGAATCAGAAAGATTGCTTTATGTGGGATGAGGTCAGATTTTTACCACAGAATCGTATCCTCCGGCTCAACTTATAATAACTGATTTTCATTTGTTTTTGGGCAAAAAAGATTTTTGCTTCAAATTACAAAAGTTACAATATATTGTATATTTTCAACAACAAAAGAGTTCATTGCAAAAACAAACAACTTCAAAAATCGTCTTTTTTACTGCGCATTCCAAGTAATATTATTCAAACTGCAGTTTTTTCATTAAGTAATAATAACTCGAAAATACAGCAAAAAAAAACATGACTTTTGACAAATTTGTTTTTGCAAATAAACTCTTCAAATAGAGATCATTAGGAAAACATCCCATGCATATTCACAGTGTGTGTCTAAGTGTTTGAATCAGTATCTCTAAGTTATACATTTATATTAATAGGCTTTTATATCCTGCATCCTTACTGTACATCTGCGTCAAATATTTTTCAGAAATTGACATGCTGCTCACCGTATGGAATCTCAAACCGCCACATGTGAAGGTCGAGAACATTGAGTATGATGAGAACTTCAAATGTACTGTGGAAATCAACTTGGAAAATTTTACTTTTACAAACAAACAAGGCTATGACACCAAGAAGAAAGCCATTCACAAAACCTACATGTTATTCGGCTGCGCAATGGGAATTTTTGAAGCTAGTATAGGTAACGTGTTGGGTAAAGTATTATTGAGCGTTGTATCTATTACATTTATGCTCCTTAATTTAAGATTCTTTTTGTTTATCTCTTTTTCAAGATGAAAAGACATCCAGTTTGCAAGTAAAGCAGCACTTCTCTCAGAAATCTCTCGCCCTTCCTCAGGAAGATGTTGAAGGTTCTGCAAAGGCATTCTGTTGCTCACTAAAGAACATAACTTACAGTGTTATCTATGAGGAACAAGGTTAGTAGTTAACAGTTGTCTCTTATCAATTTTACAGTGAAAATGTATGTTATTACTGTATAACTATTTGTTTTATTTAATCTATACTGGTTTGGAAACATATTGCATTTCTTCAGCATGTCAATGTGTCCTCATATTTTTTTAGGGCCTTCAGAGTGCGAAGCCAAGTTACTTGTTCTCAAGAAAGCTCTAGGTGCACTATCACCTTTATTTGACTATACATCACTAACTGCAGCGAATAGTCCTGAAAAAGTGCAGGATCAACTGAGCTTCATGTTAAAGGGGGCTGATCAGAAAGATCCAGTGATCTCACTGGACGGGTCGCTGGTGAAGACCTCCATCCGGCTGAATTTCACGGATCATACAGTCAAGTGCACATGCAAAAGCAGCAAGAAAGCTGCTCGGAATCATCTCAGTTTACGCATACTGAGCCTGCTGGGGGTGAAGACAGGTCAGAGATATATCAATTTACTCTATATCATATAGTATATTGGATTTGGATTATTTCTATAATTAGATATGAGGTACTTTAATTGCTGTCAAAATATGAAACCAATATGTGACCATATTTACTTAGGAGTCTTAAAGGAACAGTTAATGCTGTTTCAACCCATTTAACTTTCATTTTAGGGTAAAATATTCCTTTAAATTGTCTAATCTTCACTAACATTATAAGTGGACCTTAAATGTAAGAAGAAATGTATGATCTCACCTGTCATTCTGTACCTCTAGACTCAGACAGTCAGTCTCTGAGAAACCGTTTAGATGAGTGGTTTAAACAGCAGAATCTAGCGCAGCCTGTGTTTGAAGACACTGAAGAAGCCCTCGGAGCAAAAGCGACATTCTCTGTTCAGTTCACCTGCTGTAGTCCAGGTGAGCTCTGACATACATCCCAACAAATACTACTATCACATTCTGATAGTGCTAGCTAGTTACAGTGCTGTTTTAAAACTAAATTTAAGTTTCAAAATATTTGCATGTAATATTAAATGTTTTATTTAAGGTTGGGAGAACAGCTGGGAAACAGCGAAAAAGAAGCTGGTTGAAGAACTCAAGCAGAGATTTCAGTTTCTAAACGACTAAAACACAAAAAATCTGATATCTGCCACAAATGTTTTTTTTGTATGAATGGAGTATTTGACTTAATCCGGTTGTACTTTAAGAAAAATGCACATGTCTTTGAAATAGAATTTTTTAGGTGGTAAAACACAGTAAACTTTAATTCATTCAAGAGGGCTTTAAAAACAAACACACAAAAGTTACTTTAATTAGGAGCTTTAATATTCTTGGATGAAACCATTTTTAATATTTATAACAAACAACGGTTGGTACAACATTCATGTTGACTACAACTCAATAATGGACCATCAGTATACTTTATATCAGTGCTGGAAATTTGTAATGCGATGTGCATCTGTGCAATTGACAAATGGTGTATTTGTCTTTTTCTACTGTTTTAAGAACATATGAATTCTGAAATGTGAGCTTCAAATGTTGATCTCAATTGCCCATGAATTGTTTGTTTCACACTGTGGATTGTGCAATTTTAAGGCTATAATAAACTAATAAAGCTAATAAACAAAACATTTACAAAGAACTTTGAGCAAAGGATGATTTATTATGCAGTGTAAAACAATTTCTCGTTATTTGCATTATAGTTGTTTCAACTACACATATTATCCCTACACAAAATTTAAGCACACTATATCTAAAAAATACTAAGAAACGTTAAGATACTAAGAATCTGTGCATGCAGCTACTGTACTCAAATTGCGCTAGCGGCAAGGTTTCGAATTAGAAATAGCTCATTCTAAGGTCATAAAAACATAACGCTTCATTATGTAAGGTCTTTATACAGCCCTGAAGACATAGTTATGTATATTATATTGCATTTCTGTCAATAGATGCTCCAAAAAATTACACACTGGACCTTTAAAAGCACTTTAATTTTATACAGTTGCTAGCACGGGTTTATTTAATTCCATTTTCATAACAGTAAACTTGTCTAGATATCTATGAGAGGAACTGAAGATGAAAATTTATTTTGGTCCAGGTCTTGTCTTCGTGTATTTTTAACCGATAGTAAAGTGTTGTTTTTCTACTGGCCACCAGGTGGCAGTGAAACGCTTTAATACATGACAATGTTCTTTGATAATGATGGTAAGTGATGGACTCTGTCTGGGGTTTGGGTTTGTAGGCTTTCTGTTCTCTGGGTCAGGATGTTCTTTCTCAATGTTCTCTACAGCCAGACATCGTTTCCAAACTCATTTGAGAGAAACTTTTTAGTACAAAGTCACATGTGATCACGCCGTCTTCTCACATACTTCCAGTAAAATCTAATGAGATTGAACAAGAACACATTCTTCCAGTGGCGCAGAAATGACGCTGTTTAACTTATTCTGCATGCATGACAAACAATTTCACTTGCATACTTCTATGGCAGAACACGGCCAAATAAAAACTACAGAAATGTTACATGATATTCTGTATTGTATTGTACACATCATCCCCATCTGCTGCTCTTACATGAGAACATGCAACCAAACCACAGTCCTTGATCTTTCTGTAGAGCCACATAGTCGTGAAACATGCAATTTTCATGTTTTGCAAGCAGAGGAGCAAACCCCCCTTAGTCTTCACATTCCCTGCCCCGTGTGGTTAACAAAATCAGATAAAAACTGACAGGAATGCAGCATCAGGCTTTCTGTAATGGCTATCAGTCCTGCCAAAACACGTCTGTTCAAAGGGAAAAGTATCTTGTATCGTATTTAAAAGGCTGTAGGAATGTCTTAATGACAGATGCATGTGCGAAAACAGTGCATTTAAAAAAAAAAACTGGCAGGTGGTCCTGAGAAATTGGTTTCCTGTAATGTAGTCTAAACGTTTGTGTCAGAAAAGTTCATCTAAACTGTCTGTTTTAGGAGATTTACTGTCCACGACAACAACGGTTTTGCATTACAGTGGTTTTTACAACTAGAAATACAAGTAATGCAAGTACACAGTTTTCTAATATACAGTAAATGGACCTTTTATACTTCAACTATTTCCTGCAACTTGCAAAGCTTCTTGCACAAAGCATTCTCAGTCTGAATGCAACAAAAGCAAAAGAATTTCATTGCAACACAGCCAAAAACACCACACAAGACTTTGGCACATGAATGAGCTCTAATTGCTCTTCAATTTATTTAGAAGCTTGTGTGAGGAGGAGCCAATGCAATTAACAAACAACGCACACAACATACATACAGCAAACCCTGATAAACCATGATACTGAGCGTATAAAACACCACCACTGAATATTCTGTACAATAACACAACAATCCCATTGGATGTTATTAAACTGGACCTGGGGATTGCTGGGAAATCTGAATCTGGAAAAGGTGAGTGCACAGTGTTTAGTATTTATCAACTCTTGAATTAAGTCCCAACAGCTTTCAAAGGTCACGGTCGTTGAGTCACTTGTAAAAATGAATACAGTTTCATGTTTAAATTTCAGAGTTTGTTTTTATTGAAACTTTGGGGACCTGTTGGAGCAAATCTGCTGCCCACAATGCCAACTGGAGATCTACAAACTGACATTGACGTACAAAACTGTAATGAAATGACGCACATTTTTAATCAACTCAACATTGCTGTGAAGTTTCAAAAGATATTCCCTGGCAATGAAATCACTTATTTGATGTGGATTTGCACCAGTTGAACTGTTGAATCGAAGGTGACATAACATAACACGACTGCTGATGAGCTTCCTGGTGCAAAATGTGTTTATAGACCGAGTCCTTTCTAATCAGGAGTGGAGAACTTCAGCCTTTCCACAACTTTTCTCATTTATTCACTGTGAGGGGAACCTGTTTTATGGAACCGTCCAACCCTGGCGTGTAACATGTCCGGATGAATAAGGACCTGAAAATCAATGGAGCACAATGGATTATTCAGACGTGACCCATGGGAACAAACATATTTACATCACTCAGAAACTACATATAAGTCATAAGGGTTTGGAGTGACACAAGTGTGAATAAAATATGAACTGAAGAAACTGCACTCGTCACAAAACATTAGGGATTTAGGGCCAGATTTACAGCTTGCGGCGTGCAAATGCCTCTTTTGCCGTAAAAAAACGAACTACTGTCGATATTTACTAATGACACGCAGTGATAGTTCACGCTGAAAAGGCGTGGACACAGTTTTTTTGCGACTGACCTTAATGACCTATTATTGCTTATAGCATTTGTAGGAGTTTCCTCTTTAGACAAACTTTATGGGAGGAGATTATTTAAATCTCATATTATTCTTGACCTCTTTTTCGTCACGGTAATCCATGGTTTAAAAAAACTTGCGAAAGCTGAGGGAGTGTATTTTGCATAGAAATGCTATGTTGTACGTCAACGTCAACGTGAGATTGTAAAAAATGAAAAAGTAGTTTCAAAGAAGCTAGCTACTTTTTTATAGTAACTTGTAGTGTAGCTAACTACTTTTTCAGATGGGTAGCTAAACAGTAACTTAACTACTTTTATTAATGAGTAACTTGTATCTTATCTAACTACAATTTCAAAGTAGCTTCCCCAACACTGTGCTCATGTTTAGCATTAATCCGACACTTGTAACAGTGTCAATAAGTCAGAATGCATGAAATAGCAGAAATTTTCACTCCGATCGGTGCTTTTTCGAAATTGCGCTTCACGTATTAGTTTATTCACTCAAGTTAAATCAGTAAGACAATTTTTTTTTTCAGTACAAACTTTGTTGGTCACTTACATCAGTGAGGGTCAGAATCGCCTTCACGTGTACATGCAGTTCATTATGAATTTTATGATCGTTCACTGGCGAGCGAAGACAATTTTCAACTCGCATTTGGCATTTTCCGAGTGTTTTTGGTCCTGCCAACATTCTTTGCCAACTTTTCCATAAAGTATATGGGACCAACAGCAATTACAAACACATTTCCACATTGACCTCAGCAGGCAAGAGACTCTGAAATGAGTTTCTTCTGTCTCCTGTTGATGCAAAGAGAGTTTCACATTCTTACCCCCATGCAACAAAGCCATATGCAAATCTCATTCACAGAATGAGCACAATGGACATTAATCCTGTAAATAACAAATGCGTTTACATGAAACATCTGCTGTAGGCCACAGGGACACGATGGAATCTTCTGGACACTCTAGGATTATGACTACTGTCAAAAGTATTAGGTCACAAACGTTAAAATGTTGGAAAGTCAAATGACAACCTTTTTCCAATCTGATGTTATCGTGTTTGAAGGTTAGTAGGAGCTGCTGTTTACATTTATTTCTGCTCTGCCTCCACTTTTCCAGAAAAGCAAGTTGCAAGTTAGAGATCACATGTATTATATGTTTGCAGCATAAGGCTTCCAAAGGGTCTTGCCATCTGTATTTATTTCAGTTGCACACACATGCTTACAATATGAAGTAAATGTTCTGGGTTTATCACAGAGCATAACAGAAGATGTTTTTGCAGTCACTGTATATTCGTATTGAAGGGGTTACAGTAGATTCACAGCATTAAATGAGAGCTTTTTTTCCTGTTGCTAAAGGTCATGGTCAATTTTTCTTATTAAATCCACACCATCATTTTTGTTCGTTTGTTTACATTGAACAACATTCTAAATATATATAAAATATATAAAAACATAAAAAAACGGAAAGAACCTCACTTTCGCAATACAAGTCAAAAGGCATAAAGTTGATGATGCGCACTTTCTCAGTCATCTGGATTAAATGAGTCAATTCCATTATAAAAAAAGAGACAGAAAACGTGGTTCTCCTTTAAGCATGTCTCTGTGTGTGCCAGTATGTCTCCGTTGTGTTTTTTGGGGGGTCTTTTTTGTGGTTGGGCACTGTTGATGATTGTGGTTCATGAAAGGACTTGGCGACTTCACTACGCTGTTGCTTTTGGAAAAAGCTTTGAGGTTCACTTTTGAGGAAATGCTGATCTTCCCCATCTACCGTAAACTACACAAGCCTTTATTTTATGTAACACACCCTTACAAACGTGGAGATATTTTTCGACCTGATATTATTCTTTCTGAAAAAAGAACAGATTCGAGTATGTGTTAAAACAGAATGAAATGCTTATTGTTTAATTCATTTAGTTAAACTTATAAGACTTCAATTAAACCGAATTCAAAGAAAAAGGCAGGAGAAGCAAAACGAGGCCCCCGCTGTGAATACAATCTCACTACAAACTGAGAGAGGAATTTTACAGAGATTAGCAAGGAATTTTAATGTAACACATGTGTCATTTTCAAGAGGGGAGAAACTGATAAAAATTGGAATGACATTACTTCATATATTCATTTTGTCAAAACACTGCTATGAAAACTTGTAGACTTATATATTTTCAGCAATGATGGAATTTTTCTTATTTTCTCTCAGATCTCCCAGATTGTGAATGTGGGTTTATTGATCTATGAAGGCACTCAGGCAATGGCACAGGCTGGCGTTCTAGCGGTGGCACTGTGTGGATTACTGGTTGCCCGGGGCGACCTAATGAAACAGGCCCGCACACCTTTGCTGCCCAATCGGCCGTTTGTAGTCTTGTGGAACGCGCCCACTGAATCCTGCCGTCTTCGATTCAAGGTTGAACATGTGTCGATAATCTAGCAAGCATCACTAAATCTGTGTGGTCCAAATAATGAAAATGATATTTGTGGTGCAGATGTTGTAACTATATCACGTCTTTTTCTCTTGCCAGGTGGATTTGGACCTTAGCGTCTTTGACATTGTTGCTAACCACAACGAGACCCTGAGCGGCCCCAATGTGACTATCTTTTACCATAGCCACCTTGGTTATTACCCCTATTACACCAGCTCTGGAATTCCCATCAACGGAGGCCTTCCTCAGAACCAGAGCTTGAGCAAACACCTCAGCAAAGCCCGAGCAGACATTGATAAGCTCATCCCCTTCAAGGACTTTCACGGCCTGGGCGTCATTGATTGGGAAAATTGGCGTCCGCAGTGGGTGCGCAACTGGGGCTCGAAAGACATCTACCGGAACAAGTCCAAGGAGCTTATAAGGAAACTGCATCCGAGTTGGCCGCAAAGCAAGGTGGAGAATGAAGCCAAGGAGATGTTTGAGAAAGCTGGACTGGCGTTCATGAACTCCACGCTTCTGCTGGCCGAAAGTCGTCGGCCGCACGGCCTCTGGGGTTTTTATCTCTTTCCTGACTGTTACAATTATGGTTACAAGCAGCATCCATTGCGTTACGGTGGAGAATGTCCTAATGTTGAGCACGTTCGCAATGACCACCTGATGTGGCTGTGGAAGGGGAGCACAGCCCTCTATCCTTCCATCTATCTCGACTATGAACTCAAGTCCTCACCCAACACGGTGAAATTTGTGCACTATCGTGTCAAGGAGGCCATGCGGATTGCCTCAATTGCTCGGAATGACTATACATTGCCGGTTTTCGTCTACTCGAGGCCCTTTTATGCCTACACATTTGACGTTCTGTCAGAGGTGAGTAGAGTATTGCAAGTGTTTAGTAAACAATTCAGAAAAGTTAATGCTGCAGTCTGTTGCTTTTGCCTCTATACTGCCATCTCTGTTCGAAACATGAAATTGAAGGTTACATTATGTACTTATCTTTACGTGGGTCGAAATCAAATGACATCAAATTGAAATGTTACACAAAATCAAATCAATAGAACTGTTAAAGGTCTAGTATATGGAATTTAGCGGCATCTAGTGGTGAGTAGTGGTTTGCGAACTGCAACCGAAGGCTCACTCCACCGCTCCCCTTTTCCCTCTCGAAGCACGGCGATGGCTGACACAGGATGTTGTCATGTTTTCGTTTCTTTGCCAGTTGAGATAATGTAATTTCGCGGATTGTCTGTCTGAAGTTTGTCTGTTTAGGGCTACTGTAGAAACAACATGGCGAGCTCGATGTAAGGGGACCCACAGTGTATGTAGATATAAATAGCTCATTCCAAGATAGTAAAAACATAACACTTCATTATGTAAGGTCTTTATACACTTCTGAACACATAGTTATGTATATTTTATTGCATTTCTGTCAATAGATACTTTCCACACTGGACCTTTAAACTACTTTGAACAATCTGCAAGGTTCTTACCAACTTTTGCATTTCCAAATTCTTGAAAACACATTTTCAAGAATGTTACTGACAAAGGCGTCTGCAGGAAACTGTCAAGCACACATTGTTTAAATCACTTGTCAAATACTTGAATGACAGACCCTGCCCATTAGCCACCCTCCTCCACATCATGTTAAATGCCAGAGATATGCTTAAACACTCATCTGTCACCTAATTATGAGAGGAATGTTCCACATCAAACCCTGCAGTAGGTCTGCAGTCCTGTCTTCAGTTAAATGGGACCACCCGCCTTTTCTAGACAGTGAAATACATCAATAATGTACTTATTATAACTAGTTCGAGTTACGACTATAAAAGCTTCCACATGTTCATTGTGATGGTACAGGCTCAAGGCCATCGGTTACATGTAGGCCTACAGTATTGTTGTGGTCTCTCAAATTTTAACCACCAGATCCTATCCGATGATACAGTACACTGAATAAAGAATTTTTGCTCCTTGTTTTGCTCCAAATGTTGTCATTACATGGTTCATGTTCAATCATCAAATGTAATCCATTCAAGTTGGACTTCTTGAATAGCTTGTGTTGTGTAAAAAAGTTGAAACAGAGGATTTCAAGTTCCCAGCATGCATTAGGACAGCACGTTTTTGTGTTATTTGATGTGTTTTTCAGTCAAAGGAAACATTTGCTAATGTGTAAAGTTAAATCTTTGAGTTTTAGAAGAGTTTGTTAAATTTTTGAGTTAACAAACTCAAACTGTGGAAGGACTGTGACTGTGGAAGGTTACATTTAACTCAACTCAACTCAACTCAACTTTATTTATATAGCGCTTTTACAATTTTCATTGTTACAAAGCAGCTGTACAGGAGACACATTGACTACAAGCAAAACAATCAAAGTTGTACCTGCAAAAACAAGAAAAGGTTGAAAACACAGAAGACAGACACACCCACACACAAAACACTCCACACACACAACACGCACCAACACACACAGACACAGAGACACACACACACACACACACACACACACACACACACACACACACACACACACACACACACACGACGTACACAGACAAGTACGCACACACACACACCACACACACACACGCTCAGTGAGAGCACACATTTAGGATAAAGGAGAGAGAAGCACAGGTCAAATATAACAGACTATAAATTCCTATATGCAATATTAATTAAGTAAAACTTTAAAATTCTAAAGCAGCCCCCCCGGTCAGGCAGATAGTGCAAAAACAGTATGCAAACGGTGGCGAGGAACCCAAAACTCTAATCGAGAAAAAAAACCTCAGGAGAACCCAGGCCCAACCAGGGGATTCCAGTTCCCCTCTGGCAAAAGCTGCTGCCTCTGCACAAGCTCCAGAGAACTTGCACAACAAGGCTAAATAAAATAAATAAACTTATAATAAAATAAATTATAGTTTAAGATTATCATTAATAATCTAATAGCATTTGAAATTTTGTGGTGAAGACATGTCAAGAGACCGCGTCCTTCTTTATCCAGCTCTATCATCTCAGCTCTTGTCAGGTCCCCACTTCCCATTCTCCCTCTACCATCAGGTCAGGCCATGAACTGCATCCTGCTCGCTGTGGTAACCTTGGAACAATGAGACAAGACTGGCT
Organism: Triplophysa rosa; assembly: GCF_024868665.1. Lineage (NCBI taxonomy): Eukaryota > Metazoa > Chordata > Actinopteri > Cypriniformes > Nemacheilidae > Triplophysa > Triplophysa rosa. The sequence continues at coordinate 9,748,417 of NC_079892.1, forward strand.
GAGAGTAGAGTACTGTTCTGTACTCTTTGATGCAACAAGTACATCAGTTGTGTTTTTGGTTCCGGTTGATCTAACTAATGCAGCCTAAACCCTCTAGAAGATTTATATTATGGAAGAGTAGTGTATGCAAGATTAAAAAGATGCGTCTTTAGTCTAGATTTAAACTGACAGAGTGTGTCTGCCTCCCGGACAGTGCAGGGAAGACTATTCCAAAGTTTAGGCGCTAGATAGGAAAAGGATCTACCACCTGCACTTGATTTTGAAATTCTAGGTATTACCAACTGACAGGACGCCTGAGAGCGTAATGCACGTGAAGGACTGTAATACAAAAGGAGTTCATTCAAGTACTGAGGAGCTAAACCATGTAAGGCTTTATAGGTAATAAGCAAGATTTTAAAGTTAACGCGATGCTTTATAGGTAACCAGTGCAAGGTTGACAGAACCGGGCTAATATGTTCATACTTTTTTGTACGTGTAAGAACTCGAGCTGCCGCGTTTTGGACCAATTGGAGTTTTTGTAATAAGCCTGCAGGGCAACCACCTAACAGTGCATTACAGTAATCTAGTCTTGATGTCATGAATGCATGAATTAACTTCTCTGCATCTGAGATTGACAGCATATGACGTAGTTTAGATATATTCTTAAAATGGAAAAACGCAATTTTACAGGTGTTGGCGACGTGGCTCTCAAATGACAGATTACTATCGAATAGAACGCCAAGATTCTTTGCTGACGACGAGGGTTTTATGGAACATCCGTCAATAGTTAAACAGTATTCTTGGTTGTTACTTATAGCAGTTTTCGGTCCAATAAGTAACACTTCCGTTTTGTCCGAGTTCAGTAATAAAAAGTTGTTACTCATCCAGTTTTTTATATCGACTATGCATTCCATTATTCGATGGAACTGCTGTGTTTCATGAGGCTTCGAGGAAATATAAAGTTGAGTATCATCAGCATAACAGTGAAAGCTAACTCCGTGTCGCTTTATTATATCTCCTAGAGGTAGCATGTATAATGCGAAGAGCAGAGGCCCTAAGACTGAGCCCTGTGGTACACCGTACTGGACTTGCGATTTGCGTGACACCTCATTGTTTATTGCTACAAATTGAAAACGGTCGGATAAATAAGATTTAAACCATTTCAAAGCTATTCCCTTAATGCCGACATAATTTTCGAGTCTATGTAGGAGTGTGCTGTGGTCAATGGTATCGAATGCAGCACTAAGGTCTAGCAGCACCAATAACGAGATACAACCTCGGTCAGACGCCAATAGCAGATCATTTGTAACTCTGATCAAAGCAGTCTCTGTACTGTGACATGCTCTAAATCCAGACTGGAATTCTTCATTGATGTCATTCCTTTGGAGGAAGGAGCATAATTGAGTTGAAACTACTTTTTCCAGAACTTTAGATATGAAAGGTAGATTCGATATAGGCCTGTAGTTCCTTAGTTCTCTAGGGTCGAGTTGGGGTTTTTTGACAAGGGGCCTTATAACAGCCACCTTATATGCTTTAGGCACATGTCCTAATGTCAGAGATGAGTTAATAATACCAAGAAGAGGATCTATAATTTCTGGGAGCATCTCTTTCAGTAGATTTGTAGGTATAGGGTCTAGTATTTAACAACTGTAATTGTTAAGTTCTGTATCTTGAAAGAAGATAAAATTTAAGTCACATCAAGTAAAAATATTTGAGACTGAATAATCTGAAAGTTACATATAAAAATCATGTTTGTTTAACAAACATAAATTTGGCAACTTAAACATAAATAAATAATGCTGGGTAAACAACTTTAATATGTGCAACTGATGTACATATTTTAAGTTATCCAACAGATTTTTTCAGTGTGTATGCATGCAAATATAAGATTCATGATTCAATATAAGCATGCAAATATAAGCATATAATTAATTTAATAGCAAACTTTTTGCCACACAATTATTTTTACATTTTATAAAGAAACTTTGCTAGGGTGAATCAGTGCCAGTAGCCATTTGGGCTGCATGTTGACATATTGCGCAATGGCGCTTCTGGCAACCCAAGTTCGAGTCCAAGTTCGTGGTCCTTTCCCAACTCTCACAAAAAAAAAAAAAGTTAAGCAAGTTAAAGACACTTGGCATCTACTGATACCAGTATTTTTACTGCAACTACAAAATGTAGACAACTTGGTTTCTTTCTTATCTTAAAGGGATTGCTCACCCAAAAATGAAAATTCTGTCATCATTTACTCACCCTCAAGTTGTTCCAAACCTGTATAAATTTCTTTGTTTGGCTGAACACATACAAAGATATTTGGAAGAATGTTAGCAACTGACATTTTTGGGGCACCATTGACTACCATAGTAGAAAATATTAAAATGGTAGTCAAAGATTCTTGTTGCTTTTCTATTTCCCTCAGAATATCTTCTTTTGTGTTAAACAGAACAAAAAAAAATACAATTATTTTTAATAAATCCCCAGAAATGTCAGTTGCTAACATTCTTCCAAATATCTTTGCGTTCATCAAAACAAAGAAATGTACACATGATTTGGAACAACTCGAGGGTGAGTAAAGAATGACAGAATTTTTATTTCTAGATGATCTATCCCTTTAAGTCTGTTTTCTATTATATTGCATTAACATACAAACATTATTTTGCACAGAGTGACCTGATCCACACTATAGGAGAAAGTGCAGCGTTGGGGGCCACTGGAGTCGTCCTGTGGGGTTCTTCTGAATATTCAAGATCTGAGGTGCTCATCATCTTTATAAGCCACTCTCATCATTCTATCCATAAAATTAGTTCAAAATCAAATCTTCTTGGATGTGATGTGATTTTCAGATTAGTTGTTAAAATTAGCATCCGTAACCAAAAACATTTAGATCCACTTAGAGACCAGCATCTGCTCACAATTTTAATCAGCTTGAGCTGATATTAACTTAAGCTGATGAGCTGGTATTAACAAACAGTGGGACGCTCTGAGAAATATCTGGCATCTCTTTTTTACGACAACAGCTAAACATCTAGAAGATTATGTTGTATTTGTCTAAACCTAAATAAAAACTGTAAAATAAAGGCAAATTTACTTTTTTTTGTTTGCAAAACTTTTTTTGTTTGCAAATACATGTGACCCTACTTTGACTCCATAAACAGGTTTTTTTCATGTTTTTCTTGTAAATTTGCAGTCGTTTTCTGTAATTTTACCATATTTAAAAAATGACTTTTATTTACAGTGTAACCAAAGTGTCATGGACATCATAGCGTCCCTTTTGTGATATCACACAAGCAAAAACGTTCAATAAAGTTGATGTATTTGTCTTTCTGCAGAGAAACTGTTTAACCGTTAAGAACTACATCGACGGTCCACTGGGTCATTATGTGATCAACGTGACCTCGGCTGCCAAGTTGTGTAGCAAAGCCTTGTGCAAGAAGAACGGCAAATGTGTCCGTAAGAGTCTGGACTCATGGGCCTACCTGCACCTCAACCCTCGTTTCTTCAACATCCAACTCAACCGAGGCATCCATGGACCACGCTTCCATGTCAGCGGCCACCTGAACAATCTCGACATCCTGGATATGAAGCAAAAGTTCACCTGCCAGTGCTACCAAGGCTGGACCGGCATCTACTGCGAGATGCCTCAGGAAGCGAAGTCCATCGCCCCACACCCAAGGAACGGTGTTTTGGGAGAACTGCTGGTTGTGTTGTCTCTGCATTTCTCCTGTCTGTCTGCCATCGTGTTCTTGGGTCTTTGCCTCATCCTTAAGTGTCTGATACTGTAAGACTGATGTCTGGTTTATTTTGCAATTGTAACTCACACTGGGAGGTTGTCACAAAGGTTACATCTCAGTTACGATAAAGTATAATTAAAGGTATAGTTCACCCAAAAATGAAAATTCTGTCATCATTTACTCACCCTCTTGTCATTTCAAACCTGTATGACTTTCTTTCTTCTGTAGAACACAAAAGAAGATATTTTGAAGAATGTTGTTAACTGGCACCATTGACTTGCATTGGTTTGGTGTCCATACAGTAAAAGTCAATTGGTGCCGGCATTGTTCGGTTAACAACTTTCTTCATACAAGTTTAAAATGACAAAGGTCATATATACAGTAAATGAAGATATTTTGAAGAAAGTTGGTAACCGAACAATGCCGACACCCATTCACTTCTATTGTACAGACACAAAACCAATGCAAGTAAATGATGACAGAATTTTTGGGTGAACTCATTAAAACAAATGTGCATGTTCTCTATAGTGTGTTTTAAATATGTTTAAACTATACAGTACAATATCTGTTTGTCAAAACAAAGATTTACCTGTTATGTTTTATGAATGTGTTTTATAATTGTTTCCCTGGTTACATTTCTGAAGAGTCTGAATAGTTGTCAGTCTAACAGCATCTTATTTTGGGACAACTTACCCCATATGCGTACCCTGCTATATAGGCAATGTTATCACTGGGGTGGGATGGAAATGTTCAATAACTTTTTTCGTAGCCAAGAATTTCTTGACATGTCTTGATAAAAAGCTGGTCATGGTCCCCCAAACATGAATGCACTTAACTGGTTTAGACCAACATATTTTCTATTCTATATTTAAAAAATATCCAACAAAGTAATGAATGGACCACATCTTCTCTTTTTATTATTATTATTATTTTGTCGTATAGGAATCTGTTTCTTTCCCACACAAACTGAGGTGAATTTTCTCAACTATTTCCCAATAAATAACATAAAATTGTAGTTGGTAGACCAAGATGTCTTATGTTAGACCGGAGATTGTGATTCAGCTAGTCAATCTAAACAGTCAAATTACAAACCCCGTAAAAACTCGAATTTCTGCTCATTTTAAATTAAAAAGCACAGAGTGTTTCCATTAACATTTAACATTTTCTCTAGGAGATTTGAGGTATATGACTGTTCAGTGTTACATAATAACTATGGTTTAAACAAACACTATGTGGTGACTTGATTTGGAATATTGAAACTTTGGTTTTGTGTTCATTTATTCTAAGACCAACATTAACAAAAAACAAACAGGTTCTCAGCTTTGAGGCTCGAAAGATTTTTCGCTCTTCTACAACTCTGGACAGGATTTAAATATTTATACACATTTATGTTATTTGCTGAACCTGGCACATTACAGATCATTGCACACATAGACAATAGGAATACAACACAGTAAAATCGCCAGTGTTGAAAAGGGTCATATGAACACTCACAGTGTATATATAATCCACACTCTCAAAGTGTGGATTATATAAACACTGTGAGAGTTAATTTAGCATTTTTTAACACTGGCGATTTTGCTGTGAAGGAATGGTTTCACATAACAGAGCCACACCTCACAGCTGTGGGTTTGAGCCCAGGATAATCAGAAACACAACTTGGAACTTGATCTATAGATGGAGTAATTCCTGGAGTTTTGGGTGAAACAGACATATCCAACACAAGCACCTCCAGACCCCTTGCCGGGAAGTTTTAAGGAAGAAACACCCACAAATATGTATATAAACGGGAGTGTGGGGTCATGTGCTCTTACATATAGTTCTGAGGGAGACAGATCAAAGGCAATACAGTACTACAGTATAGAGTATAACACGTGTGTAGTCGGGTGGGTTGGTACTTGTGTCATGTTTAACAGAGAGCAGTGTTTATTTCTTATTTATTTTAACACAACAAATGTTTGCAGTTACTAATAGACCAATATTTTGGATCTGTAATTTTGCTTCTCAATAATATTTTGTTAAACAGTGATTTTGTTTTTCGGTAGAAATATCAAAATGCATTTTTAAGAAAACAACGGTTTGTATTGCAGAATTTGCTTTATGAAGTTAAGAGATTTGTTGTTGAGCTATGCATTCCTAAGCACTCTCATTCAAACCTTTGGGCAAAACATTTCTAGGCATTTTTTAATCAGTCTTGTATTTTTGTAGTTCACAGTCACACTTTGATGTGGAAAAACTGTTTTAAGAGCATCAGGTTTTAACAATATTATTTTTCAGTTTTGCAATGAGACCTAACCCTTTCCTATACACCACTCCAATTAAAACATTCGTACCCTCTCTCTAACCTTAAACCATGGGTTTATTCAGCAAAACAGATTAGAGTACTGGGCAAGAACTGAGTCTGCAGTCCCGAAATTACCAGAAGTCCTTCAACTCACTGGTGACATGTTCTTTCCCGTCTCCAAATTATTTCCACAAACTGCCAGTTTACATTACCCCACTCTCCCACCACTAATAACAGGACACGGGCCGCTAAAATGTGCCACACATTCATTTAACACATACCCACTTACAAGTATTACGTTAAATATGTGTTAATAAATACCAATGTTTATGGATAAGTTTGTTGTGTAAAATGACCATTAATGTAAATAACACTATAAAACTAAGAACACAGATGTTCAACATAAAGCCTACTTAATGTCAAGACATACTGTATACACAGTAGCCTATGTGATAAAATCATAATTGCTAATATAATGCTAATTACTTTATATGTTGAATTATAATAGCAACGACAATTATGGGTGGTTCCACAATATAATTACATATTATGTATATCTTCGTCAGAACTATTACTCAGTATTTATGTGATATACGTATAATGTTCATGCTGTCCAACAAATCTTTAAAGTGGAGCTAATTGGGACGCAGCTAGAGTGATGTTGTGACAAGACACCTCGGATTTAGGATATTTTCCACCTTAACCCGAAACGGGACAGCGCTGTTTTAATGTTTATAAATACTTGTAATGTTTAAATGCTTTAAACACTAATATTACTAAATCCAGATGCTACTTCTGGGTTTGTGGTGGGAAATATTACAAATCCAAGGTGTCTTGAACGCAGCATCAGATTCATACACCTGTTATGGTTACCATGGCAACCGTCTACAAATTGGCAGGTGACTGTTCAGGGTGTAACGCACCCGAGTGCCACTCATCATGGGTGGAGGCACAAAACCTTCACATTAAGCTGCTAAACGTCGTATTACTGACTGTTGCTGGTAATTCTCCGACTTGATGTTTATCTTATAAATAAGACTCTTAATTTAAACTGATTCACTCAAACTGAGGAAACTGAGCTAAACACAGTGTGTAATAGCAAATGAACCAAAAGTATAATATAAACACTGTCATGTTTAAAGCCTATATGGTGGAGGAGGACAAAAATAACACAAACTGTTAAACATTGCAAAAATAATGAGTTTTCAAAACGGGTTCCCAAACACTTTAACTTCTGAAAGTCTTAGGCAACACTCTGCTGATTCATGTTTTGAAAGAACCACAATGTTTGCACTTCTTGAGTAACTAAACATACAAATGGCTTACTATTAGTTGTTTCTGCATATGAAGTGGTTGCACAAGAACACATTTTAATGCATTTAAAAAATATATACATATTTACAAATTTCAAAATAAATCACAGTAAATCCAGTAAATAAATGTCAAATTCTCTATTATTTAGATATAAACAATTTCAGCAAGGTGGGAAAAAATAAGGTTTTTATATGAAATAAGGTTTTAAAAGAAAGTTTTCAATGTCACCGAAACCTGTAAAGAATTATATAATTCATATTTTTTAAATTATTTAAAAAATAATACAAAAATTCCAGTGCTCAGATAACCAGTGCAAGAACAAATCCATAAATAATTCATCACTTACACTTCAGAAATGTTTCCCATTAATCCTCCTTTTGAATTATGCCATGATTTCTGGTGCCAAAAGCTACTAAAGAGAGGAACATTCGGGGTACTGGAAGAATCTTTATTTTCATTGCCAACGTTTAGATCGCATGCCCGCCGGGTTGCATTTAAGAAGGTTAGATCAAAGAGTAAGTTCATACTCAGCAGGTTTGTACGGTAAAGACCCCATCTGAACAAGCCAACATTTATAAAATAACATTAAAGTTTAAAGCACTGTTAAATCAACAGTAGGGTCGCATTTCTTCAGTGGTGCTTCAATAAAACAGACCTCCCAGTTGGTGAAATGTGCCTTTCTTACCAAAGGACAAATTGTGTTTATCCACATCCACAAAAATCACTCGCCAATCCTAATATAACACAAAAACGTCCAACATTATTGTGTGGGAATGACTTGCAATATGTTTTTTTTACTGTCCATGCTGGCTGGTAACTGTGACAAATAAACAAAGTGTGAGTTTTGTACCATTCATTTGTTGCTCGTGTTGTGCAAAATCTGTATGTACAGAGACAACTTTAAAGAGACAGAATAAATGTCATCATGTCGTCACTAATTCACCCTCAAATGTTTCAAAACCTGACTTTTTTTTCTGTGGAACACAAAAGAATATATTTTGAGAAATGTCTCAGTGGTTTTGTGTTCATACAATGAAAGTAAATCGGGGAAAATGTTGTTTGGTTGGCAGCGTTCTTCAAAACATCATCTTTTGTGTTCTGCAGCAGATAGTCATAATGCTTTAATATGACATGAGGGTGATGAAAAAAAAACATTTTGGGTGAACTGTCCCTTTAAAAGTGTGGGGTGTCACACACACCCTCGTGCTACTTGTTTCTACTGTATAGTTGTCCAAGAGACATGAAAACTGTTAGGTACTCATTGTATGAATTAAACTTCATGACTAGAAAAAAATGCTTTATTGCGATATTGTCACAGTCCATTTGTTAAGACCAATCTTACAGTGCAATCCAACTAAAGCACAACTGTTGCAACGGTGTCACCTCATCTGCAAAGTAGCATGTCAATGTCAGGATAAACATTTGTGGTTTCACTGCCCTGACATTATGTTCTCTCACTTTAATCTAAGGACTGTACACTAAAATTTAAACCATTCAAACCAAATTTCAGTCATTCTTAAAGGAAAACTTTATTGTGCATATACAGTATTTGCCCTTTCAGGGATCAGGAGTCTTATTGGAGATCTCACTGGAATACACTACAAGACTTTTAAAATCTGAACATATTTTTTAAAACTAGACATCATACACTTGCAGACTTTTTGAAAGATTCAGATAGACTAACTGATCAAATCTGCAGACTGGCACAGACTTTCTGCAACAGGTCCGGACTGAAAATCTGGGCAAAATCTGAGCAAAAGTCTGCAAGTGTATTTTAGCTTTTAGGGACCAGTTTAGTCTCCTAAAACAAGAAATGAAACTAGACACAAACTTCACAACTTTGACATACAATATGACTTAAAGAGCTTTAAAATTATACAGTGTAGGGTTAGTACGGCTAGTTCACCCAATAAAAAAATTCTGTCATCATTTATTCACCCTCATGTCATTCAAAACCTGTATATGACGCTTTCTTCTGTGGAACACAAAATATATTTTGAGAAATGTCTCAGTGGTTTTGTGTCCATGTAATGAAAGTCAATGGGGTCAATGTTGTTTGGTTACCAACATTCTTCAAAATATCTTCTTTTGTGTTCAGCTGAAGTAAAAGTCTTGTATGAAAGAGTGTACATATTTCAAACCTATGTGTCGCAGGAATATACAGCAATTTACAGGGGGAAGAGAAAGTATGTTTTTACGGGTAGTTTGGAAGAATGTTTCTGTACGGTAAAGTGCCAGAGAAACAGCTCCCTGACCACTGGGTCTGGCACAAAGCCCTGAGGTTTGGAATCTGATGATTCTGCTTGAAAAGACCTCACTGGTTTCTCTACATTTCGACAGATCTTCATCCCCCACTCCTTCATCATCAACATTCATTCTGTTCTCCAATTCTCAGCCACCAAAACACTTCTCCCTTCAGAATCATAAATTGATCTCTCCTTTTTATTAGCTCAACATTTTGGACCAAATGCTAATCTAATAACCACATGTGTTCAGTCTCACGATGTTAACTAAGCTCGCAGGTTTGCCGTACAGAGACTCAGAAATAAACGGAAATGTGACCAGAGGGATTTGTTAATGCAAAACATTTGAGCAGAGAAACACCTCGGATTCTAAGTCAGGGATTTGTGAACGAAATTTCAGGTTGGACCTTCACTTTGGACTTGGGTTGGCGTTTCCTCTGAGGCACCAGAGGTCACCAGTGATCCACTGGTGTGATCCACAGTGCTTGGCCGACACAACCTTCCCATTCCTGCAGCTGTGGGAATGTGGTTTTCTTTCGAAGCACTCCAACCACTTAGCCTCCTCTCCCACTGTTGAATAAACTCAACACGAATAAATTCATATCCACAGAGGTGAGACACTGGCACAAAGCCTAATCCAGCATCTGGCACCCCATGAATCAACCTATGGTGTCTTGGTGGTCCTGCTTAATCAAAACAACATTTTCTTTCCTGAATAAGTAGATCTTGATATGGAACAGGTCAATAAATTTTGGACAAAGTAAAATGCCAAACAATAATGATTTTAAGGTCAACAACAGAGCTCATCGGTTGATTCTTGCACGAGTATTGTGCTTGCATCTTATTTTTAGGGCTCACCCAAACAATTACGCAACAGTAAGAGCTTATTTGCGATGTCATTAAGTTTGTAAATTGTACACACCAAGACTACCGGCCTCCACTAGCCCTACACACAAACCTAGACCCTATCATTACTCTCAACGCCCTGCAAAGCAGATGATTTGGCAAACGCTGGCTGTCAAGAATACACATCACTCAGCTGACTACCTTGGAAAACAACAAAATCTTGTAAGATTCAACCATAAACAAATAAGGATGGGACAATTAGCGGTTTAATGGTTGAAATTTTGAAAATGACTCACCCGCGATTTGTTCCAAACCTGCATAAATTTCTTTGTTCTGTAGAACACAAAGTTATTTAGAAGAATGTAACTGAGCAACTGAGAATTCTGGGACACCATTGAATACCATTAAATTGGTAGTCAAAAGTGCCCCAGAAGTGTTTGTTTTCCTAAATTCTTCAAAATAATTCTGCTGTGGTAGTCAATGGTGCCCCAGAAATCTCAGTTGCTAACATTTTTTCAAATATCTTTGTGTTCCGCCAAAACAAAGAAACTTGAGGGTGAGTAAAGGGATACTTCACCCAAAAATGAAAATTGTGTCATCATTTTTTAGTTGTTCCAAATCTGAATAAACGTCTTTGTTCTGATGAACACAGAGAAAGTTATTTGGAAGAATGCTTATAACCAGACAGATTTCCCCCCCCACTGACTATCATAGTAGGAAAAAAAACAATAGTAGCTCCAGAACTTTGCTGTCCTACATTCTTCAAAATGTCTTTTTTTCTGTTCAACAGACCTACTATAGTCAATGGGGTCCAAGATCTGTTTGGTTACAAGCATTCTTCCAAATATCTTTCTCTGTGTTCATCAGAACAAAGACATTTATACAGATTTGGAACAACTCGAAGGTGAGTAAATGATGACAGAATTTTCATTTTTGGGTGAAGTATCCCTTTAAGCTTGATGTTTACCTCATTGCCCCATTGTGCCATGATTAATGTTAATGGTATTAATTTGATGTTTCTGCAAACAAAACGTGCATTTAACATGTAAAATCAATATAAAACTTGGAAATCAGTACATGTTAACATAACCGTGATCATTTGGGTTACTATAATCATGATTAAAACTGTTCACACTATACATGTCAATAAACAAACATTCACACCGATTTGAGACAGATGACCACTATTCCAGACCTCAAACAACTGTTTACAGTATGCGAGAATTCAGACAGACAGTCAGAATCCTCCGTTTATCTCAATTGCAAGCTAAGCATCTTGAGGAAGCCCATAAAATGCAGAGACAGCTGCTCCACAGGACCCGTGCCCCATCTTTAAATGAGGTTGGTGTGAGTGCTTTCAGGAAAAATGTGCTGCGAAACTTTGAAGACTATAACTTTCACACAGTTATTTAGCACAGTTTGCCAAAGGAATGCAACACGGAGGCCAGCTAATGCTTGGCGATATCAAACCACTGACAAATGCAAGCCAATGAATCACTAACGTGAGAACAAAACAAAAAAACTATGACATAATATTGAATTGTTCCAACACTAAATCGCTGTCCTGAAAAAGAAAACACCTTGAGAAATATAATCTTCTTTATTTACAGCCTCTAGATATACTTCTCGACCGATGTCTACTCCAAAGCCACAAAAACAGACAGTGACTGTCTAGAAAAACACAAAAGACAATCACATGCCTGGGGAGACAGTAACATGGGCAGGAGCTCGGAGCCGCTCGGAGCTTCCACCATGGCAACGTCTGGGGTATTAAAACCCCACGTACTCTCGCGACCAGGTGACTAGAGGATGAACTAGATCAACACGGCTAATGCAAAGTGATGTGGATGGGTATTAAGACACTCCCACACACAAGTACTCACATACGCACTCATTTAACAGGATTTAGACTCTCTCCCTCGGGCTTTACGCTTAATCGCAGTGTTGTGGTTTTTCTGCTGAGGCTCCGTGGTTGTTCTCTCCTCCCTCTCTCAGGAAACTTCAAGTCTCTCTCTCTCTCTCTCTCTCCTCTGTGTATATAAGAAAGTGGTGAGTAGGCTGGTCGGCAGACAGGGAGAAACTATACTAGCGTACTGTAGATGCGGAGAGGTGCGTGTTGTGAAATGTGACTCGGGCGGCAGCGTGGGATTTACAGGTGAGTAGCCGCTCATTTTATTATATATAGCTTACATGACCCCCTTGATGGCTGCTGTGTAAACAAACTGTATCTAAAAATAGACGCATTCCATCTTCTTTTAAAATAGTACTCTGTAATTCAAAGTGCATTCCCTTCAGGGCATCTTTTCTAGTGACTGTTTTTGAATGGCATGCTCAAAACAGTATGCAAGTCTGATGTCTCGGCATCAAGAGTAAACGTCCAAGAAAGTTTCTCCTCATCAATTGGAGGATTTCAAGACCCTGTTGAAAAAACCAGCATATGCTGGGTTTTGATGCTGGTTACATGCTGGTTCATGCTGGTTCAAGCTGGTCATGTGCTGGTTTAAGCTGGTCATGTGCTGGTTCCTCACCAGCTTAAACCAGCTCAGGACCATCTTAAACCACCACATGACCAGCATAAACCAGCATGCGACCAGCTTAAACCAGCATCAAAACATACCTAACCCAGCATATGCTGGTTTTTTCAACAGGGGAGGGAAGATTTCAATGGGACTATAAATCATTACAGTTACAGTAACGGGTTGTTGGTTTCGTGAGTGTTCTGGATTTGGAAATGGCAGGGCAAGACCTCATCTCAAGTGTGTGAGAAGCAAACCAAATTAGAGAAAACTTAATTAGCCTGTTCCAAATACAATATATGCAGACCTCAAAGGAGGCTTAGTTTGGGAGTCCATCAGGAAATGTGCCGTGGCACCACTGAGGTCTTTGAACGGTGGCTCTGTCTGTTTAGATTTTGATGGGACTTAATCAGAGGGAAGGGTTTGCAGACGAGATAACGCACGTCTGCATGAAAATCTTCTCCGGGAAGACGGCCAATGCGCTCCCATGCTGGAGTTAAGCAACCGAAAGCCAAGTGTTATGCTACTGTCATCCATTAACTTCAATGTTTGCCATGGGATGATCATCATTTTGATATCTTGTGAGTTCAACTTTATGGTTAAGATACTAGCGTTAGCAAGAAAGAAACCTTCAGAAGTAGCTTTCGGTGAAATGTGTAGTGACAGCTGTACCGTGAATATTAACCTGGTCGAGCCAAAACACAACCTCAAAATAACCACACTAGGTGTCTGTTTGGGTTACACCGTGAGTTGTTTATTTTTCAAGCTTTGAAAAACCTTTTATCTGCGATCTCGGTTTGTGATCTTGGATTTCCAACTGAAACGTGAAATGATCAAACAGAAAATATCCACAATTTGAAAATGAAAGCTACACATGTAACAGAAAATCATCATTTCATTTGAGACCAAGCAAGAGTTTAAACAAAAACATACTTGAAAGTGTGCTCACATCGTCGTCTGAGCTAATAAACCACATATCTCTTCGGGGACCATGAGGCTCCTTTATGGCCGTTCGAGAAAACCTCTCTGTCTCCTGTTGTAAATCTGGTTTGGTCGTATTTATGTTTCCAATTTGGATCAAATTCACATTTGGATGGAAGTGAACGAAGACGCGTCCGCATGTCAGCGTCAGGTCGACTCCGTGCCTTCTGTGGTTTCTCTGAAGCCGTTCCCTAAAAGTTTTCTGCAAAAACCACTTTCACTAAGCCACATGTATCTTAATTATTGCCAGAGTGGGCTGAGGGTTCGAGGAAGCTTGAAGATAAATAAATCTATGGTATCTGAAAACCATAAAGGCATAATATCCCTCATTCTTTATGGTTGTGTAGGTTCTCATGGCCTAGTGTTTTCATTTATGGCTAAACCTAATGCTTCACGGAAAGTTTTATTCATCCCCCCACTTCTCTAGAATCACACGAGGGCTCCTTCCTCCTCTCCATATTCTGGCACAATCCATTTGAAAAATGTGTTCTGGATTCAAGTCTTTTATAAACATACATTTATTCACATTTACAGTTTTGGCAGAAGAATTTATCCAAAGTGATTTACAGTGCATACAACATACTGTATCCATTTAATCACTTTGTTTGTTTTTTAGGAATCGATCTCCACAAATGCTCAGACATGGGAACAAAATGTTCGGTCAGTGTTTAAGCCAACTTAAAAAAAAAAAATTTGTTAAAGCCGTAGTATGTCACTTTTGAGCCTAATATTAACTAACAAAACACAAAAATAATTATTATTTGGACATAAAATTCCAGGTTTCCCCAAAACTCAATTGTCTCCAAATGGTGGGCCACAGAATTTTCAACAAAATTAACCTAATAATAATAAAAGGTGCTCCAAAAGCTTCTTTGATGCCACCTTTTGGTTTCATAAAGAACCTTCAGATGATAAAAAAGTAAGAACGAGATGGTTCTTTAAAGAACCTTTGACTGAGTTGTCTGTGGAACTAAAAACGGTTCTTCTGGCATGGATGTAAAGAAACTTTTAAGCACCTTTATTTTTAAGAGTGTGCTTTGTCATCTTTGCAAAAAATGTTTTTTTATTATTATTATTTTATTTAGTTTTAACATCAAACAAACTAGACACTTAAAATGTATTACATAAATACCTCAATAGGATTCTATACACATCCTAAGCAAGGTAAACAAATGTATTCAAGAACAGTCAATATCTACAAAACGTAGTGCAAAGCACTGGTCTTATCATGCAGGAAGTGGTTTAATTCTTCGCCCTCGTGACATGGTCCCGGCGCCAGTCATGGGGGGAAAAGGGAGCTGGTACTTCCAGTCAGAATCTTTCCACTCAATAACACAACCACCAAGGGGATCCGCATTTTGCTTTCATCCGCAACATTCCACGCTGTACCTCGTTTTTTAACCACAGATTTAGCACATGACTGGCATTAATAGACTACAAATACATGCTATTATTACTATGGTTACTGGTGATTGAGTCCATGCCGTGTGGCGAGGGCAGCGAGAAATGAAACACTCACAGGACATCCTGTAACATTTTGCATTAACTCCAGTCACCATAATTTCAAACTTTCCTTTGTTTAAAATATCTCGTCTGAACCTGGTAAAAGTAAATGTTTTAAACAAGCCTGAGCTGGTCTTTGCTGGTCTTAGTCTGCCATGTACTGTAATCCAGCAAGACCAGCCTTGGAGACCAACTCAAAACCGGTATTTGACTCTTTCTTCTGTTGAACACAAAAGAGAATTTTGAGAAATGTCTCAGTGGTTTTGTGTCCATATAATGTCAGTGTTGTTTGTCGCTTTGGATAAAAGCGTCTGCCAAATGCATAAATGTAAATGTATGTAAATGTAGTATGCACGATTGTATACAGACTCATATACATGGGTGCTAAATACAGTGAATTTGTTTTAAAATGCTTTAGCATGCAAACAGGGCAAATGGCGAGGGCAGCTGTGGTATGGCCATGTGGGCGCCACGCTGGTGAGTATGTGGTTGAATTTGGCCATTACTCTGTGGTTGACTGTTGGTGTGGGTGATGACTGCAACCCCCAAAGTAACAATTGACTCATCATCAAACCAGACAGAATCACGAAATATCGCGTGTCTGGTCGACTTCACCCTTCATTTAACTTGAGCATTAAAGGGATAGTTCACACAAAAAGGAAATTTCTGTCATTATTTACTCACCCTCTTGTCATTTCAAACCTGTATGACTTTCTTCTGCAGAGCACAAAAGATGATATTTTGAAGAATGTTGGTAACAAAACAACGGTGGTACCCTTCCACTTCACTTTCCCTTCCACTATTGTTTGCACACAAAACCAATCCAAGTCAATGGCTACCGCCGTAACCAACATTCTTCAAAATATCAACCAGGAGCTTCACATTTATCTTAAAATTAAGAACCTTATCTATTAAAGCTATTAGATATTATATATAGATATATTATATATAAGTCGTCAACGTCATCATTAATAATTTGTCCCTCCTGTGATATTTTAGATCTTTCCTAAAGAAAGATTAATTAAAGGAGCGATGTGGAGATTTTAGTGGCATGTAGTGGTGAGGTGGCGAATTGCAACCAACAGCTCACTCCACCCCTTCCTTTCGAAGCACTAAGCTGGATCTCATAGGACAAAGATGACGTTGCGTTTTCGCTTCTTTGTCGAAGGAGATAATGTATTTACGAAACGCACTCTATAGAGCAGTTTGTCCATATAGGGCTACTGTAGAAACAACATGACGAATTCCATACAAGGGGACCCGCGGTGTATGTAGATAGAAATAGTTCATTGTAAGGTAATGAAAACATAACGTTTCATTATGTAAGGTCTATTTATACACATCTGAAGACATAGTTATGACTCGCACTTGTTTTTGTCTCCTCACAGGATGATTGACAGTTACCTGTGCTGAGTCACGCAGCAGAATGCCTGGTGTGCCCCGTGGGGCCTCGCAACACCACACTGCGCCCGTAGCCTGTGCGATCATCTGTTCCTGGCTGTTGATCCTCATCCATCCCGCCTTTTGCCAAAAACCAGCAAAGTTGCCTCTGGTGGGCCGTAAGCCTTTCCTGGCAGCATGGAACGCCCCGTTGGACATGTGCACGCTGAAGTACAAAGTCAATGTCAGTCTTGATCTCTTCCACATCAGCGGAAGTCCACGAGCAGTCCACACGGGTCAGAATGTCACCATCTTCTACGCCAACCGTCTGGGCTACTACCCTTTCTACAACGAGGAGGGGGTACCCATCAACG
This sequence comes from Triplophysa rosa, assembly GCF_024868665.1. Lineage (NCBI taxonomy): Eukaryota > Metazoa > Chordata > Actinopteri > Cypriniformes > Nemacheilidae > Triplophysa > Triplophysa rosa. The sequence goes on from NC_079892.1 coordinate 9,765,568, forward strand.
GAGGCCTACCTCAAAACAGCAGCCTCAAAGAGCACCTCCGCAAAGCCAGAAAAGACATAGCGCACTTTATACCTTCCGAAGACTTCCGTGGCCTGGCTGTAATCGATTGGGAGTACTGGAGACCGCAGTGGAGTCGAAACTGGGAAAAGAAGGACATTTACCGCCAGCGTTCCCGCGAGCTGATCGAGCAGGCCTACGTTAACGTAACGCAAGAGCAGGTACAGGAACTTGCGCGCTTGCGGTTCGAGAAGACTGCCAAGGAGTTAATGCGGAGCACGCTGCAGCTCGGCACGCAAACCCGTCCGAATGGGCTCTGGGGTTTCTACCTGTACCCTGACTGCCACAATTACAACGTGCACGCACACGACTACAACGGCACGTGCCCTCAGCAGGAGAGAGTTCGGAACGACGAGCTGTTTTGGCTGTGGAACAGCAGCACTGCCCTTTTTCCGGCACTGGCTATACGCAAGGGCCACACAGACAGCGTTCGCAACCTGCACTTCTCGAAAAATAGAGTGCTGGAGTCACTGAGGCTAGCCTCCCTTACCTCACTGCCTTATGACCTGCCTATATATGTATACACACGGCTGGGCTACAGGGATGATGCCATGGCATTTCTGACCCAGGTAAACAACCGTAGATATTGAAGAAATGCCAACATACACCTACTATTTCGAACTGACCAAAAGCCCTCTACATGATTTTGAACCTCTGCGGAGATAAAAGCTGAAATACCTAATCACTCAAAATAATATGGTAATATTTTATATTAGCGATACAGTTTATCTCACTTGCTACTGCATCAGCACCCTTACATAAAATAAGTTTGTGTAAAAATTATATTAGCAGCACACTTATTATCATTTATACTTTTAAAGTAAAATAAGAAAGTATACTTTCAGTGCACTTTGTCAGTCAAATGTAATTAAGTATGTAATTAAGTGTATTTGGCTTTAACCTGTATTAAACTGAAGCTGATCTTGCTAATAAGATTTCTATACTTTTAAGTATAAATATTACAACCTCAATAAGAACACACACTAGTATGGTTAAAATACAAAAATAATATATAAATAATAAACTCTAAAAATTATGTTCATAAAAAAGAATATATAAATTACTGAGAGTATCTTAAAGCTTACTTTTATAAACAAAAAAAATGTGCTACACACTGAACTAGTTGTGTAAACTATACACACATATTGTTGCAGTACAAATGAAAAATGTAGTTTTTTGCTTCACGGAAAGTTTTATTCATCCCCCCAACTAGAACTAAAAGATCACTACTGTTACACCCTAAAGTGCAGTTTTTAAAATAAAAAGTGGGCCAGTTAGTCCCAAGTAGTATGGAAATAGTACATTTTTACTCCTAGTACCTTGATTCAGTATTAATATACTTACTGCGTAATATACAGTAAATAAACTTGAACTGTACATTATAGCATACTTTATAAAACAATCAATCAACAAGTATACTTATTTTTTGTAAAGGCAGTGAAGAGGTCACGAGAGGTCATTAGAAAACATAGACATTTCAGCGGCAACAGAAACAAACGGAATCGATAACTTTTGAGTAGTTTTATACAATAAAAGTAATATACAACAAAATATGAATATAAATTAATATCAATATAAATATAAACACAGGCCGAAAGTGAACTTCGGGCCAGGCACGTGCATCCGAGACAGTCTATAGGCAACTGAACCTTTCTGTAGCCTGAATGTGCTGCAAGTCGCTATAGACAAAAGTGACTGCCAGATCCATAAATGTAAAATAATACTTTGTTTCTGTCCCACTTTGATATTCCCTGTAGACACACAGTGTTGGTCCATAATCTGAAAGAGCTCTATCTTGTGGTCAAATACACACAACAATACATTTTACTTAGTCACAGATTGGCTTTATACAATACAATCTGACTATCTTCAGACTATGCTATGTATTAATGCATTTTTATTGTTTTGCATTATTATTTGCATTCCTTCCTTTGCTCACAAATTTACAGTATTTGGCTTTTCATGTCACAGAAGGATTTGATACACACAATAGGAGAAAGTGCTGCTCTGGGTGCAGCAGGTTTCGTCATGTGGGGGGATCTCAACCTCACGTCCTCAAGGGTAAGATTTTTAACACCTATTCGTTTTGATATACTTGTTTCTGCTGTTCACATCAACACAGCTTGACAGATTTGCACTATCGATTTAGGTCAGGAAAGCTAAAAATGTCTAAATTATATTCTGAAAAAATTTTGGCAGTCACACTTTTGTGAGTCAATTAAATATTTTATTTCTGTTAGAGATAAAGCCGTGTTCATACTGATTTTATGTATGCTATTTATGCTCCACAGTCCCTTTTCACACTTCAATTCTGAATTCACGTTGACACTGAATCTCTCCCCAGCACAACTGTTCCAAAGTCAAGGCGTTTCTAAACCACAGACTGGGACAGTACATCACTAACGTTACCCGGGCAGCTGAAGTCTGTAGTGACTCCCTGTGTCAGTCCAACGGACGCTGTGTCCGCCGAGACCCGGAGGAGCCACACTACCTACACCTGAGCCAATCAAGCTACCGCATCCACTCCAACAGGAACGGCACGTTCAGAGTGACCGGCTGGCACTCTCAGCAAGAGCTCCACCTGCTGGACAAGAGGTTCCGCTGTCACTGTTACCAGGGGTACAGGGGCGACCGCTGCGACAGCATAGAGTCAGAGGAGAAAGAAGAAGACAATATGATCAAAGAGAATGTGGAGGAGGTGATGGAGGAGGTGAGGGAGGACATGAGGGAGGAGGAACATGAGGAGCAAGAAGATACGAGGGATGCAGCGGTGCATTTAGAAAAAGCCCTCATTCTGACTGTTCTGCTCATCTTCTTAAACTTTGTTTGTATTCAAGAGTGAAACACGTAATTTCTGTACCACTGGCAGGGGTGGACTGGGAAGCAAAAACATCCCACATCGGCCCTCCACCATTTCTGTCGACGGGGGGGGGGGGGGGGGGGGGGGGGGGGGAGGGGTTGTATGTAATGTGTCATTGCGTTACATGCATATGTCTCCGTCTCGCTAATGCCTTCGCGTTGCGTGCATTCGCGTTAATAACGTTCGTCTGTCCGGACCAAGCATCCATTCCGGCCCCATACATTAGCGGCCCACCAGGAAAAGTTCCGATACTCCAGATGGCCAGTCCGCCCTGACTCACGGCCGTTCTGGACTTTGACAGAATTTCCTACTGGTCAGTCCACCCCTTGCCACTGGGATCCTTAAAATCGATAGCCACACCCCAAAACCATACTATTGGTTAAGCCGATGTTGCTGTGACAGGACGCTTAAAGAAACAGAGGAATGTTTTAAACATTTTACACTTTGCAAAAAATTGTCTCTGTACATTACAAAGAAAATTAACACAAAAAATTACAATTCCGTCAATATTAACACATGAACGTTCCATTTAAACTGAAATATGTCACACGTCACCTGTGAGGAAATGTGGCCATAGAGCCTTGAGATGGAACATCATGACTCAAGTCAAGTTTTCATTTTTGTGATTTTGGATTTTTTTAAAGATTGTTACAGTGGTGCTGTATGGTGATGATGTAGAGACGCAAGCCTTTGCACAAACTTCATTCTAAGTAGATATGTAGAATGACTGTTCTGAACTTTAGTTTTTCATTATATGCTCTTTAATCTGAACTGAATGCTGGGTTATTTCGTTTATGTCTGTTTGCCCGAAAAGGTTTAATCTACGCATACTGTTTTGACAAAGCACTGAAACCAAAATGCTTTTCTTGACTTTTCTTAGAAAGACCCAGAATGTTCCCCTTTGCTTTAGCTAATCACAGTTATTCTCATTTTACAGAGCACTGCAAAAAAAATGACTAGTGCAGGATGATGTCATCAATATTTTTGGTCCCTTTTCCCAAGACATTTACTGTAAAAAACCTGCTTAACACACAAGTATACTAGCATAACTAAAAGACACATGCTTGCTTTCAAAGCCTAATACTTGCTGTCAGAGCACTTTACAGTCAGAGAGCATGAAGTATTCAATAGGTGGGATCGGTGTAATACAAACATCATGCTTCCCAATACAATCAAAACTTTTAAAGCTGGACAAAAGTTTGATCTGTCAACATAGACACTATAGCATTTAGCAAAGCCTAAAATATATATAATTGACTCGTGCTAGTGGTGCCTTAACCCTCAGCCTTTTGTCTATAATAATAAGGTTTAATGTGCCTCAAATTATGCAATCATTTTGAGAAACAGACAAGTGCTTGAATGTTTGTCATAGTTCTATTTTAAGCTTGTAGTGCGGCCCACAGCGAAATAATATTGAATCCTGCTCATCATAACAGTGCAAAAAACGTTTTCAGAGATGTGGTTGTTTTCTGTCTATGCAACTTGAAAGCTTTACAAATACAGTACAAACACATGAACTGAATGATAGCTGTCTCTTTCACCCTATTTGGAGCTTTAATATTGCACAATACAATCAATTCATGTACTTGTCATCTAACAGTAGATAAACCTCAGCGGACACAACCAGAGTTTAAGCTATTATAGGAATTGTACAAATTGTTAATCTTTTCCCAAAATAATTACTCCTAAATTGTTTATTAAGCCAAAAAACTTTTGCATTTGCAAGCAATGCTACAGTGTGAAAATTCATAATGATTGTATTTTTAAACTGTGCTCTTGTCTTTATGAAGCAAGCCAGAATCATTGATAATGGAAATAATACAGTAGGACGGTATACCTCAACGGTTTGAACAAATCTGCAAATTGTTACAAATTGCAAAACATGTCTACCAAATAATTTATGTCTCCAGTTTTAGGTTCAAGGATAATTGCACAATGTTTATTACTATTTTCTGATAGATTTGTCTTTTTTACTCAATAATGCATTAACGTTTTTGATCAAATTTGCATTGTGGGCATTGCAATTTTGTAGCATTTAGACAGTAGTTTGAGACAGTATACAATCAGAGTCTGCAATGTTTGACGTGATTACCTCAGTGCTAAACTTTGTCAGTCTCCAAATGTTTTCACATATTTTTTATTCATCTCAAAAACATGCTATTAAATGCAATGTGTAACAAATTACTTGACTTTTTTACATTAACCAAATATTCAATGAAGACAATGCAATGTGCAACAAATGTTGCTTGACTTATGCACTGCAAATAAAGGATTGTAACCAGTACTGAACTATTTTCTTTGATGCACAAGAAATGTATGCATCACATCTACTGCATACACACTCATATTAAAGGGGTCATATGGTGCGAACACGTGTTTTTCTGTGTCTTTGGTGCGTTATAAGTTGCCCATGCATGTATTAGACATGTAAAATTGCAAAAATTACAGTGTCGGAACAAAAGATGCATTCTATCTAAAAGCGAATTCTCACCCAGACCTGCCTGAAACGCCTCGTGTAACCACACCCCCACAAATCCACGTCAGTTCGTGGTGTGACTTGACTAAGACCGCCCAAATGTATACGCAAGTAAGGTGGGCGTACCTGTCTGTACAATTGCTTGGGAACCGGATGTTCCAAATATGGTAAGAGGCGTTACATTTCCGTCACATGCTTGCAGTATTCGACCAATCACTACGCACTGGTTAACTGGCCAATCATAGCACACCTCGCTTTTCAGAGCCATGAACTTTGTAAAAAATCTGCACGTTTCAGAGAGGCGGGGCAAAGAGGAGATACAAACATGCACGGTATGTGGAAAATACAGCGTTTTTGAACCTTAAATCATGTGTACACATTGCATTACATCTAAAACAAACGATAATATTTGTTTTAGCCGTGTCATATTACCCCTTTAAATGTAATGGTGTGCACTCTGCACAATCACACTCTCAGTCTGCATATGCATAGACTGATTTGAGCTATAAATACAAACTTTAGCTGTTTGTACATGGTGACTTGAAGTAGATAACAATCCACAGATCAGTCTGATTTGATAGTTCTTGCATTTCAGAAGCACATGGTAAAACAAAACAAAATCACTTGTTCTTATTATTTTAACACTACAATAATTCTATACAATAATTCTGTTCCTATTTTTAATTACCAACTTCCAATCACACTGTAAACACTCATGCATTAAACACTTGTATATTTCTGAAACACTGACCCCTGCTAATGTTTAACAAGAAATTGAGCAAGTCAGATTTTGACATTGCTACAGAAGAAACCATTCATAAGATACACCCGTCTAGCTTGGTAAGACATTAGGCCATTTCTGAATTATTATTATATAATAACTGTTATTCTCCTGATATCATGATCTCACAATAATACAACATTTGTAGGGTTTTACATTGTACTATACTTGCACTAAGCAAAAGCCAGTAATATAGGCCAATCCTGCATGGATCTAATGAGAAAGCATGTAATTCAAACGTCATAAATAGCTATGTTTATTTCTACAAATGTCATATTAGGTTTTTTTTACAAATTCTACAACTAAAGACGGCATTATTTTCACTCGTTCAACAGGGGGTGCTAGAGGCACAGCAACAGAAGAGTGTTGTATACAGCCACACACAGGTACTGTACTGTACTGTACGACTTTTGACTTCACCACAGACATCCTTACGGTAGGTGAAATGCACCACCAACTGAATCAATGTATCGTGTATGTAAACTTTATTAAAAACAACCACAATATTGAATCCAACTAAACAGTAAGAGAACACCGTAACTGAATACTATCGCACTTCTAGATTCACTTGCAACTCGATCAACCTATCTGTCGCTTTGGGTAACGTTACACAGAAAAGCAAATGACAAAATGTAGCTAATGTAACGTTAGCTAACTTTTATTATTATTAATAACAAAATAATGTATTACATACTTAGCCTAGATGAAAAATATTGGAATTAAAAAATACACAAAAAGCAATACATAAATGTTACCCACAGAATGAATGACCTAATGTTAAACGTTATCCAGGCAGAAACGATAATGAAAAATATGAATTACACGAAAAATATTTATTAAGCTTACCTGTCCACTTTTACTGGCCATTTATAAGAAAATCCATTAAGATTCGTTCTTTGCGTTCTGCAAAAATTGTTTTCATCTCTGGACTGGCATAAAACAAGTTGGTAAGCGTGAGCCTCGACGTTATGTTTGTGTCCGCTAGTACGCATGCGCAAAAGATCGGAGTTTTTTATTTATAGTAGAGAAGTGTAAAAAATTTGTTAAAAATTACATAAAATATAACTTGGGTATAAATGTGAAAAGGGGTCAGGGGTAAAAAATTAAGTACATAGATTAAAATAACATAGTGCTTCATACGTCTTTTTTTGCTTTTTATATTGCGCTTAAAGTACGTCCATATTGCTTAATTTCTCCCACAAACTGTTCAAAATTTGGCTTAGCTTTAGCCCATTTTTTTCACATCAATGTGATTTTGTACCAAGTAAAAAGTTGTACCAGAAAAGTTATTGCCCTTTTAGAATCAATGGTATTTTGTACAAAAAAGTTCAATTTGAATTAAAGTTGTAAATAATCTAGAACAAAATTTGAGACGTCAATCCAAAACATTTTTGACAGTCAAAGGATCGCGGAGTTGTTGTGCTTGAAATGTTCTCTGGTGTGTCGTTACCTCATACTTATTTTATAGAAATGCATTTGCGTTGTGTATGCGAGCAAGCACAACATTTTTGTCACACATTTGGCTAAAAAAATGTGCAACGTTGCTAGCATGAGGTCAGATGTCATCATTTTGTCATCACGTACAAAATATGTCGCAATATTTAAAATACCATTGAACACATGGATTAAACGAACACATAATTAAACATAAAACATGAATTGAAATATTAATGACATAAATGTTTTAAATGGCTTTTTATATTTTTGTGTAGTGAGGCATGCAGATGGGAACCCAAGGAAAGCATATTCGTTTAATATTTCACATGATTTCCATCATATTCGGCCATATTTGCACATCATCGTCTCTTCTGCCAACCACAGTTCCTCTCTTCAACGAAAGACCTTTTGTGCTCTTATGGAACGCACCCATTTCCAAATGCCAACAGTTAAAAGTCCCTCTCGATTTATCACTGTTCCAAGCAGTCACCACACCTGCAAGAGTAAGAAATCAGTCCCTGACCCTGTTCTACAAAAACCGCATCGGGCTTTTTCCCTATATAGACCTTCAGCCCTCTAAAGAGTATAATGGTGGCATACCTCAAAGAGGCAATTTGTCGGCTAGCCTAGACAAAGCTAAAGAAGAATTCACCCAGTACATTTCCGATTCATCTTCTGGCCTCGCTGTCATGGACTGGGAGGAGTGGCTTCCGATGTATGACCGAAATTTTGACATAAAAGAGATCTACAAGGACCTGTCCATCAACTACACCCTCAAGCATAACAGTTCTCTCAACACTCAACAGGCCGGCAGCAAAGCAAAACAACAATTCCAGGAGGCGGCCAGGGGTTATATGGAGGAAACTCTAACGTTGGGGGTTGCGCTTAGACCTCAGTACCTGTGGGGCTACTACTTGTTTCCAGATTGCTATAACTATGACTTTGAGGATGAAAACTATACAGGTGTTTGTTCGGAGCACACAAAACAATTGAACAACGAACTTTTCTGGCTGTGGGAGACCAGTACGGCCCTATACCCTTCAGCATACCTGCCGACCTCTACGAGTGGAAGCAAAAAAGCTGCACTGTTTGTCCGGCACCAAGTACAAGAGGCAGTGAGAGTGGCAGGATTGTCAAAACATCCTTACGCTGCACCTGTTTATGTCTACCTGCGCCCTCTTTTACGGGACCAGAGGGAGCTTTACATGAATGAGGTACTGTATGAATTTGGCTGGCTGGTAATAATGCGTAAAATATGTTATTATGTTCATGTTTCTTTGTTCTGGATCTAGATTGACCTGGTCAGCAGTATAGGTGAGAGTGCAGCTCTGGGGGCCGCTGGATCAGTGCTGTGGGGGGCGAGTGCTGATTTTACTAACAAGGTAATTCTTGCCTTAAAGGTACAGTTACCCAAAAATTGCAATGATGTCATCACTTACACAATCTCATTTTATTTTATGTCGTACTAGTCATGTTACTGATTTACATTTACATTAAACGTAAAAGAGGGTTTTATATTATAGACCTCATTTGTGATTTTTGGAACTTGCCATTCTATCATTACAGTTAAGGGTATTTTGCAAAACATCATCTTTTGTGATTGACAGAATTTCTTGGATTTTGAGACTTTAAACAAATGACACTAATCCCAATGTATTTTCAATATTATTATTTCAATATTATAATATATATTATTATATATATATTTTTTTCTAGGCCTCATGTGAAGCCTTATCTGCATACCTGTCTGATACATTAAATCCCTACATAGCGAACGTTACCACCGCGGCTCATTTCTGCAGCAAAGGTCTCTGTCATGGCAACGGACGCTGTGTCCGCAAAAACTCTGACTCGGATGACTACCTTCACCTCAGTCCAGAAAGACACCAAATCAGAAGGAATGCTGGGAAATATATGGTTATGGGAACACCATCACTGGATGACCTCACTTACTGGGCAGACAAGTTCACTTGTCAGTGCTATGAAGACAGGAAGTGCTCTGTTAAAATCACACCGTAGACAAGACAAGCATCTTTAAAGGGGTGGGTGGCTTTTGGGGATTGCCAAATAATGTTTAATTTACAATTAATTTGGGTGGAAAAAAATAAATACAATACACAAAAATAGTTTGATATTTTTGTACTTCAAGGATTATTTTAATGTCTTTGTAGTGTAAGCTTCAATGGTGCTATGCATTTTTTTGGAGGATCTATAGACAGAATAATATAGATAACTATGTCTTCAGAGGTGTATAAAGACCATACATAATGAAGCGTTATGTTTTTATTACCGGAATGAGCTATTTCTGACTACATACACCGTGGATCCCCTTACATTGAATTCACCATGTTGTTTCTACAGTAGCCCTAAATGGACAAACTGCTCTACAGAGCGTGTTTCATTAATACGTTATCTCCTTCCACAAAGAATCGAAAACGTGACGACATCTTAGTCCTGTGTCAGCCACAATAGTGCTTCGAAAGGTAGACAGGAGCAGTGTTGGGTAAGTTACTCTGAAAAAGTAATTAATTACTAGTTACTAATTACACATTCGATAATGTAATTAGATTACTGTACAAGTTACTCTCTTCAAAAAGTATTTAATTACTTATTACTAATTACTTTCTATATCTACATCAACCTTGATGAGTTAAGTGATTCAAGGATAGACATGAAACGGCTCTTTTAATTCATTCAAATAAATAATATTAAAGTAAATAAAGTATTATTATTAATTACAAATGTGAGAATTATACATTAAAGCATGGATTTTGAAGTTAGACTTTGAATTTTGATGTAAATTCCTCTTCTACACACACACATATTACACAAAGTATTTACTTTAATTACATCAGAAGTAACTGTAATTAAATTACAGAAAAAATAAGAGTAATCCCTTACTTTAAATTTTCAAGGGAAAAGTAATTAAATTACAGTAACTAATTACTTAGTAACTAGTTACACCCAACACTGGACAGGAGTGAGTTGTCGGTTGCAATTCGCAACCTCACAGCTAGATGCCGCTAAATTTAATACCCCTGCCTTTAAAATGCAACACTGAATGTTATAAAATGTTATGCCTCTGTCACTTTTTTCAAACATAAATTAAATAGCACCTACAACTTTATCACTAATTTGTATCAATTTGTAGCTAAACCTTTGCAAACCCTTTAAAAGATAAAAGTAGGCCTATTGCTTTTCGACTATCTATGAAAAAGGTTATTTCATTATTCTATACTAAACTACAAATGCTTTTGTGCACATATTGTTCACTTGCATGACATTAACATCTTAAAGGAGAACAGTATCTACATTATTTGTCAGATAAGATATATATTAACAGTTGGAAGTAGCCTGATAAATCATGAATAAACATTGGAAAATGAGTAATATACCTTGTTTACCCTTGTTAGTGAAACTGTTCTTGGATATCAGCTGTCGTTGCTGTCATGGCTCTGCCTCACTTAGTCATGTTTTTCTTGGTCCTGTGGCAGAGTCATGACAAAGCCTTTGGTTATGTGTGGAAAGAAACATATTATTGTCCTTTTGACAATAATATGCGTTCTCTCCAGTGTTTTGTCATTGGCCCCGCCCCTCTCGTTTCATGTATTGCTTTCCTTCCGTGTCTAATGTTTCCCACCTGCCCTCGCTCGTTATCCTTCATTTGTCTTACCTATAAATGCCCTCATGTTTCTTTGTCTTGTGCTCGTGTATTGTACAATGTTACGTATCTGGATGTCCTGTCCCTTGCTTGTAGAGTGTCCTGGCCCTGGCCCTGGCCCTGGCCCTGGCCCTGGCCCTGGCCCTGGCCCTGGCCGTGCCCGTGTTCTGTGAGTGTTGTGTTCTACCCTTGTCGTGTGTTGAGTTAAGACATTTAGTCGTGTCCTTTAGTTTAGTTTTTACTGTTCTTGTTTTCGTTTTGCCCCCTCGTGGGAAGTCTTTTGTTTTGTATTCAGCTCTCAGTTCTGTTTTCCCCATCGAGGGTGATTTGTTTGTGTTTTTGTTATTAAAGTCTTGTTTCATTAACCCCTTCACTGCCTGCCTGCATCTGGGTTTCTTCCCACGTATTCCGTGACAGTTGCATAACCCTCTTTAATCTTTTTTCAGTACTGTTTGTACAGGTTTCTCCTTTTATCCAAGACGACCTGCCCTCACCTCAACATGACCACTAATATAAAGTGTGTCCACATTATGCAACAAATTCACACTGTGACCTTCAACTTTACAGGCGTGGGAACAGTAAATGAGCGGCATATCACGTGCACTTTTACTGACGTTATTCATAGAACATAACTATAATCTTTTAAAATGCATGCAGAATATCCTCTTACTGAAAATCCACTGTCAACTATCAATAAATCCTCACTAGATTAGAGTCACAACATATCAAGTACTTTAAAGGCCGAACATACCAAGATGTTACCCGCTTCCCTTTTATCATAAAAAAACAATGTTTTTGATAAGATTTTGCTATATATACACTCACATGTAACACAAATTGGAGTCACTACAATGTTCAGTGAAGTGCAAGGTAAGAAATGTAATTTTAACGTCACTTTAACTTTATTTTTTATGTTTGCAATATCAGAGTAAATTATTGGATAAATATTTGTGATTTTTTTTATTTATTTTAACCTTAAAATGACTTTAGTTTTTAAATACCTAAAAGGTTTCTCAACATAAGTTAAATGATGAATGACATCATTAAAATCTTAAGTGATTTCTGGTCCACATCAGACTCTTTTCATTTATCACTTTAAAAAAAGATTATAATTGATAACACTTCCATATTTCACAGATAATCCTCAAGTTTAACACGTATCCGAAGGCTGCAACAATGTTTTCCATTCAGTCTGGCTCACCGGTCCATCTAACTACCCTGATCTCACTTTTGGGCTTCCTCGACATTGCTTTATCTCTACCGCCAACCCAACCTCCGATCTTTAAGGACACGCCCTACTCCGTTATCTGGAACGCCCCTACTGAAGTATGCAAGAGACTTGAGATCAGTTTGGACACCTCAGCGTTCCAAGCAGTGACCACGCCGTCCAGTGTTCCTGACCAATTTCTGTTCCTCTTCTACTCCCAGCGGCTCGGCCTGTACCCTTACGTAAACCCCGACACCAAAGAAGAGTTCAACGGCGGTATTCCTCAGAAAGGCAACCTGGCCGCCAGCCTGTTAAAAGCACTTGATGATGTCACAAAGTACATCCCTGAGTCCTCCCCGGGTTTGGCTGTGATTGACTGGGAAGAGTGGCGCCCCCTATGGGCTAGAAATTGGGATTCGAAAGAGATCTACAGAAAGCTTTCTATTCAGTATGTTCAGGAAACCAACCCATCTCTGTCTTCCAGTGAGGCTTTAGCTTTGGCAAAACAGCAGTTTCAAGCGGCTGCCAGAGCTTATATAGAAAGCACAGTGAAACTTGGGATTAAAATGCGGCCAGAATATCTCTGGGGCTACTATTTGTTTCCTGACTCTTACAATTATGGATGGGACCAGCCGGGTTATACTGGGGAGTGTCCTGAGCAAGAACAAACCTTGAATGATGAGCTGCTTTGGTTATGGAACGCAAGTACGGCGTTGTTTCCCTCGGCGTACCTGCCGCTAGCCCTGCGAAACAACCGAAATGCAGCTCACTTTGTTCGTGGACGGGTTCAAGAGGCCGTCCGGGTATCTGCTCTGCCAAAGCACCTTTACACATCTCCTATTTATGTTTATTTACGTCCTCTGTTTCGGGATCAGTCGGAAATATACCTGAGTGAGGTGAGGTTTCCGTCACAATAACCTGCTATACTTGAGTATTTTTACTCTCAGGTATTAATGTGCTTTATCAGTGTTTTTACTTTGGAAAATTTTTGCTTTCTTTTACTACATTATAAAGCATATATTATACTTTTTACTCCACTACAATTGATAAATACAGTGTAGGCCTAGATTTTTTTACCTTTAATACTTAAGTACATTAAAAAGTACTTTACTTAATTACTTTGTCAAGTATTTTACTTAATTTTACTTGAGTAAAAGTAGGTTAAAAAAGTGTTTTATCAAATGTAGTGGAGTAAAAAGTATGTTATATGTATATAAGAATATGATGAGTTTGGTTCCAAAATGAGATAACTCTGTTTTTAACATTAAATATTTTTATTGTGCATTCCAATTAATATCAGTCAAACTGCAGTTGGTTTGCTTTAATTGAAGCCAAAATAATTTTTAAAATACAGCTAAATAACACAATAAAACACAATTAAAACATGTTAACATTATAAAAAACATGATTTTTGAGTTCTCATTTTGGAACCAAACTCTTCATATGATGCTTCATAAACTATATAAATTCAAATTTTCCAAGGTAAAAACATTATGAAGTGTATGTATGTTTGAAAATGTACTTGAGAATAAAAGTACTCTAATATTTGAAAGTAAAATCCTATAACAATTCAAAAAGCATTACCCTTGCAAAATGTGGCTAGAAATCCAAGGAAAAAATATTAGCCTGATCTCACCTGAATTTGTAACTATTTTTGAGAGGTGGGTAGTTTGAATGAATTCGTACAATGTGTACAAGAACGTGAGATTAGGAGAAAAGAGCAACACTGAAGCCCCACCCCTAAATTTAACTGTTAATGGTGCAAAAGCAAATCAAACAAAATGAGGTTGTTAATACAAAGTGGCCAACGTGTAAATTAGTGAGATTGTGTTGTTCATTATTAACACATTGTTTGTGGTTATGCTGTTTAACACATTGTGAGTGTGTTGTTTTTGTGTTAAATAAATGGGACAGCACAGGTTGTGTTAAAAGTAACAAAAAATGTTTTTCCAGAAATAACACAGATTTGTCTAGTTAAGGACAACTCATATTCGGTGTTGTCACAGAAGTAAGACATATTGTGTTGTTATTAACACAACTGTGTTTAGAGTATATACAATCTCTATATAGAAGAAATGTATATTAAATATCTATTTTATATATATATTTATTGAAATATTGAAATATAGATGTCTATAAAAACAATAAAAGCCCTATGAAAAATTTCTAGAGTTTGTTTTTTGCATTGTTTTAGATGGATCTGGTCAATACTATTGGCGAGAGTGCAGTTCTGGGGGCCTCGGGGGCTGTTCTGTGGGGTGCCAGTGCAGATTACAACGACAAGGTAGTGTCACCATTAAAGTTAAAAAAAATTATTTAGTTAATCATTTATTTTCTTTTATTTAATCCTCTATTCCAACACTCAAGCATTATCAGTACTGAATAAAAACATAATTGTATGGGCAGTTAATTTACAACTCTTTCTACTAAAACCAGTTTTAAGTTTCTTTCTGCTAAAGCAAGTTTTTAAACAAACAAGACGAACAAAGTCAGCTTTCATGTTAGGCGTACAAATTCACTTTCTGTTCGAGCAAAGTATCTGCAAGGTCATCGTGTATTGTACGCTTAAGAATGCCACATTTCCCACAACGTTTCTTTCTCATTCATACAGGAATCGTGTGAAGCGCTGGCTGCCTATCTGCCGTCCACTCTTAACCCTTATATAACTAATGTGACCGCAGCGGCTAAACTCTGCAGTAGTATGCTGTGTCAGAACAACGGCCGCTGTGTGCGCAAGAACCCTCAAACAAACACCTACCTGCACCTAAACCCAAACCATTTCAACATCCTTAAGGTTCGTGGAAAATACCTGGCCGTAGGTACGCCTTCCCTTAGTGACATCACCAACTTTGTGGACAGCTTCATCTGTCAATGTTACGCGGGTCAGAAATGCTCAGCTAAAATACCAGAGTCCCTTCCCACAACTCCACTGGTTGTTGCTGTGTGACTTCATATCTGTTTTGATATTTGAATCATGTGTTGTATGCACATTAAATAAACAAATAATGCTCTTTAAAAGTCCTTTATTTGTAGTTGTGTTATAACACAAGATTATATGAGATTTGTATTACTAAACACCACTGATATATAAACATGTATACACGGACACCTGTGTGTATATACAATATGCATATATAGTTTGTTTGTAAAATGTACACTGAAGTATAAAATGCAATCTTTGCGAGAACATTTGCTTTTTTTTATTGAGAGAGTAAATAGGCAACTGAGACATGTAAAGTGGCATACGTCATCGAGCATTGCTATTTAAGGTTTTATCTTAGAAAAGCAACCGTTACATTTCATGGCAAGAATGAAACTACAATGATTACATTTAGGAGAAGTAAATGTGTCAATGTAATTGTATAATCAAACATCAACTTGTGACTGACATTTGGATTGTACTTGGAAAAACACACGACATTTCCCGCCGGTCAAGTGCGTCCTGAAGTCCACACAGCACCTTTCTCTTCTTTCGTCATAACTTTTCATGTTAAGGTAAGGGATGTTTTGACATTTTAAAGTTATTTTATTGAAATATGTAGCATTTTGTTTCAGTATTGCATGTGATTAAGGATTTTCTAAATTGTTTCGTTGATAAAGCTGTCAAATTCGCAAAAATATCTGGGGTTTCCTCAGTGGTAATGGTTTAATGATGAAATAACGCTAAAATGGACTCTCCACTTTCCAGACAAATCAAACTAGGCTCAATACCTATTTTTACAGTAACGTTTTTGTCTTTTAATTGTTGTTTTAATTCTTATGTGAAGGTCTTCCCAACAAAATCAGCGTTTAAATGAAGTATGCAGTAATATAAAATATGTCTAATGTCAGTATAGACATTGGGAATAACCCCAGAAGGAGTAAATTATGTTTATTTTTAATCACGTTATTAGTGATGTAACTAGTAAATTTACTCTTAGAATGTTAGTTTACTCTTCACATGTTTTAGTGTACAGAAATGCAAGATTTGAATGTTACATACTATTAAAAAAAAACGGATTACAAATGAATACAGAGTACCTGTAGATATTTGAGTACATGTAACACAACAAAAGCAAATAATTTTGAATACATTTGTGTAGTTGGGTTTATGCATAATCTGTAATAAAAAAATCTGTTTTGAGAATCAGTGTTTGTGTTTAATATTGTTTGATTGTGTTTATTGACTATTTTGAATAAAAAAATGTTGTGGTGTAAATATAGTTACATTCTGGGATAATTCTGGCTTTCTATCAGCCACATGTGGCCCACACAAGGGCTGTCAGTCCTATACTGAACTCAGCCAAACAAGAATGGCATATAAGGTCCACATCATTCTTTATTATATGGCTCACTGTTGGTAGAATTATGGCACAGATCTGGTTGAGTTGTGGCTGAGAAGATGGGAACGCTTTCTTAAGTGGGCCACAGGTCAGCGGATTATTTGGGCCAGATCTGCACCAAAGGAAATTTGCTGACTGTGTAGTTACTGCTTCTTTATCACTTTCACCTGCTCTTTGTTTTGACTGATTTTACTAGAAGACTAGATCCTCTATGAACCCAGCGCTGCACATATTGACTTTCCACAACATTTGCGCGCTTATCTCCGATGAAACACCTTTAGGATTAACAGTGTCAAAGTGACGTAAAAAGTGTCATTTTAATTCATCCCGAACCTGACGTGACATGATTGCTTTATTCAATAAACAAAATGGCTTAGGTAGGACAGTCACTGAAATTCACTCAGGGCAACAAGAGTTTTATAAATGAGCCCAATGTGAAGACTATATGACAGACAGAGGCCCTTCATCACAGAGCCTGGGACATTATGCAGTTAATAGAAAAGTGTGTCTCACCTACCTGCAGTCTTGTGGGTTTCATTGTTTCCATGACTGCAGCCACCTCTGTTGTCAAGGTGTAGTCAGGAAGACTGCAAGTAACAGCAATTAAACACTTTAAATACAGTATCTTTAAATTCCACAACCAACTCATAAAGAGAAAAATATTTGTCTGGTGATGTGATGATCTCAACACGGCAGCCACGTGTTTTACATGAATTATAAAGCAGATTTTTCTCAGATTTACTATTCATTTGCACATTCAAAGCTTTACTAACCTCAATAAAACAACACACATACATCAATAAACAATAGTCTGCAAACACAACTGCTTATTAATACACTTGTGAAAACAAGATAACAAGACTAATTAACATCAACCAATCACAAGACTTCACGACTAATTATTCAATGACTACAAGACTACCCAAAACACAAAAAGGGATAAATATTAAGACACAGCAGAGCTACAACATAACCTAAAAATAAATTACAAACTATATCTTAAAATTGTGATCACGTGGTTTTATCATTCATTTGTGAGTGACATTAACATGTGTTGAATACTTGTCTTTGACTCTAGATGGCACTAAAACGCTCCGTGTTAATGCACTGCAGCTTTACCTCTCAGAATATTGCTCTGTATGTCTTTAATCAATCCTGAAATTCTTTATTTTTATCTGAGCTCAGTCAAACACAAAAGGTTTTAAACACCACATTACCATTAAAATTTCAGCTTCATATAACATTCCTCAGATTAATACTGTCACTGGGTATCTAGTGAGCAGTTCTCATAAAAAAATATATGTCCCCTTGAAAATTAGACATTTCTTCTCAAGGATTATGCTAAGTGAAACTGTAACATTAACATCATCTCCAACAAAAGAGCCTGCAGTGACCGCCTGTGACAGGCATAGTGTTCTGCCTTCGGAGGGTGGGGGCTTTCTTGCTACTACTGGGTGACATGACGCAAATGTCCCTGGACAGACAAAAGCCAGCTTTTACTATTGAGTAACCCAACAGAGACTGCAGCAGTGACTCTATAAAATACAGGGAAAACCGTCTGAAACATGCAACTACAAGGAACGGATGAGAAAATGCCAGTCAGCTGTTTTGACATTTTTTCAACAGTATATTTAAGTGATGTGATGTGACGTGTAGCCAAGTATGGTGTTCCATACTCGGAATTTGTGCTCTGCGTTTAACCCATCCAAGTGTACACACACACACAGCAGTGAGTAACACACACACGCAATAGGCTATATTAAATATGACTTGGTTAACATGAACCTTCCCTGCAAAGTGAGTGAACATAATTTATGAACACCAGTAACCAGTCAATTTGGCAATTAATTTGACTGCAATAGCCGACTCGGTTGATTTTTATCTGCGTCTGTGGGTGTTAATTTCTAAACCCTGAATGCAAGATAATAACTCAAAACATTTTAAAGGGTTCTACGGACCCCCTGCAATTACGCCACGGACCACTAGGGGTCCGCGTACCCCGGTTGAGAAACACTGGTTTAGAAACCATGTGGCACTCTTCCGCAGGCAGGGGATGGGCGGGGCTGTGTGTACCGACCCGAACACAAAACTTACAGAGAGGCTGCTCAGGTAGCACTATCAACGGCAATGGAATTTGTCCAGTTAAGAGTTGTTCTACCACTGAAATAATTTTAGAGACATTATTTTAAGGTAGAAAAACTACAAAGTGTTGCTTTAAGAGCAGGGATTTTGAGAAAAATAAGATTTTAAAGCTCACAGAGACATCTTCTGTGTGTGATGTCTGAAAATACAGGCTGCCCCAGGTTGAAACATGAAATGTTATTGCTCATGACTTCTCTTTACAGCGACGTAGTGACACAGATTCACAACTCTGTCCTTCAAGCCATCTGTCAAGCTCATCCCGATTGTAACCACTAAACATCTGTGAATTCCTACATTACTATGTGTGTGTTCTGCTACACTGAGACTGAATATCTTGTAGGTACAGTATAATCTTTAATATGTAGCCTATGTTTTGGGTGAAGTAGACTAAAAATGCGTACAGTAACAATTCGGTTGCTTTTGAATAGTGTAAACTTCTTATTCCTTCAAAACGAAAAAAATCAATTTTAGAGGTTTGTGTGCCCCCATCCAGGGGTGTGTGGATTGATGTAGAAAACATGTATCAACTGATTTGCTTTTACAATACATTCCTTCCAGAACTTCACGATCAATGTGATCTTGGTTTACGTCCATATTCAGACTTAAAAATCGAGGTGATCATGTTGTCACCACTGCTGGATCTTTCCCATATTAGAGAAGCCCCATCTCTGTTTTTCAACTGATCTTAAAACGCAGTTATTTTCTCTGCATTTTAATTTCATTTTATCGTTTAAATTCCTTAATTAATGTTTATTGTTATTGTCTCTGCATCTTAATTGATTTATTGTATGTTTATTCTATGTTGTAGATTTTGGTTGATCTGTTGTATTTTTTACAATTCTTTTATTCTTCTCACATCATTTGAGTCTGGATAGGTGGCCTGATTGTTTATATTGTATGTCTGCTGTTTGTTTTTATTCATTGCATGACACTTTGGTTGGCTTTGGTGATCTTTTAAATGTGCTATACTGTATATAAAGAAATATTAAATGATTAATTAAATGATCCATACAAATTTTAAATATATAAATGTAATGTGTTAAAATGTTAATAAATATGTGAAATAAGTCTAAATGGTTCCAAATACACGTATGTGGTTAATATCTGTGTGGCTTTTAATAATAAATGTTGTTAATGAAAAGTATTTCTAAAGGGGCAATGTTGAGATTTTAGCGGCATCTAGTGGTGGTTTTGCGAATTGCAACCAACGGCTCACTCCACCCCTCCCTTTCGAAACACTACGGTGGCTGACACAGAACTAAGACGTCGTCATGTTTTCGCTTCTTTGCCGAAGGAGATAACGTATTTACGACATGCACTCTGTAGAGCAGTTTGTCCGTTTAGGGCTACTATAGAAACAACATGACCAATTCCATGTAAGGGGACCCGCGGTGTATGTAGATAGAAATAGCTCATTCTAAGGTAATAAAAACATAACACTTCATTATGTAATGTCCTTATACACCTCTGAAGACACAGTATGTATATTATATTGGATTTCTGTCCATTGACAGGCCTACTCCAAAAAATTACACATTGTGCCTTTAAGTAAAACAATTAAATCAATGTTATTTAACAATAATTATACAGGCGTCACTAGGTTGGTTGAAAGTCTGAATTGAGGGGGTCCCTACTGTTATTTCTGTTATTTAGACACAAAGTGCATCATAGGTGAGCCCCCTCATAGGTGTCTTTGATCTCCATTGACTGCGGGGACAAAAAACACTGTACCAAAAGAAGATACAAATTCAGTTCCATTAAAGGTCTGTTATCTCGCTGTAATAACGATAGGGTCACTATTACAACTATGATGTATTTACTCATGTAAAAACATAAATAATGGGTGCTGTGCACTAAACAGTGAAGACATTGAAGTACATTTGGAAATTTAATCCAATTTTAGGAGCATACATCTTAATAAAAAAATGAACAATTTTGGACGGTTTCCTGTAATTTCCTCTCTGATTCATCAAATGATCTTTAGTAAAGCTTTATCATATTTCTGGAGCTTGTGCTTTGTCACTTGCAACCAGCAAGCAAGCTCTGCCCCATGAGCGCTGACATATAAATGAATGAAGACACATGAACAGTGTTATGCCCTTTAGTTGTGTGATTCATATGCCCGCCAACTAACGTCTGA
Organism: Triplophysa rosa; assembly: GCF_024868665.1. Classification (NCBI taxonomy): domain Eukaryota; kingdom Metazoa; phylum Chordata; class Actinopteri; order Cypriniformes; family Nemacheilidae; genus Triplophysa; species Triplophysa rosa. The sequence goes on from NC_079892.1 coordinate 9,786,651, forward strand.
GGACTTCAGACTAAAACGCACACACTTACTGTAGGTTGACCTATTTTGGGGACGTTCCATTCTGATGTTCTCGGTTCCCTCACCATTTGAATTTTTTTCTCAAATCACAATGAATGTTTTTTCTGTTACTCGTAACATTATTTTTTATTATTTTAGAAGAATCACCATCTTTAGAGGCTATGTCCACATATCACAAATAAGTAAATAAAGAAACAAAAATGTAATATTCATACTAGCAACATAAAAACCAACACCGAGGAATGTTAAATAGGACCTAAATCTTATTTGCCCTGGATGACACTGATATTGTGATTTCTTTGATTTATAGCGAAGGTCGCACGGGGCATCTGAGGACTAATAGCCTGTCAATGTTCCCATAGATCAACTCATTCAGCTCTTTGTGACCCTCTCAAAATGTTTTTAATCATGGGGTGATCCAGGGGGGCTTGTCGGCCCCAGCCAGCGGCTACTGGACTGAACTCGGTGACTCAGATCTCATTCCACAACTAAAATCTTCACCCGCAACCTTATGAGCCATCAAACAGCAGACAAAAATTCTAACATGGCTTCAGTATTACTGTTTGACAACAGCCCACTGAGCATGTTTATCCAAATACTTCATAATAACACAAACAGCATAACTGACTACTTCGGTTTAGGGCAACATTAAGATGAAGAAAAGGTCTGGTTTGCCTCTGTACGAACACATAATTCAACTCTATTGTGCATGAGAAGAGATCGGTTCGAGGCTCAGGAATGAAATCTCATTAGTTACTCAATCCACCGATCAGCCATGGGCCAAGAAATAATGCATTTCCATTCCTTTACACTAATGGGCAATATCAAACATCCATCAAAGCTTTTCTCTCTGCTTTTTTGTCGGCCTCATGTGACTAACCATCAATGGAGTAGAAGGAGGTTAATTTCTCCAGGATCTTCCACAGGAGTAAAAGGAGTTGAAGAATATTCACAGTGGAGTCTTTGTGCGTTCATTGTTTGGCTTGTTAAAGTACACCAGGAGGTAATACATTTGTAGTCAAATGTTCTGGTTCATTCTAAGTATGAATGTGAATATTGTTCTTTTCATTGCAAATTAAATTATCTAAGCGAAATGTATAATGAAAAAATGTACATTTTTAAAATGTTCGGTATAAGAGTGTCCTATTATATTTTGACAATATACCATGAAATTTCAAAACCACGATTATTGATATTGTGTAAATTCTACACATATTTTAACATCGTAAACATGACTTTGGAGCTGTGTCCACCGAGGCGCATTTACGTGGCTGAAAACGGCAGGAGTTTGGCCGAAAATGCCCGCTGCAAGCGTTGCGTTCTGCCCAAAGTTGAGCATTTTTCAACTCTGGGAGCCTGGTCGAACGCCGGCGCTGATCGTGGGAAAAACGCATAGCACCAGCGCTGAGCACGGAAAAAAACGAAAAACTGATGGCTTTTTTTAAAAGCGTGGCGTTTCCGTTGAAAACAATTGAAAAAACACGTCGGCCGCAGGCGTAAACGCCTCGGTGGACACAGCCCCTTAAGAGTCACAATGGTTACAAACTCTCTCTCTCAACCTCCATACACTTTTGAGCGTGACTTATTGACCAAATAACAGACAAAACACACAAAATAAACAAAACTAAAGACGAATTTTACAGATGACGATTTATTTCTTTAAAAAATATTCGTAAATAAATATTGCGATAATATCGTTATCCTGAATTCTTTAGGCCGCGGAATTCTAGATCGTGTTTTTTCAAATTTTCAATTTGATTTCGAATTTTCAAAAATTTGCATGCTCATTTGCTTTAACAACATACACACCTGCAAAACCTACTGTAATGAAACATCATGATACCTAATGAAAACGTTCTAGTCTTTATAGCTCTTTGTGATCTCTTGTGATGTTAAGTATGAGCAATATTTGAAGAGTTTGGTTCCAAAATGAGATAACTCTGTTTTTGTTTTGTTTTTCAAAAATCATGTTTTTTATTATGGTATCATGTTTTTATTGTGTTTTACTGTGTTAGTTAGCTGTACAAAACAAACCAACTGTTTGATTGATATTAATTGGAATGCACAATAAAAAATAAAAATATTTAATGTTAAAAACATTATACAACTAGTCGATCAGCAGTGTTCAGATTGTTTTCTGCCTAATCAAAGAATACATATAATCACAATAAATCTGGTCAACAAGAGCAAACCGATTTAATGGGTTTTAGGGACCCAAAAACCTCAGTATCTCTTGCGGCCCTGTTGTTTGTAACCACCGAATTGCAGTCCAACAACACTCATTTGGCTTTCCCCCACATGCCATAAAAAGTCCACACAGGGTGGCGATTGTTTCCTTTCCACCCCAAATGTCACAATGACGCAAACAGTTCTCTGTTAAAATAAAAAAATGTTTATTTGCGAAAATGTATGTCAGATTGTGTTTTGATACATTGGACACAAAAAGCATCAGTTTAGTGCCTTGAGAACACTAGCCATACAGAGGGGTTACAGGGAAGTGTACAGAAAAAAAGGAAATGGAAACAGTGCGAGCAAAAATGAAAAGAGAATAAAGACGTCTGTATTTGCAGTATTTAGGGACCATTGCTATACTTGACGGTAATAATGTTTTTTTTAGGGTGTGGCTCCTCCACCAATGAGTATAGGCTACACATTTACATTTACTACAGACTTACATTTAGCAGTTTTTACATACTGTACACTTTTATCTTAGAGGATTTACAAATGAACAACATAAGATATTTCTTATACATGAGCACACACACTATATAATAATTTTACTTTCCCCATTTGTAGAGAGAGAGAAAGAGCGATGGAGAAAGGAACAGGCTATAAAGGAACAATGTAGAGATTGTTTACACTTACATTAGCAATCACACCGAATGCTGATGCTCCTCCTCCTCCGCCACTATATAATCCTGTCAGATTTACCACAAATATATGTATATTAGCTTTAAACAGCACCACAGCATTTATTGTTCACTGATTTATTTGAGATAAAAGGCTTGTTTATCTCTTTTAGGCTTGGCCGTCGTTGTGTGAAGCCACCTGTTCCTTTCTCATTTCCCATTTTGTACAAATTATACGATGGGTTCATGGAAGGAGCAAAAAGTAGCCTACACCGGAGCCAATGGTACAGCTAAAATATTAGCCCATTGAATCTTATCAATATTAATAGAGTTATAATGAAAGCATTTGTAACTCATAAAATTGCTCTGCCAAGATGAGATAAAAGGAATCAAATCATTAATGGGACGTTCATTACTGAGTGATGAGCAGAGGTCATTTCTGGTGTATAATCCCACAGGTTTGGAACCCAATTATTTTTTTACGGTTATCAGGTCAATGCTGAGCAATGGATGAAAGAAAAAGTGGAAAATTACCAGTTTTACAACATGGGTCAAAGACGAAAAAGGGTTTAAGCATAAATACAATAAGTGTAATACTGCTTTTAATTGTTGTTGTTAAAAAAAACTTTTAACAACTTTTGTAATTTTACATTTTTTTAATTTGCCACTATCCTAGGTTTTGCCCATTTGTCAATAAGAATGTTTACTCATTTAAAGCACAATAAAATGTAATACGCTCCCTTATTCTTTGATATATTTTAATATGTACAAGTCAGAATAAGCATTTTGTTTGAATTTGTACATAAATATTGTGTTACACTGAATGACAATGTAACATTATTTCAACCAAATTTTGACATTTTATTCTCCAAAAACCATAAAGTAGGCATTTTACTTACATTTAATGTGCTTTCTATGGACATAAAATCTATCTTGTAAATTTCTTTTGATGGGGACATCTTAACGTATTTGACCCACATAGCAAATGATAAACAATCTGAAATTCCAACACAATCTATAGCTTTTTATTATTTTATTATTCTATTCTATATTAACTATTTTATTTTACAAGATTAATTCATAAGTACAGCTCTTGCCCCAGTGACGTAAGGTTTAGGTGTAGGGCTGTATTATTGCTTTTTTCCAGCAATCGTTAGAAAAAGTTTCTAAAGTCTTACATTTTTAAACAATTCATATCGTACAAATTCATATGAAATAGCCACTTAGTAAAATGGTCCTGTTTTCCCGTGTAATCCAAGTTCTCAAAAATTTAGATTTAAGTCCAATTTAAGGCGAGATGTACAGTATATAGACCACTTTGCAAGATGTAAACACTTCCGGTTTTAGTTTTTTAGTTTATTCATTTTCTTTTTAACTCTAACATAATTGTTACAGATAACAACAGATAATCCCCCATTTACTCCCATAGTAGGGAAAATAAATAATATGGGAGTCATTGGGGGATGCGATTTGTTTAGTTACTGACATTCTTCCAAATATCTTCCTTTGTGTTTAGCGGAACAAAGAAATTTATACAGGTTTGGAACAATCTGAGAATGAGTAAATGATGTCCGAATTTTCATTTTTTGGTGAACTTTGTGAAGTTTCTCTACAACATGTAATAATTTAGCAGGACCAAAAATCCCAGCGACCCCCTTCATAGGGATGGTCGAGGGGGCGAACAGCACACAGTACATACAGTGTGTGTGTGTGTGTGACAAAGACGAGATGTGCTCACACATGGGGAAGACTTCACAGGAACTCATTAACGCATTCAAGCATCCATCGCAGGCAATGACCTAGAAATGAGGAACAATTCCACAAAGGGAAAAACAAGACAACAAAGACCTTCTTTTCTACGGATGGCATCCACTCAATCAGATGGATCAAATGAGAAAAGACACTGAAGAACAACAGTTTTGGAAATATCTCAGCCCATACTCCTAAAACTGTGTCCTCTGAGCATAACCATCATGTGAAAAAACAGTGCAGATATTAACGCAAGGTAAGATTACAAATGCTTCAGTGAATCTTGCTCAGGGCATAATAAATAAGGACATGCGTAATGAGATGCCCAGGCAAGCGAATGAGTTATAAAGGACGATGGAAGACAAAAAAACAATCAAAACCAAACAAGGTGCAATGGATGAAGTCTTTGCAGGACTCAACAATGTCTGAACTGAACTGTCTGGTTCGCATTGTGGTGTGGCACGAAGTGCTCATCACTCATGAAATATTAATATGACACATGGACGTTCAAAAGAGTTACTGTTCATTGGTGCTTATGAATCATTTATTAGAAAGAAGTGTGGGTCTGAATGATGTCATCGACTTAAATATGCATGAGAATGTCATTCGTGAACAGCCTTCAAGCCGCCTTAAAATAAGGAATGTTGGGATAGAAAAGGGCCCTTCCCAAACCACTGCTATAAAATGAGCAGCACGCTATTCCCTAGATTATCATTATATGCTCTAACGTTAAGATATTTTTAATTATGTTTATTATAAGGGGGAGTCCCAATAATTTTGGCAATAGTGTATTTAATCTGAGAAAAAGTTAAATTTCTACTGTAAGGCTGTGGTATATAAACCTCCAGACCCGTAACCAATCTCCAGCTGCACTGTTGGTCAAAACAGGCGTCCTACATCATTCTCTAGACTCTCAAGCCATTTTGCATTTCAGCGTGTGACCTCATGAGGCCCACGGCATTATGAATGCCTAACGTTGAACTGGCCACAGCCTTCAACAATACCCTCTGTGTGCTAGAAAAGCACTGTATTGATGATTTGCAAGCCTGATAACAAACACCTTCCCCAAGATAGAGCATTCCTTAGGTACGGTTTATAAAGATCTCTAGAACAAATCCACAAAACAGAATCACACAATAGCCGGGTTTCCATCCAAACGTAATGCAAATCTTTGCAAAGTTCGCAATAACGGGAGGAAAGACTAATGTGAAATTGCTGCGTTTCCATCAAGTTCCTCGAACGGATCCCAGTGGTATAGAGGGTATGGACGTGTGAGCCTGAGCGTGCCCTCCTGGGTGGCAAAATGACTGCTTACAATATCAGGAAACGCAATTCCGCGCAACATTTCAGTGTCCAGGAACACCCGATTCCTTTGTAAGTCGTAGAGACGTCGTAAGGATCACCGTCGAGTCCAGCTGCTTGTAATTTCTTTGTTTCTCCTATTCTCCTCAGCTATTTTGATGCGTGTTTTACCACTCAGGGGAACGTGTCCTGGCGCTCAAGGGGGGCGTGTCCCGGCCCGTTCACGTGGGAAAGTGACGTCAATGCATGCCCTCTATTGGTAACCTAGTAACGAACAGTAAATAAAAAAGATCTGGAAACCATAAAGACACAATCAACGGTAACAGCCGCTTCGTCTCATGGCTTTAATGTTCGCTAAGTCAGATTTTATTCGGCAAATTCTTTTCCATCTCCCATGTTTCGCATCAACTTTTTTTCGCAAAAAAGAAAAACCACCTCAAGCGAGCGTAAAACATTTTTTGCAAATTAATGTCTGATGCGAAACTCCAAAACACGCTTAAAACCAGTGTGATCAAAACACAATCTTCTGTTTCAGTGAATGATACATTTATCAAGATGTTTCATTACTACCCAGATATCTTGAAGAAATTCTCGTAAGCCGGTACGACCTTTCAGCTTCTTTTATTAAAAAGTGATATCTTGGCTAAAACAACATCTGCTCCTCCGAATTGAAGAGCATCGTACAATTTCTGCTAGCAAATACAGAGTGAATTCAATACTTACATAGCAAGGGACCTAGGCTTGACTTTTAACCGATTCACAAGAATCGCCAATGTCCACAAAAAACAAACCCTACAAACCGCTAGTTCTATATATTACTTTCTGCAAGTCTTAAAGACAGAACATAAATACAAAAACAGAAACGATCCGATAAAAATAAAACAAACTCTAGGGGTAAGAAAACTGTGCAAAAATAACAGTTGCATGTGAATTAATTCATAATCCTTCAATACTTCTATAAACGTTCACCAAACTATACATGATACTCACGTTTTCTGTCGTAAACAGCAATAGGTATTTGAATCTCTAAGATCATCTGTCCTTTAATAATTTTTCTGTATCCATATTTTCAAGGTTTGTGGGTATCTCCCCCCAAAACAAAGCCTAACATAATACAGTGTAAAAACAAGAACTGCACATCTTAAAACTGTGTAAAATAACTTCTCTCAAGTGGTTTATTCAGTACGAAGCCCTTTGTAATGTACCCGCACCTCACAGGTAGGGGTTCAACCTCAACAGTGTGTTCCCACTGTCGCTAAGGTAGATGGCTCCGTACGGACGGTGCTGTACGGCGAAAGCTCAAGTTCGGTGGTGCCATCCTGGACATTTTCATCGCTGGTGGCGTCGGAGGACTTCATCGGCCCGCATTCCTCCAAACAACAACAGCAGCAGTCCAAAAAAGCCTTACCGAAAGGCCGACAAAGCACCAAAAGGAGCACGGGCGTAAACGCGGATTTGCAGAAGAGCATCACCTGACTCACCAGATGCAGGATGTCCAGCGTGCGACGCGGCACGCTCGTGGCCATGTACACCGAAACAATGTTGCTGATGTTCTCCGGAATAACGCAGAAACCGTACACGATTGCCAAAGCCACCACCGTACAATTCATCTGGCTCTCCAACTGGATCTGCTTGCGGTTGCCACGGACGCTGGCACGCTCGGCTTTGGAGATCTTGCGAGCGCTCGCCACCGAACTGATGATGGTGAAGACGGTGGGCAGGCAGAAGTAGCAGCCGAAGTACCACCAGAGACGGGCGCTGTTGTAGGTGAGGCCGAGCACGTAAAGAGTGTCCGGGAGGGACGTGGAGATCCGGACCACGCAGTGCTCGCATGGCGTCACCTCCGGAGGCTCGCGTTCTTCTCTAACCAGCTGCCGGATGAGGAGCTCGGGCAGGGCCAGGAGCAGAGCGCCGAGCCAGATCACAGTCAGTTTGGCCGTAGTGGAAGTGCAGTTCTCGATCATCTCGTAGTACATCTGGACGTTGCTCGCAGCACGGAAACGGTCAATGCACAACGCGCACAATGTAAATGTTGTGACTCCAACAGAAGCCACCTGGGAGGCAAAGGGACGAAGATGTTTATTACAAAAGAAGTGTTCTAAATAATACAAATCAAGCAGAAAAGTACACAGGGAGTACTTTCTGCAATACAAACAGGAAACGTTGATGTTCAAATAAACAGATTTTAATATGCGGTTAGTTCGAAGAAGAAAAAATAACAATCCATCATTTACTCACCCTCACGTCATTGCAAACCTTTATGAATGTTTTTTGAAGAATGTTGGTAACCAAGAAACATTGGCTTCCATTGACTTCCACTGTATGGACACAAAACCACCGAGACATTTCTCAAAATATCTTATTTTGTGTTCCACAGATGAAAGAGTCATATGCAGGTTTCAAACAACATGAGGGTGAATCAATGATAACATTTTTATTTTTAGGTGAACTATCCCTTTAAAGCCTGGTTACCGTAAATTTACAGTAATTTCTTCTTTGAGGAACAAATTGAAAATTCAGCATGTTTTCTCCATGTGGGCCATAGACATCATTGTTTTGTTGAAGTATTGTGATCGGGTTAGCAGGTCATGTTGAATCAAGGGTGTAGACACTGGAGCTCTGTGGTGTGTCAGGAGATTAAAGCCACGATAGTGGCACCAATGGGGACACTTCCTCAGAAACACATGATACAATCTGAATGCTGCCCGAGGGCAACGCCACTACCTCTTTGTGTCTCTGTAGACGAGACACTCCCCCCTCATACTACAGTATATGAGCGAGGAAGACAAAACACACGTCTATCCTGAGTGACCTACACGCATTACATGAATTATGGGAAAACTTGCTGTAAAATGCACAAGTTCAAAAACAAACCTGGTATAGACATATCGAACTACATTATGGAACTATGAAAATATACGTTGAACAGCACTATATAGAAATATGGACCAAATTATGTGCATTGTTTGATCATTTACAGTCCTGAAAGATATCGAACATGAAATCTAAACTGATGCCCTACAAGAATATTTGCAGTTTTTGACATTTTGAGGAAATTTTATACCGGCTATGGAACTGATCTTGCGATATTTATTTCTATTTTAATTTCATCTTTCGATATTATATACTGTCATTCCTCTCTGACTTATGTTATTTTTATTTATGTTACTTTTGTGATGAAATTGATAACACAGAAAAATCGCCAGTGTTAAAAAAGGTCAAATTAACACGCACAGTGTATATATAATCCACACTCTCAAAGTGTGAATTATATAAACACTGTGAGTGTTAATTTGACCTTTTTTAACACTGGCGATTTTGCTGTGTAGTAATAGTAAAACAATACTAAAATTGCACATCGCATTGAGTTATTATGTGGATTGTGGTTATATATGTTTGGTTTTGGAAGTTCAATAAAAACATTCATTAAAAGGTAAAAAACATAATTCCGCATCAACCTGAACACATCCAATGGGATTTACCTCAATATAAGGAATAATTTTACAGGAAAACTCCCCAAGCAGCCAATCCTTAGTGAGCTCGTGGAATATCACGAGGGGCAGGCAGAAAAAGAGGTTGACAAAATCCCACAGGGCCAGATTGGCCAGCAGTGAGTTTGAGATGCTCCTCATGTAGTAATTGTGACAAACTATACACATGATCGCAATATTCCCGATAATTCCCACGGTGAAGATGACGACGGATATACACACGACGGCATATGCGCCATACGAGTCACCTGTCACGGGGTAAAAGGGGTTCTTCACACCTGGGGTCCTCGAGCTGGTGTTAAAGGGACCCAATGGAGTATACGGTTCCTCATAGTCTTCCACAGGTGAGACGTCCCACTCGGGGAGGGTTGTGGGATCATCTGGGAAGTTTGTGGGTTGGACCTGCGCTGCAGGCTTCGGGAATGTCTGAAGTTTATCCTTGGACGACTCAGTAACTCGATTCCTGTCTTGTTCATTTCTCGTCTTATTCACCGTCTCTCTTTTCTGTCGGCGATGACCCACTTTGAAGCCACTTTTGTCGCGTACTTGTCTCAGAAACGACTTGGTTTGACTGTATTTGTCCAAAGCGCGAGCGTTTTCGTGTTTCTGTCTCGACGGTCCTCTATTTACAGTGACCGAGTCATTCTCGGTTATTAATTGAATCGTTTTGATCGTTCCAGACAAACCTGGGGATTGTATTTGTTCGTCGTTAAAGTTATCGGAAGTTGCACGTCGTTTCAGGCTGTCAGTCCTGACTTGACGTGATTCTGAAGTCAAATAATCGACGTCTGAATTGACATCGGTCCCGTTAGGAATACGCGTGAAAACCACCGAGACTTCACAACACACCAGCAAACAAAACACGCGCAACAGTTGCATTTTCATCCTGTTTTTCTTGTGAGGATTCCTCGAAATATCCTCATATGTAAAATCCAAGATTGTTACGGAAAACAAATGTCAAGCTTAGTCCTCGTTGGCATATTTTATAGATAGATATCTCTAACGTTAGTTCATTTCATTCATTTAAAAGTGTTTAACAGCAAAAGTGAGTAAATCCAGAATCTGGTCTTCTCCAAGTTTCCCCACAGATGTCCGGTCAAATAACAAGTAAGTAGATTCAAACAAAGCTAGTTTGAGCCCTTGGACCGCGGACACGTTAACAAGATCTTGTCATTGAAGAAAGACCATATGTGAAGGTCATGGAGATCCAGTAAAGTGAAGATGTTTGAGTGTTGTCCATGTCCGCCCGCGCGCTCCTGATGCAGCCCTTCATGTGAAGCTCCGTCAGCACGCGCCGATCGCAAACGTTAAGTACAATACAGAGAGACGAGCGCCGCCTAGCGGACTCAAACACAACTTCATCCTATTTGTAGAGCATCAAACCAACTGTTAGTTTCACTTTTTAGTCAAGACTGCTTGTCAACATGCCACACCTATATCCAAAGAGGTGCCTTAAAGGGACAGTTCGCCCAATAATGAAAATCTGTCATGAATGACTCACTCTCTCTCTCTCTAGTTGTTCCAAATCTGTATAAATGTCTTTGTTTGGTTGAGCACAGAGAAAGATATTTGGACGAATGTTTGTAACCAAACAGTTCTTGGACCCCATTGACTACCATAGTAGGAAAAATTACAATGGTAGTCAAAAGTGACCCAGAACTGTACATTCTTCAAAATATCTTCTTTTGTGTTCAACAGAACACTTAAATTTATAAAGCAATTTCCCCTACTATATGGTAGTCAATGTGGTCCAAGAACTGTTTGGTTACAAGCATTCTTCCAAATATCTTTCTCTGTGTTCATCAGAACAAAGACATTTATACAGATTTGGAACAACTTGAGGGCGAGTAAACGAAGACAGAATTAAAATTTTGGTTATTAAACTATACATTTAAACCAGGGTTCACACACCCGTAGACTTGAATTTCAAAGATCTTCAACGTTTGGTGTTGTAATGGATTACTTAATAACCAATACTGTATAGCTGATTTACTTTTAACAATTATGAAAAAACAATATTACATTTAGGCTCATTTGCATTAAAAACAACAAGTGTACAAGTAACTAGTACAGTGTAACAAATTTGTTGAAATTCATATGAAAAATATGTATTTCAAAGTGTAATGTTTACTGCAGGTTACAGGTAATGTTTCGTTTAATTTAGAGGGTTAAAGTTTAAACTCATTTCTAAGGACGAAATGTAATTTAGGAAGTAATTAAAAATGATTATTATGATATTAACACATTTTTTGAAGTAACTTACTCAACACTGTTCATGATTATTTACTAAGAAATTATAAAAGTAAATTTTTTAGAGATTATAAAGAGCAAATATAGCTGGTTAAATATTAGTGCTGAAAAAATAGGCATTACAAAAATGTATATTCATCTTTACAGAATATATTTCAATTTACCAAGTGACCGAGACAATCTATAAATAATGAAGAAAGAAATCTAACGAGCGGTTTAATAAATACAATGTTTATACATGCTTTATTTTTATGTGTCTGGCCACAAAAATATATTTACATTTCTTCACACAAAACATTTTTGAAATGATAACTTTCCTCTTTTCCTTATAACATCACTGTATTACAGCAGGAGTGCCTCTATGATTTCTTTACTTTCCTTTAGTTAACTTCTCTCACTTCTGCATCTGTGATTTGGTAGCAAACTTTATTTCTGCCATTGTCTTTCACAGTGTAGACGGAAAGACAAAGATCCAGCCACGGACGTTCTTCTACAAAGAAAAGTACAGAAAAAGAGATTATTTTTCTCATTTAGAAATCAATATGTGACACATTTCCAAAAGTGTTGCACTTGTTAAGCATTTGAGAGATTTTTTCTTTACCAATATTGCTTCCTTGCGGTTGAAGTGTGTCCATGATAGTCTGAATCCTCTCCTGCACATCCTGTTTAGCTGAAGCGTCGACAGCAGAAACGCTGAAGAACCTCTCCTATAGGGAATAAGCCAAACAGGCGACAATCACTCCAGTCTTTTCCAAAAAAAACCCAGCCCCCTCTACCGGTCAGGTAGTATGCCGTCTTTTCTTTCTTGCTATTCAGGCCTCTTTAATGAAATGACAGTGATGTACGATTTAGACTCACAGCATTCCTCTCCCACAGCAGTGCCTCTAATGTGTCTGTGTGGTCCTCCAGTTTAAACTCCATTAACAGTCTGTACTCCATTAGCTGAACTCCAAGAGCTGTGCGACATACAGATGAGATGTCTGAATATATACAGAAAATATAATACATACTGTATATACAATAAAGCTTTCAAAGATAAAGACAGCATAAGTGCACTTTACATATAAACAGCAGATACGGTGTAAAATTAGGACAGTGGACACTTTCTGATAGTCAAACTTAGTCAAGCACAGTGCAACAACAGTAAAATATTTTGTTACCACAAAAATGCATTTAAAACCTGTACTATAACAAAACTTTGCAATTCATATCTTGCTCATAAACTGCTTATTTTGACAGAACACACCGTCACCTCTAAATAACCATCAATGGAAAAATATGGTGTTCCTTGGAAGGTTTCTAAAACAAAATCTATTAAAACATTTCTACTGACTGAAATCAAATAAAACATTGGCCTAAATACTGTTGGAAAAACTAAACAAAAACTAGAAATGTTGCATCAAATAAACTGAAATAAGTTTGAGTTAAGGCACCAGAATTATTAGGCAGCTGCTATTTGTGACAGACGCTATTTACACTATTTACCCCAAGTTTAAATAGCGGTAGGTTGTTTACACTAAATGAAAACGGCAGCATTTCTTAACACTAACCGAAAATAGCTGTATTTTCTTAGGATTAAGTAGAAATTATATGCTATTGGTTACAATAATGGCACCTCAGTACTGTTGTGCATTAAACATTATGCAATAATAACAGTGTAAATCATTATATACATATATAAAAATGATTAAAAGATGGCAACTTATTGAGATATTAAAGCCCTACACCTACAACTGACCTTACCCTAAACCTAAACTGTATGAATAAAATGAATTTTAAGTCTTAAATCAATTTTATTGAAAACAAATGCCTTTATGATGATCTGTAATGGGATAGAAAAAGATAAATGAGCATTTTCAGCGAGAGGACCCCAGTCTCCAGTGCCAAAGCTATACAGACTTTACACCTTACGCCACTTGAAATGGCGTCGTTCTTACACTTTCTCTATTCCAATCACATATTGGTGGGCGGAGCCAATGCAAATAGTCTCCAACAAGGCAGAGTAAAATAGACACTCCGAAATTATGAACTGAAAATAAATATTGAATATTGAAATTAAATTAAAAAAAGCTCATTTAAAATATTGCGGAAACTACCATAAAACAGAAAAGTAAACTCTGGTGCCATGCTAACCAGTCAAACCTTCAGCCTTTGCTACAAGCTTAGGAAGCCTAAACGGTTGAGGGTTATCTTGATTTTCTCTAAGGGGCAAATTGCTTTACAGCTAGCAGTGATCACACAACAAACAAGACAAAAGCACAAAAACATCCTAACCACATAAAACAAGTCACGCTGAACAATTAAGAACACCAAAGGCAGCAAGAACAAAAGAGTTCTTTATAGGTGACAGAGTACCTTCTGCAACCGTATGCTCATCCCAGGTCTCCACTCCAGTAAACACAGGGTTCTCAAAAGTGTTTAAAGAGCACTCTTTACACCTGGGAAATACACACGCACGCCCAAAAATATATACAATAACTACACACGAGTGATCTAGTTTTCACTGTGGGTAAATCATGTTGTGGTAAGAGAATGTGATGATCTGAGGAGTTAAAGATACAGGAAGCCCTGTCCTCTCACCCGTAATATCTTTTATCTCTGCAGAAGAGGAAGGGAGCCGTGAGGTCTATCAGATTCATCCTGCCATTGTCTGATCTCACGGGAACCAGGTTTTTGTGATCACGTGATAGCATGCAAACCTCATTCAGGGTCATTCCTGCAGAGAAATTGTTCTCAAGGCATTTTAACTTTGTGAAAATCTTTGGTGACTTTTTTAATTTGGCTTGACACCGAATTCCCCGGACTTACCCTGGACAAAGATGAGCTGGCTCTGAGTGTCGTCCCCCACCATGTCAATGGATATGTACATTGAGATGTTTCTGCCTTGTTTTGATAAACTCGCAGAGGACCTGGCGGCCCAGGTCTCGTGGCAAGGCTGGTAGCCTCTCGCAGATTCACAGAAGAGTTCAGCAATTGTGTTGTCGTCTGGGACCTCTCTCCTGTCGCATTCAAAATTTAAAAAAGTGTACAATGACTTTACTTTTAAAAGTCAAATTAAAGTCATTTTTAGTATTATATCAGTGCCTTGGATTATTATTTGTTATTGGATGATCTATTTTCACTGACAATACATTTTCTAAATGCATCATCATAATTTTTTTAAATATCACGCATGACAAGTGGCAAAGCATGAGATGCTTTTTTTTCAGATATGCAAACTTGTGATTATGCTTCACAGCCACCAGGTGGCCAACAAGACCTAACAAATGCATAAGAGAAAATTGTGAATGGCAGTCAGCTCTACTCCAGCAAAACATAAATATATGCATAATATACTGTATTATTCTTAGAACAGCATATCCTGGATCCTGGCTGGGATATTTAAAAAACAGAAATGTTAAAAAGGAACTGTGTATTAAGCCGAATGCAGTAAGTTTCAAACTCACATTATTTTACATTTGGAGCAGAAGAGCTTCAGGCACTGGTACAGCTGTTGCGGATGGTACGTTTTCACCTGTGCACGGACGTGACACACCAGCGGGGGTGTGGAGCGCTTCACCTGGGCCAACGTGACACGCTGCGATGTGTGCTGGCATGTTCGCACTGAACATAAACGAGTAATGAGTATTTTTAGAAATATTTGCCATACTCCAATAAGCAAGTAATTAAGGATACATTCACATTAACGGTATCAGATTTAACTAAAAAAAGATGCTTTCCTGTAGCTAAGTGGTTAGAGCATGGCACTTGCAATGCCAAGGTCATGGGTTCGATCCCAGGATTGCACATACTCCGATACAAATGGATAGTATAATGCAATGTAAGTCGCTTTGGATAAAAGCGTCTGCCAAATGCATAAATGTGAATGTAATTGTGAGTAAAAAAACAGTAAAGCAATAACGTTTTTTGGGGGGTTTAGGAGTTGAAGTGTGAGGTGGGTGACAGGCTGGAGCTATCAAAAACATTTTTAATGTTATTAAAGACAGTAATAATTATGAAGAATCTGTGCTACACCATCTTCTGCAACCGTTCTGCATGCTATAATTATTACAATGGCAAAGCAGAAAATTACAGTTTGATGCATCTCCCTGTGGACCTTTAAGAACCGAACAGAACACGAGCATAACAAAAGTGTTTCTCAATACAGATAATCATCTATATCGAGCAATTCTGTACTTTGAGAGAAAAAGTCATTTGGCCCCTATATGTAGTCACTTTGATAAAAGTTTATTGAATAATTCAAGACTCGTAGTCTGTTGAAATTATTCAAGAAGTAATTTTAAGAAAGTTTAAAGCAACACTTTCATTCAACGTGACACTTGTATTAAAGTAATACAAAAATTGTTTTAGATTCTGTTCTTTCACCTGTAAAAGAAGTTTCCACATCTGCCTCTCCATCTAAAAAGAAAACATAAAATAACTTTAGAATAGATGATAATGTTTTATTCCATTTTTAATACATTTGTGGTAGGCTTTAAGAAAGTTTTCAACCAAGTCATGTATAATTTCATCTGTACCTGGTTCTTCATCATTTCGCATGACTAAAAGAAAACATAAAAGAGATGAACTCCAATTTAACAGAAGTAACATTTATATGACTTTAAAACCCAAAACGTCATCACCAACCTACAGACTCCGGTGGAGTGTACCACATCTCCAAAAGAGTGTCGTCATTCACTTCGTCATCGTCCTCCAGATCAACATGATTCTCTAACTGTCTGCATATGGATCAGTGAAGATGTGAGAGATGATGGCAGAATGTCAGGAAGACAGCTGGGGGGCCCGCACGGGTCATTTTCAATGGAAATTAAGTGTATCTGGGCTTATTTAATTTCCCATCAAAAATACTTCCCAGATCAGCAAATTCATAAAAGCATAAGCAGAAAGTGCAAATGTAAGTGTTTCTGTAATACATTTATGTCCCAGAGGTTGTTTTTTATTCAAACAGATTTTCTTTATTTATTAAATTAAACCTGTTTCGAAATGTCTTTGCATTTATCTGCTACGTTTCAAATGCCTTTTATGTTGAATTTTTATTGTATTAAAACATACTTGTGCTCGCATGTTTTCACCAAAATATTTTTGCGCGTCATGTTCAATCATTTTCAAATGCAGTAATTTTATCAAATTTCGTGCATGTATAAAAATACACTGCGTCTCTATTTTTTAGTTTATTTTTCAAAAATCATGTTTTTTTATTGTGCATTCCAATTAATATCAAACTGCAGTTGGTTTGTTTTGATTTAAGCCATAATAATTCAGAAAAATACAGCTAACTAACACAATAAAAACATGAACAAAAAAAAACATGATTTTGGTTCTCTCTTTTTGGAAATAAACTCTTCATATACATACATATCATTCGAGATATGAAATGCCCCTTGGCAAACCAAAGGACAATTTTAAATGACATTTCCACAACAGGATATCATCAAATACAAAACATATGATGGTCGAAATAAAAAAGAAATGACAGAATGAAGCCATGGTGCATGTTCATTCAGATTCAGAAGAGTGTCAGTAGAATATTAAATAAGTGTTAAAGGTGAAACTGTATTATTATGCAGACACTAACCTCTTTAAAGGCGGGAGCTCTTGGGAATCTTGAGGAATGTTTCTCAGACCTCGTCCATACACCGTGCCCCCATGAAGGTGAAAAGTCAGTTGCTCAGTTTGGTTTGACTGCTCATCTGGGGCTCTTTGCGACAATGCATGAAGGTTGAAGATGCGCAGGAACATCCCAGGCTAAAATCAAAAACACAGAATCAAGTTAGGATAACCAATTTGGACCAACGTTTTCTGGTTTGTAAGGATGTTTGACACAAAATCACCCAGAAGGGGGCGATATGGTGCCAGGGTTGAGCAATGGTGCCTCAACAAAACATTAAGATGAAAAGGAAACGTTTTTCCCTGGTCACCTGATATCGCCATGAAGAAACTTCCAATTGTTTAATGAAACCTTGAATACATTCAGATTTGTGTTGAACTTCTCGACATCAAATAGCCAAGTAGGAATGCGATACAAAAACAATGATATTCAAAACCCTTCAAACATACTTTGGCATTTACAAGTGCCTGGAGCTGTATCATAACTGAATCCTGATGACATCATCAGGTTTGGGCATGAGCCATATCTTGGTTTTCAGGCAATGGCTACAGAATAAAAATTTTAAGACAATAACTCGTTGGATGCCATACGGCTCCTAGACATCGTCTATAATGAAGACATGAATAGACAAACCAAACATAATGTAAACGCCATAACATTAAGTTATTATGTGCAAAGAAAATATTTTATTGGGTTATGATTCAAAACAGACTTATTGCACAATGATAAACAAAACGAGGGAGGGAAACTGCATTCTGCAAAACAGGCTTTCATCCCATATGTGCCAATTTGATACAGCTCATTAGTATCCTGCTTGAGAATTTGTTGGCAACCAAACACTGAGATGTTAGAATGGAGCTAAAAAGAAACATAACTTGCAATGGCGTTTGAGAAAGATGGTCCGCCAATCCTTGTCGTGAAAATCAGTTGTTGAACCCAACTTATTGAACTCGAACGTTAAACCGTTCACTTGAAAAAAGAAAATTCTCATTTAATCACCCTCAAGCAGTTCCAAACCGGCATGCTGCACGGACTTCTTTCTACACAACGAAAGTGAAAAAGGACTGGCTCCGTCAAGCTCCACCAACTAAGCAACCCACTCTTTTAACATCAGAACTTAAAATCACATTCCTTGAGAAACGGTTCAGGATTTGGAATCTACATACGTTTGGTATTCTCCTGCATGCGCTCACTGCACGGTTGGTTACACACAGCGGGGGGGAAAAGTCTGGCTGCTCGGCGCAGGTGTGCGATAGCTGGTGTGAAGCTCCTCTGACGCAGCAGAAGAACAAAAGTGGTCCTCAAGCAAACTCCTTCATTCTGCATGCGAAATTCCATTACCTGATGCTTTGTTGATGTGACCACTAGGGGAACACAAACCTTGACCGAACGCTCATCTGGATGTTAAAAAGCGAACGGGGCAGGGGAGATGCGCTCTGTCTATCACAGAGACAAACCAATTCCCCTAACACGTGCACTGATGAAAGCGAACAAATAGAGCAAAGCGAACGCTTGGGAGAAGTGTTTGTTAAAGGCACAGAAGAAGAATTCAAAAGCGTTGAGGATACAGCCCTGAGTGTGTGTATAAAACATGATGATATTAATGGTATATCACTGAAAAATGTGACTTTGACCAAAATGCTTTAACGTAACGGCCTCCACCCGAACTGCAGCATCCTTCACAACTTTCAAAAAACAGCTCAAAACATACCTGTTCCGCATTTATTTGACTAACCAATAACTGTCTATGTCTTGCGTCTAAAAAAACAAAAAAATATTGTTGTTCACTCTCTCCCGTGCTTACTCCAGCTTTAATCCTCCTAGTAGCATGGCCTTGTAAATTAACGGTACTGCTTAGCGTGTTGACAAAATGTTTATATGCTCTCCTACTTGTAAGTCGCATTGGATAAAAGCGTCTGCCAAATGAATAAATGTAAATATAACCGCATGATTGGAGGTTTATGCAGGGCTACCAAGTGGCAGGGTTGCCAAGTTGGGCTATATTTGAACTGTTGCTGCGGGTTGTTTTCTGCAGGTTAAAGGTGTAAGGGACTTGTTCATCAGCCATTCTTAAGGTAGAATGAATTTACCTATTAACCACTTTAAAGTAATATTTAATTTTTTTTATAAAATATACATTACTTGTGACTGTAAAATGTGTATTTTAGGTATAGGAGTGACATTTGGCAACCCTTGTTTTACGATTAATGAACAAAGGCAATGTAACATCAACCGAAAAATGTGAGCCATTGCAACCTCATTGCTAGATGCCGCTAAATTTCATACACTGGACCTTTATACTACCGTTCTATGACAATACACAAACCAGACATACTATCCAATACTACTGGATTTTAGTGCCATTTTTATTTGGCTAGCACAGGCTAAAGGAATATGGGCCCTCCGTCCTCATAAAACCTACCGGCGGTGCAGGTTTTGGCACTAGCAGTCTAAATCTGCAGCTATTTTCTCAGTTTGTGTCTCTTTTCAAAGACACGCTGCGTTTTGTCAGCAAACACTATGCTTAAGACAGACCATCCAAAATCGTCTGACAGCAACAATTCCTGAAGTGCCCCGCTGCATGCTCGCATGAGTCAAATAAAACGCTGTGAAGAGATTTCTGCTTTACCTGTGCCCAAATTGAACCATATTTTGGGATGTATGCGAGAAGATACCTGGATACATATCGATTCATCTGTTTTAGATTTCAGATTCAGCAAACAAAACAAATAAACAAACAAAAAGCAATTATGGCACTTCACTCACATTCTCTCACGCACATACACGCTCGCTCTCTCAGTGGATAAGTGTCATATGCTGGCTGTCTGAGACGATTATTGGCAGGGGCTGTTTGGATGTTAAGTTAACACAGGTGCTTTGCTTTCTCTCTCTCTTTATGAATAATTGATAGTCACACATGTGTAAAGAGGCAGGATGTCACATTATACTGCATCAGCTCATGCCTCGCTGCAGGTGCATTAAGAATGCTTTAAAGCTGCTTTACCACCGCAGAGGAAAAGTTACAATGTAAAAAGCATCACATAAATCTTAGTATTATCTGCAGCTTTGTGCATAGACGTGTGTCCTCTTACACGGAAACTTCCATACCGGTTTAAAAGCAAAAGAAATGCAATTCCACTAAACAACGGTACAATTTGAATGAGCATATTGTACACCTGTCCTTACAATAACGTGCAACAAAGCGAATAAAAGTGGTTGTTTTTTTAAAGTGTGGAGTGGTTCTTACCTGTGCAAGGCTAGGGTTGTGTTGGTGGTAGTGAGGCGTTGCTATTTGGTTGCTAAGGTGTTCTGAGTATTTTTAGCATGCTGTCATATGGTTACTAGGGTGTCACTACTAGGACATTCCGATGTGGTTGCTAGAGAGGTCTAAATGTTTTTAGCATGTTCCCATGTGGTTGCTAGGGCCTTATTAGGGCATTCCAAGGTGGTTAATATAGAGGTCTGAATGTTTTAGCATGTTGCCATGTGGTTGCTAGGGCCTTATTAGTGCATTCCAAGGTGGTTACAAGAGAGGTCTGAATGTTTTAGCATGTTCCCATGTGGTTGCTAGGGCCTTATTAGGGCATTCCAAGGTGGTAACTATAGAGGTCTGAATGTTTTAGCATGTTCCCATGTGGTTGCTAGGGCCTTATTAGTGCATTCCAAGGTGGTTACAAGAGAGGTCTGAATGTTTTAGCATGATACCATGCGGTTGCTAGGGTGATATTAGGGCATTCCAAGGTGGTTACAAGAGAGGTCTGAATGTTTTAGCATGTTACCATGTGGTTGCTAGGGTGTTATTAGGGCATTCCAAGGTGGTTACTATAGAGGTCTGAATGTTTAAGCATGTTGCCATGTGGTTGCTAGGGTGTCACTAGAGCATTACAAGGTGGTTGCTGGAGAGGTCTGTATGTTTTAGCATCTTGCCATGTGGTTGCTAGGGTGTCATTAGGGCATTCCAAGGTGGTTGCTAGAGAAATCTAAATGTTTAAGCACACATATCCTCAAATATCTGCATGATTTAAGACATCACACAGGCCTGCCGCCCAGTGTAGGCCAAAGTTTCATGGTTTATGAGTTCAAAAAAACACCAATGTTTAAGCAAAAGTGAGAGCGATGTTGGAGTTGGAACTGCCTTTCACATTCGCATTTCCATCTAACTTGCAAATTGTGCATCCGCAACCTTCTAGCACTTTATTTATGTATATTATTTTCGCATGAGGCATCCGATTTATAAGCGGGATGACACATTGAGGAAAGCATTTAGCAACTGGCCTGGGACCAGATGATGCAAATGACTCGAAAAGCAAGCAACAGACAATCCACAAGCCAGACGGGAAAAAGAGAGGTGAGATATCTGGTGTCCCCCTCACTGTTCTCAGAGAATCCTCAGGAGATTCCAGCGAAAGGCACAAAAGCAATACTAGCACTGACGTCAAATGCCACTAAAATAGCCCTTGTGTGCATGATGCCACAAAAAGATGAACAAAATATAGATGAAACTTGTATACCTATTAACATCTACAGCTTATGAATCCCTTTTCAGATTTACTGTTGTGTTAAATGCATCACGAAACTTACACTAAGGTTACAATGTAAGACTTGGAGAAAAGAAGCAACCTCATATTACTAATCGCAATAATTTGTACCAAATATTCAGTAGCAAAACTGACAGTCGGGATCTGATGTCTCATACAGACTAATTTCACCTATATGATGTTTACAGTGTGAGTTATATATGTTATAAGCTGAAGTCAGAAACTGTGTGTGTGCTTGCAGTCCCCACAAAGAAATGCCGCGTTTACCGTGACAGCCGTATCGATTTGGCCCTCTCGCTCCCCTCTCATAAAGCGATCTATCTCAGACCACTTAATCCTAATAGCTGGCTTTATTCTCCTTTTCTTCCCCTCAGCACTGTGCTCAAGCAATTTCACAGAATATTAGAGACGATCGGGCCGAGGGTATTGATAATGGTGGGGAAATATTCCAATAAAACGCAATCGTTTGTGGCCAAAGTTCATTTTGATACAAAAAATTATCATTAGGCATCAAGTTATAACAATATCGACAATCCAAGTGTTTAGGAATTCAAAAAATGTAAGATGTTTCAACGCATTGGTGTCAGAATTGAGATGCTCAGTTTTGTTTTAACCATATTGTTCCATTTTGTGAGTCTGTGAAATCATTTCTACTAGCTACTGTTGGATTTAGGGAAATTCTGATCGCACAGGTAGACATTCAATGAGCCATCACAGGGCCTGAAGGCACCATTTGGGACAGGACCATAGATTCTATTCTATCCTACTCTTAAGGATCAAAAGTCTGAGGTTTATTACCAAGGAACAAATGAAAGCCTCCAGCGTGTGCATTAATGAGCTATTTTTCCTTTAACAAATGGGGATAATATCAGTTTGCGAATAATATATTAGTTTGTCGGATAATACATAAGACCGTAACATTTGTACAGGTACAGTTCTTGTTATGATCCCGTTATAAATAAAAAATGGGAATGCATCTTACTACGGATTTCCATCTTTCAGCTTGACATATTGTTCTTTTTATCTGTAGGTAAGGGTGGCTTATGTATTGGGATATCTCTCTTTCCTGGCAGACCAGCTGATAACGTGTGGCCAAGTGGGTACAGTATGTTTCAACAGCATCACGGCCAGCAGGTGATGGATAGGCCTGTTGTTCAGTGCTGATATACTGTAAAGAAAGGCAACAGATAGAGTGATCTTAAGATCAAGACGGTCTAGAAAGCCATCCGACAGCCTTTCCATTCATCTCATTGGCAGTGACTCAGCTGCCCCATGACCCCCCAGATGTATGTGATTAGATATCCGCCATCTCTGCTCATGCGTTTGAGCCAATCACATGAGCTGTAAATGCCACAGCACAACACGGATTGGCCGATGGCACCACAAGTACATGCACAGTCCAGAGCGTAGACATGAGAAGATGGGTAAAAATGGCACCATTTGATCATTTTAAGAGCCTTCTTCCAAAAATGA
Organism: Triplophysa rosa; assembly: GCF_024868665.1. Lineage (NCBI taxonomy): Eukaryota > Metazoa > Chordata > Actinopteri > Cypriniformes > Nemacheilidae > Triplophysa > Triplophysa rosa. The sequence goes on from NC_079892.1 coordinate 9,809,929, forward strand.
AAACTCCGTCATCCTTTACTCATCATCTTGTCACTTCTGCAGAACAAAAAAGAAGATATTTTGAAGAAAGTTGGTAACCAAACAGCGCCGGAACCCATTCATTTCTATTGCATGGACATAAAACCAATGCAAGTGAATGTTTGCTAGACAACAACATTCTTCAAAATATCTTCTTTTGTGTTCTGCGAAAAAGAAAGTCACAGGTTTGAAATGACAAGAGGATGAGTAAATGAGGACAGAACTTTCATTTTTATAAATGAAAATGCATCAGAATACAACGCTACTGTACTTTTCAATGTCGAATTAAATTAATATTTTTTGAGATTACATCATGTTTATCAAATATACAAACACACACCGAAAGAATTAACTTGTCGAATGGGACATATAGAAGTTGTAGCCCAACAAAACGTCTTCCTTCAAACCCATCAGTTTCCTTCACCCAACTTTGTTCTTTTTTCACAGAGAACATGATAAAAAACACTATTGAAACCCAAACAAAACTAACATTCATACACCACCATATCCTATAGTCTGTAGTCCTATAGTAATATAAATGATTTATAACCCTTTTCATAGTTTAGTCAACATTTCAAAGAAGCGTTTTTTGGGCTGTAAAACTACTGTGGGCCACCATACATTAACGAAAGATAAAAAGAAACAAAAAATACAGACAGTTTCAAAAAATGGCATAAAAGCTCTGCACCTGTTCAAATATTCATAGAAAGGAAGAGAAGACAGAAATGTTTCGGCTAGGTTTGGAGATTATATCTTTCACTCGTTATAAGACCTTCTACTGGAGAAGATGTTTTTGTGGGGTTTCATCGAGTGGAAAAACAGGCAGGGGAGGTTTTCAAGTGCGAACAGCAAACAAAATCAGAAGACAGAAGGGAGGAGAACGCCTCGCAAATGAGCCGGTACAGGATGTGCCCACGAGAATCTCACCCCGCACCTTATTCATCATTAAAGGTGCAGGGTGGGTGCGTGGGTCTCCTGCACCGGATGGTGCTAACAGGTAGCGACGGTAAAACCTTGAGCAAAAGTTCACAGTAATGATCGCAGATGATATTCATAGTTTCAAAAGGTGGTGCTTGTGGGTGGATAAAAAGAGGTCACTGCTTCTGTACAGGACAGGTTTCTCATTGGTTGACATTTGGTAACATTTGGCCATGAAAATTTAAATTTGTATCAATGGGTGACATTCATAATCTTGTATTGATAGAGTCAACAAGGCCAAGAGCAAAACTCACCTTCAGGCTTCGAGCTACCTCAATGTGATTATCGTACACCAGAACATTTGCTGTCAGGTTCATCCTGTCTTTGGCGACGGTGGATTCTCCCTCTACAGAGTCGGGTGGGACAGCGACATTTAACAGCGGATGTTGACACTTGGTCCCGTCCCACACCTGATAACAGCGGACAATCAAATGTTTGACTTTAATAATACTGGATGTTCGACGTTTAGGGACAGTTCACCCAAAAATGAAAATTCTGTCTTCATTTACTCACCCTCGAGTTGTAACAAATCTATAAATGTATTTGTTCTGATGAACAGAGAAAGACTCACCATTGACTACCACAGAAGGAAAAGAGACCATGGTAGTCCAAAGTGCCCCAGAACTGTGTGATTTACTACATTCTCCATAATATCTTCTTTTATGTTGAACAATTTTTCCTACTATGGTAGTCAATGGTGGCCAAGAACTATTTGGTTACATGCATTCTTCCAAATATCTTCATCAGAACAAAGACATTTATACAGATTTGGAACAACTTGAGCGTGAATAAAGGAAGACAGAACTTTCATTTTGGGGTAAACTGTCTCTTTAAAGCCTAGTTTAACTTTGAAAGCACCTTCAGCAGGACGCAACGGCTATCCATGACTGCCTTTGCCAGCAGCTGGCAGGTCAGATTGAAGTACATACACGGCTTTACCACAGAGAGAGGGACAGTGAGATCATTGGACAACACGGACTGGTCGGCCGCCCACTGGCGAAGCTCCTGCACTCTACGTTTTTCAGATTCTACAAAGTGAAAGGATTTGCTGGTGGAACGAGGCACCACGGGGCTGTCGATAATTCCATCGAATGTGACGGCGGACCAACCACGGCAGGTTATCAGCATCATGGAGTCGTTGTACAGCTCTGTCTGGGAGAATATGACAAAAGACACATTTAGCCAATTACAGCCCTAATAGTTTGATGTTAAATTAGACAGTATTGACACGGTATGCTTTCTGAGACTAGATTACTTTCGGCAGACAAGCTGTTCTGGGATAACTGTTGTGAATATTCCTAAACAAGCCTAATAGATCTCCTCACCTTAAATCTGTGGAGCCTGATAATGTCTCCGACTTTGAGGATGACTGGATGATCGTCCATGTTTTTAGCGAAGATATTGCAGCACACTTTGGCATCAGATTGGTCCGTGATCTTTATCATGGAGGAGTAATCTGGAGACAAAAACTAGTCAATTTATACATAATGTCAACTGGTTTTTAGTTTTGACTTCTTCACTTTTTGGAGAAAGGTTTACTCAGATAAGCTTACTAATATAACAAAGTTAGCTAGCTGCATTCAGGTAACACTGAACTTATACAGTATAAAGAACAATAAAGAATAAAAAAGTAATAATAAATCCTCAAACGTTTTTTGAAATATACACTCCTTAAAATAAAAGTGCTAAATGATGCCATAGAAAAACATTCTGCTTGTATGGTTCAATAAACACTATAAAATAAAATAAACACTATTGATATTTTCATTGTACGCACACGCTGGCCGAAGTTAACCTCCGGCTTGTGTTTGGTTATAATATAAAAATGTATTTTGTTTAATTTATATTAATATGAACTAATATTCATATTTTATTGTATATTAATTGTATTAAAGGGATACTTCACCCAAACCTGAAAATTCTGTCATCATTTACTCAACTTCGAGGCGTTCCAAATCTGTATACAGTGCCTTGCAAAAGTATTCATCCCCCTTCATTTTATTCACATTTGTCCTTCTGTAAGTTTCTCCCATCTCCATATATGATCATGGAGCTCAACCAGAGTTATCATCAGCTTCTAGGTCACCGCTCTAACCAAGACCCTTCTCCATCGATGGCTCAGTTTGGACAGGAGGTCAGCTCAAGTACGAGATCTGGTGGTTCCAAACCTCTTTCATTGAGGATAAATGGAGGCTACATGCTTCTGTGAACCTTCAATACAGCAGATTGTTTTCAGAAGTCTTCCCCAGATCTGTGCCTTGATACAATCCTGTCTCAGAGCTCTACTGGCAGTTCTTTTGACCTCATGTCTTGGTTTCTACTTTGATATGCATTTTCACATTAAGTGCGTTAGACATTGACAGTTCGCATTTTACCAAAAGTTACATGTCACAGTCCAACCCATGACCAGTGAACTGAATGCGCTTTCTATGAACTGACCCATGAGAGAGCGGTACTCTTGTAATTGGTTTGTGTCAGAGTCCCTTGAGAAGCATCTTACGAGTATCAACAATCATGTGCTAACCCCGCAGAGTGCAAACCTCACTGTTCATCATTCAACAAAAGCCGTAACCCTTTACAATAAGGTTGTATTTGTTAACGTTAGTAAATGATTAGCTAACATGAACGAACAATGAGCGATATGGTTTTTTAGCATGTATTCATCTTTGTTCATGTTAGTTAATGCCGACACAGTTGTTCATGTTAGTTCATTGTGCATTAACTAATGTCAACAGAACTAATGTCATATGAAATTCATATGATGAATAAATGCTATAGAAATATTGTTCATTCATCGCTAGTTCATGATAGCTAACGAATTAGTTACTGTTAACAAATGAAGAGTTTGGATCCAAAATGAGATAACTTTCAAAAATCATGTTTTTATTATGTTATAATGTTTTTATTGTGTTATATTGTGTTAGTTATTATGGCTTAATTCAAAACAAACCAACTTCAGTTTGATTGATATTAATTGGAATGCATGAGTTTTGTAACCAAACACTTCAAATATAATCTTACTGTAAAGTGTTACCACCAAAGCAAATTTGAGAGCAGAGCTGAAAAAGCACACTGTAAAATGCAAGGTCAGCACAAGTCAGGGTCACTTTTTGTCTTCGTTTCATCTATGATGTTACGTTCTCAAAAAAACGCAAAATTGACCAATAACCAACAAAAGAAAAACCTTTCAGCGTGTGCACGTGCCTCTAAAACATCTCTCTCGTGACATACCGAAAGCTAAGTTAAACATATTCAGGGACCCATTGTCATTTTTGACAGCCATTTCAAAGGTGGCTCTGAAAAGTCATTTAGAAAGTCATCTTTCGTCTGGCCCTACTCTCAGGAGGGCTCAGATAACAATGGGAGAACCTATTACAGCCTCGCTGGGATGTAGGGAATTCACTGACCTGAGCCTTTAGAAGGGAAAGGCGGTTTAAAGAAGGTCACCACACCGTACACGTTCACCACCGTCTTGGGCTTCAATGCGTTTAATGGAGTATACGTGTATTTGGCCTACACAAACAAAGCAGAAACACTGACATTGCAGGGACCTGAAACATACTCTATATAAGTACATCAACACAATTCTGCAAGACCACTGTCATCAAATATTTAAATGATAGGAATATTTAAGGTTGTCGGAATGAAACTGTTCTGGGCAAACTCTCCGCCTGTCCATGCAGGTTGATACTCAAGCTTGATGTCTCGAAATGTCTTAGAAGGCAATGAAAAGGCAACGTTAAACTGAGGTTTGGCCGCACGTTGAGTATATTTAGCAAAATTGTGTGCTAGCAATTACATACTCGTGTTAAGTATATTTCCAACCCTAATCTCAACAAATTCAATACTTTCAAATAAAAGAACACTTGGCTTCAGACTCTTCTTTATTTAGACTGTATTAAATGTGTCTGGGGCATTTAGCTCTGAATCGCTTGATCTGGATAGCAAATTAGGAAAGACTCTGTGCTCAAATGCAGGAACAACCGATCTAACAATCAGAGAGATGTGCAGACAAAAGCCAACAGACGAAAGCCAATTTAGATGAAGAATCTCCTTGATCTCTGTGGGATAAACGGCACATATGTTATAAGGAAAAAAGGGGGAGGGATTCGTCTCTGATATCTACTCACATACTGCACCTCAGATCTGACAGCAGGGGGGGCCCGGGAGGGGGCGGCCGAGGGACAACCCTTTAAACACACATTCAACAAATGAATGAAAAACAGACATTATTATAGTTTTATGTTAAGCTCAAGAAGAGGATTGTGAGGATTCTGAAGTAGTTGAAACTTACGAAAACACTGGCATCATCACCTTCCATCTCCAGGTGACACGGATGTTCCTTGTCTCTTAAGAAAGATGGAGATTTTCTGATGGTAAAGCCAGCCAATAGGACAACATCCTAAAGAGATTAATTTTTAAAAAGCCACCAATAGGAAATCAAAATGCAAGATCTTTAAATATTTTCAAGAAAAGAATACAATAAAGAAGGTATTCATACAATGAAAGTCAATGGGAGTCAATATTGTTTAGTTACCAACGTTCTTCAAAATTTCTTCTACAGAAGAAAGGAAGTCATACAGGTTTGGAATGGCATGAGGGTAAATGATGCTATAGCAAACATTCACTAACAATTATTGACCTTGAGTGAACGAACTAACCAGTCAAACAACATCTTGTCCCTTTATCACTTAACAACTTAAGCTTTGCAATTATTTTCAGACGTCTGGATGAATTGGGCTGTAGTACTTGCGGACGACTTCACGAGATTAATCCTTGCTCACATATATTCAAAGATCAAAACGATAACATTTAGCTCCACCGCTACACAGCCGCTGCCAAGTATCGTGATAGCTCATCAATTCAAAGCTTTATCTCGAGTCACTGTTATAAGAAACGATATTACACGAGCCAAATGGCAGTTTTATCATCACTCCTTCAAAACGTTGCTGGCAACAAAAACGGATAGCGAAGGTTGTTTGCCACAAAGTCCTTTGATATGCTGCACTTTGCAAAGAATTTCTTTCTGTTGTCGCTGCACGGCGAAACGTTCATGTCGACTTTTAGGGCCGCATATTCGCATCATTCTTGACCTCCAACTCTGAGAACACAAAGACTCAAAGCCAAACCCTAGTGCATTACCGGAAATATGAGTGTCGATGGGAGAACGCAACAGATAATCTTGCGAGGTGACAGAAAAGAGGATCCCTTGGGGAGAAAGTCTCTTTCTCTGCACCATCTGAGAGAGTAAACGGCTGAGTTTTCAATGAAGTCACGTCCCTAAAGGACAATTTTCTCACACAAAGCCATTGTCTGTTGGTAGAAAGTCGAACTGCGCTGCGACCATTGTGATTCTGGAGGAGAAAGGCAGTAAAATACTGGCTATGCAGCCAGGACTTACACTAGTATGACATAAATATTTGGCACTGACGAACGAAGAGCATTGTACACTATGCAAAAAGCTGCAATCCGTCACATTTATCATTTTTTTAATAAACAAAAATGGGTCTATAGAGCAATTAAGCAAGTACATAAAAACAGTGTTCTAAAACTGTAAAAATGATGAATAATTTGAGCTGTTGGGTATCATTTTTCAAGAAATGTCAGTTTAACAATCTCACTTAAATGCTAAAGATAAATACGAAAAAGTAACCTGCAATTCCATGTTTTAAACAGAGGTGGCAATATAGAGCCAACCAAGGTCAAGCCAAACAAGATCCAAGATCCAACCAAGATCATTTTCAGACAGTTTTGATGGTCAGAATATTTTATTTTATGAATATATGAAAATACAATGAATCAAATAAAAAAAGAGTGCCTCTGCTTTCAAACAAACAAAAACAATTTATTATGTATTCATTTTTCCTTTTTTAACACCTCTCAAATATAGGTAGGTTTTTTCGAAACATTTAAAGATAACTTAAAGATAATCAGTGTTTTGTGTGTATCTTTGTACCGCACTTCAGACTGAGACCAAATGTTAAAAACCATAACAAGTTAGCTTAGGGTGACCATACGTGCCATTTTTCCCAGACATGTCCTGGCGAGGATTTGTAACTGGCTGCGTAGTCCGGAGGTCGCATTTGTCAGGCGCATATAAGTCATTGCGGTTTATTATTTTAGAAAAGCAACTGTTACATTTCAAGGTAAGAATGAAACTACTGCATCTTAAGAGAAATAAATATAAATTTTATAAGGTTTGTTAACTGAAATGAGACAACCTTGATGACGTATGCCATCGACAAATGTGAGCTCCGGAGGATGCAGCCTTCAAATTGAGATGCATCTTAGAAATCCAGGCCAGGACGTGTCTGGGAGAAATGGCACGTATGGTCGCACTATGTTAGCTACCACATGCTACCGTATTATTGGATACTTATCTTAGTAGTATAAAATAAAACAGTATCAAAGAACTTGGTTTTTTTGCACATTTTGAGAGGAATTGTGAAGGCCATAGTGCATAATTTCATTCTGCCGAAAGTAGCTTTAACTAACTAATGCTGAACCGCATGAGCGCACTAGTTTCCATGAAAAAGGCCTATGACATAAAACTCTGCCTAAAATGGCTATGATAAAAAAGTTGTTAAATTGAAGCGAAATACTCAAATCGACTTCTACAAACAATCAATAGTACATTAAATATGATAGATCCCTACGAGAAAAAAAAGTTTTCTGTATATTTTTATAACCTTATAACCAAAAAACTCAAAGCACAATATTTCCCAAATATTCATGCAAACATCTGAATGCCTACCCCTGGTCTGACAGACTGGGAAAAGTCCTTGCCAGCGTGCTGAAGAGAATGACGTTGATTGATGTATGTTCAGCGGCGCTCTGAGGGGGGACTTCCTCTGTGCAAAGCAGAAAAATGCAAGAACTGAGTGAGAACAGCTCAGCACGGCACATCTTTCATTTCAAGGTAGCGGCGGCATTTTCGCTACTTTAATGGAACGTTTTAATACAACAAAGCAACCTGGACGCCTGTATGTTTTTACAAATCTTTTAAATCCCCGAGCACCAGAGCCGCTTTAAACAAGATGCGGGATAGACAGCGTGTCGCTGCTGACAAAACAGATCTTCTCGATGCGTCGCCGGCTTGCTCGGGATCTTTGCATTTAAATTCAAATGGCTAGACTCGCCTCTGATCTTGGCTTTAAGCATTTCTGTGCCATCTTTCTGCACGCAGGACAGCACAGGACCTTTGTGAACCAACCTAGCCTATTTAAAGGAGTTAACTCACATAAGCACTTTCAAATAACTAAATAGTTCCTCTCATGAAGCACTGAGCTGCTTTATCGTCGTATAAGCTACGGCGCACACACATACGCATCAACTTCAGCATTTCATGTCTCTTTATTTATTTCTTTGGCAAGGATGATGTACATGCAGCCGGTCTTTATTACAAAATAACCCTTAAGGTCGATTCAAGACCCCTCCACTCGCTGGCTGACTGTACATTATCGCTCACAACAACTGGTGTTGTGTAAAACAGAACAACTCACAAATGTTGTCAAGTTTATAAAGCAGGCATTTCTTGTGGAAAGCATTGAAAAGGCCTTTGGGTGCAAAAATCGAATTCTCATTAGTAACTAACAGCTGTATAGTAATTCAGTATATAAGGTTCAAAGGATGTTTGATGTTTCTTATGGACGCTGTCAATAGGCAAAGACTAAAGGTCCTGAATGGTTGGTTGTTTTCAGAATAGAAACCAATGAATGCGTGACATCAAACCTTAACACATCGGTCTGAGGGGTCAGAGGTCACTGTAAGTCTTGTGGGTGACACACAATGAAGGTGAGAAGGGACCTTAGCATCTAGGTCAGAAGAATAGTTGACCTTGTGAACAGGCCGACAGCTGCAACAGTAACAACAAATAAACAATACTAACATATTGCCAATCACAATTAAGCACTTATGCAAAGAAAATCTGAATGTGTCAAAAGCACTTAATCGCTGCGCTAGCGAGACCAAAGCAACATACCATGACAGAACCTCTCCACACGATAAAGCCCACGTGGCACTGATCCACAAAAATAGACGCTTCACGCGGCTCACTAATTAAGAATGAAAAATTGTGTGCATACGACTACCTGAACCATCTTGCCATTCGAAAAGCAAAAAAAGCTATGACGCGAATCAAGCTAATTAATTCTGAAAAAGGACCACCGGTGTAGCTTGCTGAAATAAGACCTCAAGGGGTTTCGCTAACACAGGAACATGTGCAATATTTAAACCTCTCAACTTGTCATGAAGAAAATAGACGGTATAGACCTGCTGGAATTTCACCTTATGGATGTGCGTACCTCTTCGAGGTCTTCGACATCTGGGAGAGCCTTATACTGAGGGAGCCGATCTTTCATAAACCTTCTTGACTTCGGCGCACATGAGTGTTGTAGGGTTTCAACCTCTCGTAAACAACATCTGCTGGATGTTCAGAAAAGGAGCAACAGTTTCATCTCCTGTTAATTAAAATCAATAGATAAAAATACAGAGATGTGAGGAGAGATGAAGTGAAGTGAAAAGACTAATGCTGCGTTCCCACCAAACGCGAATGCGAGTGATTTACATGTTAAGTCAATGCAAAGACGCGATAGGACATCCTGCGGTGCGATTAGCGCAAATGAGGCGGCGTGAGCATTTGAAGTTGTAAAAAACCATCTTTACGCAATATCAGCTATAGCTGATATTGCGTAAAGATGGTTTTTTACAACTGTCATATATAGAAGCCACTCCCATGACGCGAATTTGCGTCTGTTGTGAAATAAATTTCACGCGCGAATGAAGCGAGTAAACTCAAAATGTTCAAGCGTCCAACTATGCACAAATAGCGCGATTTATTCGCGCAAGTCGCGTTTGGTGGGAACGCTCTATAACAGTCAAGTAAACATCAACCCTTTCAGGAAAACTTCATAATTGAAGAGTTTATCTTAGTCAGTTATAACTGGATGATTATAGTTGATTTTTACAAACATAATGAACATGATTCTCACATGATTAGCACAATTTTTATTTTATTTTTTCCAACAAAAAAAATTTCTTACAAAAAAGGCTATAGAAAGTCTCGTTACCGTAACCATTTAAAACCTGTCAATCCCATAGCAAATTTTGAAAAAAAAAGCAAAGCCATGATGACAAAGCAAGTTTCAAGTCATCAGACATGAATGAATGAATTATATTTTAGTATAATTTTTTAAATGCAGAAAACTACCTATATCGGTAATGAGAATGAAAAATGTCAAGTACACAGCACGACAAGAAAAAAATACGCTTTTAACTAGAAAAATATAAAGTAATATTGTAACGAGGAAGGCGGGACGAGAGCCATGAGGGAACGGTGCGAGGCCGGTGACACGAGTGATAATGAGTGTCAGCTGCACGTTGCACCGGTCTCGCATCTCTCACAGAGGAGCTACGGAAGCATAAAAGGACGAGCGACAGGATTGTACGAGAGAGGACCAGGCCTGGACATTGTGTTAAGTTTTATTTAGGTTTGTGTGGCCGGCAGTTGACCGTGAGGTAGCTGTCGGCCCTTTACTTTCGTTTTGTTGTTGGCTTATTTTATTAAAAGTTTGATTTAATGTGCACCGTTCCCTAACGGCTCTCGTCCCGCCTTCCTCGTTACAATGTGTTAATCTAGTAGCAGTTATTTGAAATGTACTGGTAGATGTGTTTCTTCACATGAATTCAAACTTGAGTAAATATCTTTGTGTGTTGTGTAATAAACAGTCCTTCAAAAATTTTACAGAGGATGAGAATATCAGTCATAGACAGATCAATTTTTATTATACATGAATATACTGTCAATTATTTAAATAATTACATTATTTAAAACTAAATAATACAATGTAAAAAACCAATGAAGGACACTTAGGTACTCCATGCCCAAACACACTGCCGAAACGCACAGAAATGAAGGCTGTAATTGAGGCTTTTGGTGATTATGTAATTGTTTTACCCGTAATTGTAATCCCGATTAGTTTTTAGATTAATTGTGCAGTCCTATAGTAGAAAATCCAATTGCTTTTCAGAATGTTTTAATTTTATTCTGTTTAAATTATAATTCACTGTTTATTTCAAATAAAATAAAAACGGGACGCATTAGCGTGATGAGAATTTCAGCAGAAAAAGCAATAAAATACATATATAAATCATTCCTATGTTAACAATAAGTAAAAGAAAAATCACATTGTCATTTCTTAAAATTTACTGTTAAACGTAGTGGATTTCTAATCAAGATCAAGGCCCAATCCCAATTCTACCCCTTACCCCCACACTTTCCCCTACCCCTCCGTTTGGCGCGTTCACGTGAAGGGGTAGGGGTGTCTCAATTCTCTTTTGGTTGGAGGGGTAGGGGTAAGGGGATAGCCCTTCAAACGAAGATTTTTCGGGACCTCACTTCAAACGAAGGGCTAAGAGAAATTTCCAACATGGCTGCATCGCTAAAGTTTGCTAGCGGACAGCACTGATTGCACGATATTAGAAAATATATTTTTATGTCATATACCCGGTGCATCCGCGCATGTCCTCTGATGTAAGGTTAGGAGCTAGCAACGACGTATGATGACGTATACCAGTGTAGTAGTGGTGTCCCATTTCTTAGCTGAAAATTTGTAACCCTTTACCTTGCCACTTTATTTCAAGGGGCAAGGGGCGAGGGGTAGGCGAAGGGGTTGAAAAAAGAATTTGGATTGGGCCCAAATCTACTCTACCATCATTCTGACTGTTGAGTCTTTGTTTTGGAGGTATAGCTACAGTAGATGTTCATGGGTATTATGGGTTATTGTGTCGAGTGCATCAAAGCAAATAAATTCTATCTTCACTGGCCTTGAAGATGTCATTTTTAAATACACCCAACATGAAAAGTGTGTGTGAATCTGAACTTGACCTCTGATCTTGACAAACTGCCAATCCAATACGATATGCTCAAGTCACTAGACACTTCACTGAAAGAACTGTTGTTTAAAAGGATTGCAATTTACACTGTCATCTCACCTTCATTTTTGAAAAACCATGACAATTTATGGTGACTAAACTTATAGTATGTTTGCATTTCATGCGTTATGATTTCAAACCTAATAAACAAAAAGAAGAGGAGAGGTGTCTTGGCATATTACTTGCTCATTTTGATCTATTCGCCTCCGACCACGCATGGTAGACATCATTACACAGAGCATGAGGTTGAACCGTAGTGTGATGTTGTTAGTGCTTATGAATATTCCTACGCATTTCTCACGGGCACTCCAAATAAGGAAACTGAAACCTCCAAAGTGGAACGGAAAGGACTAAGCCTACACAATGCAAATTGGGCTTTACTGTTAAAACCTGAATTCAGGAAAATCTATACGTGGTGTCAAATTGGTTCCTGAAGTGATTTCTCAATTCCAAACGAGAGCGAATTAACCCAGGCAATGCATTTTTCCTTTTCCAAAACGAGAAATGTTTGGAGCATGTAAAATGAAAATGCCACACAAGTGCAAAATACAATTTGAATTGAACTTAATGGTCTGTGAATGCTTGCTGGACAACATTAAAGGGATACTTCACCCAAAAATGAAAATTCTGTCATCATTTACTCACCTTCGAGGTGTTCCAAATATTTAAACATTTCTTTGTTCTGATGAACACAGAGAAATATATTTGGAAGAATGCTTATAACTAAACAGATCTTGCCCCCCATTGACTCCCATAATAGGAAAAGTTACTTGAAGGTGAGTAAATGACAGAATTTTCATTTTTGGGGTAAGTATTAAGGAGACTAGATTTTCTCTTTGCATTATATATATATATGTTTTTGTTTTTTTTATTAAAAAACTGTAAAATGGAATAAAATTAAAATCCTTAATTATGGTTTAATTTCCATTCGTCAACAATGTAATTTCTGATAATATGATAATAAAGATGCATGACAATACAGCATGCAAGTATTAAAATGACCATCACTGAAAAATAACAAGTAAACAGTAACTCTATTTAAAAACTATGATATTACATTTCTTAAGCAATTTCACTGTGGTTTACCTAGTCAATACAACAAGGGCTTATACTGTATACTCAAATAAAGCAGTTGGGGAAATACACTATTCACAGAAGTATATGTCATTATTGATTAATGTATTCAGGAGGGGGGGGGGGGCAAGTAGGTTAATAAGATACAGTGACTAGAGGACCACCCTTAAGGACCCTTATTACTTACGTGTCCCTTTAAAACATAAACTCACACACACAAAAAAAAACTCAAGGCACAAACTCCCTCCATAAAGTTGGAATGTCAGTATATATGTGAAATAAACATATGAGAAGACAAAAAATAATCATAATGGGATACAATGCTCACCTAACATGCATTATTGTATAACATAATGCTACAACGTCATAACCGTTACAAAAATTAAATGGTCATAGTATAATTATGGTATTAGTAGTAGTAAAATCATAACCACACATTTACCATTGTCTTACTACAGTAACCATACTTTAACTATATGTAGTAAAACTATGGTAATACAATTTTCATACACATATATACACAAACCTGTGCAATGTATACCTTTAGGATACGTGTACAAGCAAACCTGGCACACTTCTGGTGTAATTTGCAACCCCTTATTTTACTTCCATGTGTTATACAGAAGTAAAAACATGAGTCTAAAATAAACAACAGTGTGATGGGTCCATGTTAGCAATAATGCATATATCACAGCTCATAGAGGAAACAGCATAAACGTTCATGACAATGATGGAAACATCATGGTGCTCTTTATTGTCTCTGTTGACCTTTATGTAATTCCGTTTATATTTCGCCGTTTAGGTAGAACAGCGACTGTCATTAGTGTCTGTAGAATCACATAGTGTGAATAATTCATCTTACTTTGCAGAAATGTATCTACAGATAGTCTAAACTCCTCATATTACGACTTCCGGGCATTTTAATCGTATTTAATGTATGCTCGTGTATCAAATCTCCATCTGCATCATACTGAATCTTCGTCGTCATTCGTGCAACTGACTAAAAGCATTAGCATCTTAATATTAAGCAAATGCGACACATAATGTATCACTGCAGCAGTGCAGTAAAACATACAGGAACAAAGATAACAGCGTAAAACACTTGCACAACCAAGGGAAGCAACTTAGTTAGCTTTCGCTAGCTAACTTTTTAGCAAATCACTTAATACAAGTCGCCCAGCGTATTCATTCTGAATACAGATGTGCATTTATGGACATTTTATAACAGTTTGACAGCTATGATTCATATAAACACATGCGTACATCAGTGACATCAAACTCACCGCGGTTTGTCTGAACTTCCTCCTGCTGCTGTTTGAACGGGCGCGTTCTGTACCGGATTCACGTCACTGGCCCCACGCGCATATAAACGGCTCTCACTAAATCCTTGGTGTTTCGAGTCTGACGTCATCACGCAACAGTGTTTTTTTTTTTGCCGATTTTAACAATCATAGGTAGTTTATATAGTTAGAGTAAGGTTAGGGTGTGGGTTAGGGTAAAGGTTTCGTAAGACTTGAAACACCAAGGATTTAGTCAAAACCAACAAGCCACGCCCACCGATCTGACTCGAAACACCAGGGGCATGTTCAAGCTCAAATCGGTGCCCAACGTTTTGCTACGGTTTCCGGGTTGAACGACACGTTTGCTGGAAACGGTTTGCAACGGTGTTCTGCAGCCCGGTATACGCAACAATTGAAGATATTAGAAGAGATGTATTTTGCAGTATTCAACACGTATTTATACCGATTTCATCAGGCTCCGAAAATTCTTCAAAAAGAACACTAAGAATGGCCTTCTCAGCTGCCGTTCAGCTCCGACAAAACGTTGTAAACGTTTTTTAAAATTAAACGGTGGTGCGGTTGAACCCCTGTTGTGATGACGCAAGAGTTGAACTATGTTTCAACTCTTTAAGTTTCAACGTTTAAGTTTAAAAGACTTTACTTGGACCCATTGTGCGAGCTGTCTCTTTAACACCGCGTGGGTTATATAGGTGTTGCTGCTGATTGGGCTGACATTCTTGACACGCCCACCAAACAAGAGAAAACGTATCTCAAACCCCGTTGCAAACCGTTTCCAGCTTGAACATGCCCCTGTTTTTTGGCATAGTGTTAAGAGCAAAACCCTTATGAAACAGCAAAAACGCTAAATGTAAACTACAAAACATCAAATGATTGTTTTGACATAAACAGCAATTAAAAGTTATGAGAGATGTATGTATGGATTTTGTTTGGGGGAAATATATTACATATGAACACAGATCTATTTTTGTCGGTCGGTCTATCTAATGTTTGTCTTTGTTTATTGTTTTTGTTTATTGTGTATTTTAGTTTTAGTTTTACACAACTATATTAAAATTTTAGTTTAAAAGACAGAACTCAAAAAACATGTCCAAATATCAGGGTTTTAAGAATTTTACATATTAAAAGTATGCACGTTTCATTGTAGGCTACTTTATTGGGGAGAATTGAAGAAAATCTTGTGCTATAGCTCCCTTTGATATAATCACTAGTTTAAAACTGGTATGTGATACGCATCGGAAAAACACTGTTAAATGCCAACCTTCCTTACATCTGTCTACCTGCTTAATACTGAAGCGAGAACCGGAAGTGCTGTGCCTCTAGAATCAATGACAGTCCCAATAATCTCACTGCAGAATGTCTGTCTGCTTAAAGGGATATTTCACTACCAAATCAAAATTTCTTGTTCTTCCAACAGATGACGAAGGCGTGTCATAAGGATAGCGTCTTCTCTGGAGGGAGATTTTGTCACCGTCATTTGCCGGAAGAACAAGCCTCTGGTTCACGCGCATTCGAGAGATGACGGAAGCTAGACATCAACGTTAATAGCGCTGTCAATATGGATACTTCTCTTAAACAAACGCATCGATTCGCTTCAGAAGACCTTTGTTAAGACCACGGAGCCATGTCGAGCAGTTCTTTGATGGATGCACTTTTTGGAGCTTCAAAAAATCAATACCCATTCTCTCCCATTCTACCGCTTGGAAGCAAAATGATACGTTGTATTATAACTCTGGATGGATTATTCTTCCAGAACAAAACCATATTCAGTTAGGATACCTTGAGGGTGAGTAAAACATGGGGAAATTTTGATTTGGTAGTGAAATATCCCTTTAACACTAAATTATGTAATACACTGCAACAGGATTCCTGGCTGCCTGCTTGACTGACTCAGACCAAAATCCTATTGGTCACACACAAGAGGCCGTAATTAACACAAAGCAAAAATAATGTGTAAATCAGACACTTTGATAAATGTTAGCATTAATCAATTATTCATGCCTCAGTTGTGTTCATAATTTACACCTTTTCTTGACCAGGCATGCGCATGTTAAATGAGAAATGCACATTTTTTGTAAATTGCTAATTTGCAGTGACATTCACAAGAGAACATGGAAGACGCTTTGCAAACTCTTCAAATTAGAAACTCACATTACAGTATCATGACAGCAGGAAAGTTAGTGTGCTTCCAGGTTGGATAGGCTACTTGATGTACAGTTGTGGTGTTGTCACATACTGAACATAGGTGAGATAATAGACCATTATGGGAATATTTGGTTCTCATATTATAAATGTGTGGGAGAGTTTAACTGAAATTGTCAGTACTTTTTCACACTTATTTAGATTTTTTCCCATTCATCTCCTTAGACATTATATTCTCATGATACATTTTCTGTGGGAGTTTGTAGGCAACACAAATCTCAGACTTTCACAACATATAACCATTTTCTGTAACACAAACATAAAGTAAAATGTAAGGAACATGATTTACACACTTAGTTCCTTGCAGTATTCAAAATCTTATTTTAATGAATCCACGAAGACACAAGTCTCTCACATTAAGTGTTTTTTGTGACTCACCCTGGACATCTGTTTTTGCAAACGACAACAAACGTCAACACAATCGCTAAAGTAGGTGTTAGAAGATTGCACTGTGCTTAGACACTTTGTGACAAACGCTGTATGGTTGACTCAGAGATCTCACTCTTATTGTCATGTACTACCCACATTCTCACTATTGTGAATGTCATTTCTGTTTATCGTTGTGTACCACAAACTTTTCAAGTCAAAAAGTAGCAGAAGATGGCACGGCTTCAAGCTGACCAAATGGGTGATGCACCTTTTTGCTCGATTTCTAATTTTACATAACTGAAGATAAGTATCACCACCTTTTTCACAGTTACAATGTTTACACTTCTATGCAAAGAAGCCCAATCCAAAAAAATACCTAGTGAATAATAAAAACCGAACCCAGTCTCTTTGGAACTGGGACATGAATAAATAAACTTGCATCATGATGTGAACAGGCCCTCCTCTCTGCTCCTGAGATCACATTTTCTTTTTTTATAAACTGTATATAGAAATAGCTCATTCTACGGTAATAAAAACACACCGCTTCATTATGCAAGGTCTTTATACACCTCTGAACACATAGTTATGTATATTATATTGCATTTCTGTCAATAGATCCTCCAAAAAATTACACATTGGACCTTTAACTAACAATGAACAATATAGTTTTTATTATAGCATTATTTAATCTTTGTTAATGTCAATACAATTATTTGTTCGTTCATTATGCATTAACAAATGTTGACAACTACAGCTTTTAATTTAAAAAATTGATATGACCAGAGCTTGGACTAGCAGCTGAGAGGCATGCTCCGACAGGAATGGCCTGATTTTCCTGATGTTGTAGAGCACATACAGTACCTGCAAGTTCGAGTGGTTGCTGCGATGTGAGAGGTGAATTTCAGCTGGTCGTTGAACATCACCCCCAGGTTCCTCGCAGGCTTGGTGGGTGTTATAGTTGAGGATCCGAGCTGAATGGTAAGGTGGTGTTTGGGTATAACTAGGAGTTCTGTCTTGGAGAGGTTGAGTTGTAGGTGATGCTCTTTCATCCAAAAAGAGATGTCCAGAAGACAGCCAGAGACACGGGCAGAGATGGTGGGGTCATCTGGCTGAAAAGAGAAATAAAGCTGCGTATAATCTGCATAAAAATGGTATGAGAACCCATGAGCCTTAATAATTGGACCCAGGGAGGTGGTATATATAGAAAAGAGGAGAGGAGCAAGAATTGATCCCTGAGGAACTCCAGTTGTCAGCTGGTGAGATGTGAATGTCTCGCCTCTCCAGGATACCTTAAAGGATCTGCCTGTGAGATAAGAGTCAAACCAGTTGAGTGCAGTTCCAGAGATGCCCAGTTTGGAGAGAGTGGACAGCAGGATCGGGTGGTTCACAGTTTTCAGAAATGAAATCAACCCCTGAGAGTTTGTGCCTCCAGTCAGCGATCAGCCTGAGGAAGGAGCTCCCTGTAATAACTCCAAAGAATACAAAATTAGGCAGCATAAAAGACTGCAACTTACATTAGTATACTTTTCAGACCTCGGGTCTAAATCGCATCCTATCAATTGAATCAATTCAAATGACGAGTTTGTCGTTTTGGGGTCAATCCGTGACCGCATAGCACGCTTTCGGGTTCCTCAAAGCTCCAACATCAGAGCCTCGGAGACCCATTATGAGCAGGTAATGAACAGAAGCTCTGCTTCAAGCATTTTGCTGACAAAATGCCACATTTCATGGGTTGTAACTTAATGGTGGACAGAGTCATAATGAGACCGCAGAGAACAAGACATCTGCCAATGCTGGGAGAGTGTGTGTGTGACAGATTTCAAAGAGAGATTTTAAAGAAAAGAAAAAGAATGATTATAAGAAGAAAAAGACACAGGAAATGTACTATTGGAATGATAAATTGCATTGACAAGTGCAGATATGAATGAAGAACACTTTGACCTGGGACAATATAGTTAAGCAGAACGTACTGCTCTGTTTCAAGTAACAGGCATAATCTTACATGAACTATTTATGAGCACAATTCAGTTACAATTTTTTTTATCTCTGAAATGTTTTAACCTTATTTTAAAAGTCAAAGTTAAGTGTGGGCATTAAAGAAAGTGCTTAGAGACTTGAAAAGAAACTTCATTTTAAAGTGGTGCTTTCCCATACAAACCTGCTTCCACACTGTTTTTTGCATGGTTGCCAGGACGTTGTTATATGGTTGTTAAAGCGTTGTCAGCAGTTTTAGAGCGTTATTATTTCAAGGTGGTTACTGAGGTATTCTGTATGTGTGTAAAAGACTTAAAGGAGCTCACTCACCCACAAATACTGTAAATCTTCACTGTAAAAAAAATATTTATGCAATTTTGCCGTTTTATTTTACATATTTTTGACGTGGTGAAAATGTCAAATTATAAAACAAGACTGCAAATTTACAGCTGTTGGGCGTAAAATAACATGAAAACATAATTTAACTAACAAACAACAATTGTTCTTATACATTTTTTTCCTGGCGCGATCTGCTGGAATATTACTGTTTTTTACAGGGTTTTTGCATTTTTTCCCAGCAGTTTTATCATCCACCTTACCTTAACAGTCACCACTTATGTAAACAGGTAAATCATACACTGTAAAAATCAACTTGGCTTTGCAAGGCATTTAAGCTTTTTTACATTACTTCAACACATCAAAGTAAGTTAAGCAAGTTATATCAACTCAAAATTAGTCCTTTGAATGACTTGTAAGGCCAAGGCAGCAAAGATTTTTTTATTTGTGAGATCAACTACACTTTAATTAAATCTATCAACACTAACCTTCTACCCCCTTCTCAAGCTTTCAAAGCTGTGTCGGATATATGAGCTTTCTCACAGATCAATCTATAATTTCCATCCTATCAATGGTCAACAGTGAGGAATCCCAGAGGAAACCACTGACCAGACATAGTGGAGACCAGTGATCTGCCCTATTCATTGAAGTAAAGCAAACTTTTGACCCAATTTAAAGGGACGGGTCACCCACAAATGAAAATTCATTCATATTTACTTATGCTTGTGTGGTTCAAATCTTGTACTTTTTTCTTGTTTATGTAAAGCATGAAAGTGAAGAAAAGCACCACAAAAATAGAATAAAAGTACTTTATATTGAAATAAATTTCTTTCACGCTCCCTAGAGGTTTGGAACAACGTCCAAACAAGGGTCCCTTGTCCCATGCATCAGAATGTCCTATCGTGCACATTAACATCTCAGTGGCTTTATAAATAAAGTATGAAATTACATGTTTTTCCCATTGTTTATGGCACTGATTATGCTGTCCTGTTTCATGGCACAATGAAAGCAATGAGTAGCTTTCATTGTGAGTAATTTTATTTAGTCTGTCAAATGTATTTAAATTAATGTGTTATTATCTGCTAAATCCGAACACTTTTGATAGGAGGGTATGGTAATGACCTATTTTAGGATTTGTGTGGCTGTATTTTTCACATCATTTCTATTTTACCCCACCGATATTTGTGTAAGCCTGTAATTTGTCCAACTTGCAATGTTTGTTTAGGCTGAAAGAGGATATAGCCTGAATAATTAATGAACAGATGAACGAGATCATAAAGTTAATAATAAAACAGAAAAATCAATACAGCGCGAGAAGCATTACACGGATGTAAGCGGGTAAACAATATGTTCATTTCAGCCGACATTCTGACCTGCTTCCATGCAAAAATAAGATGTTTTTATTCGATCTATGTTAATTTGCAACTACTAATTAGCAATGAAATGTAGTACACTTTGGTTAAACAATGAAGTCTGAGGACGTTTAATCAGAACCACTTGAGATGAGAACAAACAGTGGTTGAAAAATATGGATGAACTCAACAGGTTACCGTCATGGAGGCTACGCGACTGAAGTCCGACAGTTCCTTCCGCGTTCAATCCGTTGCTAATTATATACAATTACGAAGTGAATAATTAAGATCATCATTATCTCAAGTACAATGTTGAAACGAGTTGAGAAAATGTTTGATTAGGATAATTACCAAAATTATTACACACTTACATCACCTCGTAATTCAGGAAAGTTGTTGACAACCAGGGTTTAACAAACACAACACACGCACGCGCAGCATCAGAAACATGCAAGCAAACAAAGTTAGAGCTTTAAAATACTTTACCAAGAAGATTTCAGTATGAAAATGGATGAAATAAAGCGAGATTACAGAATGTTGGTTGTCGTGATCGGTGCTGGAGAGATCAATGTGTTAGTGTGCAATGGCTCAGTTTGTATTGAACTATTTAGTTTTTTGCAGTGGGTTAATGAGGAATTATTCAAATTAGTGCTCTTGCTTCATTCATTCATTAAATTACTTGAGCAACTTAGCGGAAATCATTCATTTGGTCTTTCTTTATGTTTTATTAAATATTTAAATTGAAAATGTACATTTAAAAAACATCATTTTAATTGTATTTTCTTTACAAATAAACAACGGCAAATTTTACCATAATGTAGAGGCATTTTCAATCTTAAAACAATCTGGAACCTATTTGCAAAAACTTGTGTTGTACTAATAACTTTAAAACTAACTAACACAATAAAAACATGATAACATAAAAACATGATTTTTCAACGTTGTTGGTACCCCTCCACAAAAAATGAAGAATGCACAATTTTCTCTGAAATAACTTGAAACTGACAAAAGTAATTGGCATCCACCATTGTTTATTCCATATTTAATAGAAATCAGACTTTGCTTTTGATTTTTTATTCAACATAATATTGTAAATAATAAAACAAACGAAAATGTCATGGACAAAAATGATGGGACCCCTAACCTAATATTTTGTTGCACAACCTTTAGAGGCGATCACTGCAAGCAAACGTTTTCTGTAGCTCTCAATGAGACTTCTGCACCCTTTTGGCCCACTCTTCCTGAGCAAACTGCTCCAGCTGTCTCAGGTTTGATGGGTGCCTTCTCCGGACAGCAAGTTTCAGCTCTTTCCATAGATGTTCGATAGGATTTAGATCAGGACTCATAGAAGGCCACTTCAGAATGTTTTGTTCTTATCCATTCTTGGGAGATTTTAGCTGTGTGTTTTGGGTCATTATCCTGTTGGAGGACCCATGACCTGCGACAGAGCTTTCTGACACTGTGCAGTACGTTTCGCTCCAGAATGCCAAGATAGTCTTGAGATTTCATTGTGCCCTGCACAGATTCAAGGCATCCTGTGCCAGATGCAGCAAACCAACCCCAAAACATAACCGAGCCTCCTCCATGTTTCATTGTAGGTATGGTGTTCACTTCTTTGAAAGCTTGATTTTTTCATCTGAGAACATAGAGCTGATGTGACTTGCCAAAAATCAATATGAATTTTAGCAAATTCCAGTCTGGCTTTTTTATGCTTTTCTTTCAAAAGTGGAGTCCTCCTGGGTCTTCTTCCATGCTCAAAAAGCGACGGATGGTGCGATCCTTTGCTTTCTCTGGTCCATGTTCAGTGTGGTGCACACAATGATACCAAACAGCACAGTGACTACTGTTCTCAGTTTAAATAGACTGAATGACTGATTACAAGATTGGATACATGTGTGATACTTATTAAAGAAACGAATTAGTTTGAAATATCACTACAATACAATCATGTATTATCTTTTCTAAGGGGTACCAACAAATGTGTCCAGGCCATTTTAGAATATCTTTGTAGAATAAGCAATAATTCATCTCTTTCCAGCTTCTTTGCTTTATTCTATGACATACCAAAGGCATGCATGTATACATGATACAATAGCTTTTAATTTCATCACTCTTCAGGAGGAATGAAGCATTATTTCAATGAGCTGTGAGCAATGAGCAAATTTGAGCACGTCTTTATCTGTTTTTGAAATAAACTCTTTCTTAATTTACTTATTTTTTAATTGATTTATTTTTGGGCCTTTGTCTATAAATTACAGGAATGATGAAAGAAGGAAGCAAGTACTGGCAATCTGATCTCAAAGGAATTCATATCTATTTTATGAGGTGTCTAATTCGTATGAATTCGTAAGATTAGAAATTGTAAAAATAGCCTTTGATTATTAGAAAAAGAAATACCAAAGCCTCACCTGTCACATACGACCCTTCAACCGCCGGGTACATCCTAACCCCACCCCTAACCCTTACGTCACTGATGTGACAGCAAAGCATACTAAAATGTACTAATAATATCGTACAAATTTATACAAATTAGCCACCTCGTAAAATATCTACAAATTCCCGTGAAATTGTGTTGGCACTAAGCCGACTAATTCTTAGTTGAATTAAGATAGTTATGTCGCTTTTAAAAAAATGACCGAGAAGAATACTGGTGTGCATCTTGAAACAAAACAATGGCACTAATATATTTTAAGATATTTCTGGGTAAATTATATTGAGTTAAGACAGGTCACAGATATTCATTTTAGTCTGGGACTAGCCTTAAGCCTTGTCTGTGAAACCGGGCCTGGATGTGAGCCAGACTAAACCACAGTATACTGTACAGTATATTTTCCAATGATGATGTGAAAATCCATCCAAGATTCCCTGATGATTCCCCAATCGTGGTGCCAAAAGGGTAATTGATACCAGGGGAACTAGAGAGATTTCCAAAAATCCTTTTTAAGCCAGCCCCTAAAAGACAACCTCATTCATTTTTCATTGACGCTAAAAGTTTAACCGCTGCAAAATGTATAACTCCACCCCATTCCCTTGAATTATTGATGTTACTTAAGTCTGTAGAACTGTGCTCATCACATTGACCTTGCTATTCTTTAAACAATGTAGAAGAGCTCTGTAATCAATATGTCTTGGACGCATGTTATTCAATGAAGCAATCTTACATAACTACATTGTTTGCAAATCAGCAATGTGTTAGTTTTAGTACATTTATGCAACTCATTTATAGCTTAATGTACAGACGTACATATAGTCCATTGGATCCTTTTTTTCAGATTTCCTTCTCACCTACATTTTTTACATTTTGCAGCTTCAAAAGCACGGATATTTCCATAGGGAATGCAAATCTAGTTAATTTATAAACTTGTGCATTAAAAGAATGCTGATATTGAAACTGAGTTCAAAGGTGCAATGAACAATATCTCAAAAGGTGTCGCTTGGATTAGTTTTAATTTGCATGGTATAATTTTGTTGTTACAATATTCCCTAAACAGCTGTTTAACTTTAAAATCTATTACTTTAGAGTTTGCATAATGCATCATATTCCTTCTATTGTTTTTGTAATGTATGCATGACTTGCAAACAAGTTATATTTCCATAGCTCATATCTGTAAAAGCAGCACACGCACACAATTAAATTAGCACAGCTGACTGGGAATAATCATTCATTGCAGTTCTCGCTGTGACTCATCAGAGCACAAACTTCAGATGAATGCGCTCTGAACAAAAACTAGAAGATATACTCATTTATCCTCTCGTTTCTGAAATAAAAGCCCCTCGGCCAAGAATTCACTCACCTTTGCTCGCACGGTGTACTAATTCTGAAAAATGGACCCATAACACTTGATATTTAGCTTGACGTTAATGGTTCAATAACTTCTTATTCTTCTCACTCCGTAACTTTTGCTTTATGGTGCCATTTTGAGATATCATTGGACTTATTGAGCTATTGCGGCAGATTCAACATTGTACAACCTTTTCACTTCTCACTTATGTTATTTTTTGTAAAACATCTCTCTCGGTGTTGATAGACTCAGTATCTGAGGGGACACACTGTACATAATGGAAATCCATTTATTCAGATTTAAAGAACGCAACAGGGGCCCATTAGACAGATACAATATCAAGTATCAATCTCTGGGACAAAAACTCTACTTTCGGTTTCTATAGAAAATGTGGGATGTTTTATTGGAGCTGAAGTGATGTACAGTATTTTATAAAGACAGCATTATAGTTCATGTCATTGTGACCTTGGTGCTGCATGCCAAATAGAACTCAACTTTTATAGCATGTCAGTTTTGTTTACAGTATTTCTTTGTTTATTACTGTATTTCCTTAATACACATTCCTGGTCCTGGTTCCCCCTAAAATGTAAAATTCTTTCATCATTTACTTATCCTTATGTCAACACAAACCTTTATGAGTTTCATTCTTCTGCAGAACACAAAATATACTTTGAAGAATGTTGGTAACCAAACAACATTATACCCCATTGTCACCCCTTGTATGGACACAAAACCACTGAGACATTTCTCAAAATATGATGATGACTACAGGCCTAAATGATGAAAAGATTTCATGTTTGAGTGAACTTTCCCTTTAAGTACAAGATATAAATAACATTTATGACAAAACTGATATATCATACTGTATGTTTCCTCCGCACAGTTGACTGAACATGCCTTTTCATTTAAATTCAGGAAAATTAATCTTGTTCAAATTAAAATCATAACCGCATGCTTCCCCTCAACCCGCTACAAAGCAATTACCTCACAGTAATTGTATGCAATGTAATACGTTTTGATCTTTAAAGATGTCCTCCAATTGTCTAATTTCATGTAAATGTATTCCCATCATGTTCACAATTATGATTCTTGGTGCGATACAACGCTAGCTCTCTGTACCAGTGCATAGTAACAAAAGATCAGACACAAAGCACAAATAGTCATTTGTTTGAATCAAAATGTATGAAGTCTGCTGTGTGATCCGGGATAACTCGACGGATGAAGCAAAAGCCCTTCAGCATGTCTTTTTAAAAAAAAGATGATGTGTTTTTATTATTGTTAAAGTACTTTCTAGCATCTCAGCTAAATACAGAGACAACTATGGTGATTATTGGCGAGGCATACATTTTCCCTGTATTGTTTTTTTGTATTTTTTAAGAAAAACGTTCACAAAAAGAAAAAATATAGGTAGGTTGTTCATTTCTTCCAATTTCTTCCAATCATTGCAGTTTGTCTGAGAGGAGGCGTGGCTTTTGGAGATCTTATGCTCAACGCTAGCTTGCTATTTTGTTAGCCTCTCTGAAATCGTCTACCCTTCCTTAAAAAGTAAAAAAAAAATGAAAACGGCCATTCTTTGGATGAACATAGATAGTTCATTTCAGGTAAATGAACATAATATATATTTACAAACAGTTTCATTGAAGAAATGTAAAATTGTCCAGGTTGTACATTTTATGAGAGAAAGATTACTTGGATAAATAATTATCAATCATTAGATGACCATAAATTTCTCATTTTAGGTCAATTAAAATATTATATAATATACATATATTATATGTCTTTTTGTTTCATTGCCGAAATATAAATTGTTCATGTTGCACATGTAATGAGAGTAGGTACTTGGATTAATAAGTAAAAGTTGTAAAAAGAGTGTAATTTGATAAGGAATACAGTAAGTATTTCCTCTGAAAAGCAAAAAAAATAGTTCAACATTGAAGTTTTAAATAAAGGGTCCTATTTTAAGTGTGCTCAAAAGCTGCTGTCCATTTACACATTAGACAGAAATGTATTTGTGCCTCATCTACCCTATTTTTAATATCTTAGGTATTAATGGTATGGTATGGTGTGTGGTATGTGTAATGGTATGTTTTTAAAAGTTTTTAAAAAAATAGTTCAACATTGAAGTTTTAAATAAAGGGTCCTATTTTAAGTGTGCTCAAAAGCTGCTGTCCATTTAAACATTAGACAGAAATGTATTTGTGCCTCATCTACCCTATTTTTAATATCTTAGGTATTAATGGTATGGTATGGTGTGTGGTATGTGTAATGGTATGTTTTTAAAAGTGTTGTAGGTAAAAGAGAAGCGGTGGATGTTCAGACTTTCCTCTGGTGTTTAGGAAGACCATTATCTATTCTGCGTTGTCCTTATGACCTCACCGTGACTGCACGGGCGTTATTGATGTGTAAATGTGGGTGGTTATGCATTCCTGCGCTCAAATGTATTCATCTGTCTGACGTCGGCAGGTTTTGCTAGTACTTACAATAAATGGCTTTTTTTCCACCTGAGAAGTTTCGAGCTTTAAAAACAACTGTACAGTAGTTTTCATACTATAGTATGGTGAACTCTTTTTATCTAGAATCAAGGGAAATCTAATTCTTTATTATCTGACTCATTCAAAACACCTCCCGTTTGTCTTACCTGAATTGGTTCTTTATCTTCTCTACACTTTCCTTTTTCTGGTATCGAACTCATTCAAGACCCTATTGATGTAAGGATCATATGTATACTGTGGCTCTCAGTGCGTGAAAACGTCATGGCTCTTTATTTCTCCTTCAATGAGGTCTCTGTGGTATAATTTCACACAGGTTTGAATGACGGATAGAGGACAAGCGAGTAATAGAAGAGTCGAGGTCTTGAAAGAAGCCTGGAACAATAGCCATCAGTTGAACGAAGGAAAGCATATTTTTGCAAGATATATCGTATTTCAGCGTAAGACACCAAAAAATTTTGCAACCCTGAGATAACAGAGAAAGATAAACTGCCATGAAGATGAACGATGTGTCACGCTAGAATTATGTATACTCAGACAACAGTTCACAAACATTTCAACCAAACTTTCAGAATCATTAGCATTCAAAAACTGCTAGAAAGTTTTGTAGGTAATATAAAATACTTTAGATTCCTGATATCAAAGATATGTGTCTACTGAGGAAAAAACTACTTCAATGAGCCAATCTGACACTGTTATCCTAATATTCATAAGTCAGGCTAATGATGTTACATCACCTGCTTAAAGAGAATTCTGTCATCATTGCTCACCCTCTTGTCATTTCAAACCTGTATGACTTTCTTTCTTCACAACACAAAAGAAGATTTTTAAAGAATGTTGCTAACCAACAGTGGCGGTACCCACTGACTACTGTATTGTATAGACACAAATCCAAGTCAATGGGGTCCAGTTACCAACATTCTTTAAAATATCTTCTTTTGTGTTTTGCAGAAGAAAGAAAGTCATAAAGGTTTGACCTAAACTAAAGGTTATATATTTTCAAATACACCGTGATTATGTAAGATCTGTTAAGAACAGCTGCGCTTTACGAATCACTGAACAATCAAAACTCTTTCAAACACTTCTTGCAGTGTCTTGCAGCATCTCGTCTGATGTGTCACTCTGAATAGTGGAACTGTTTCATCATTGAAGAATAAACGCAACATGATGCTGCTTAAAAATATTACTCATTTGATACCAAAAAATGACACAACCTGATATCTTAAAGGGATAGTCCACCCAAAAATGATATTACTCATCCTCAAGTTGTCTCAAATAAACCTGTTTCTTTTTTCTTCTTTCTGTTGAGCACAAAGAAAGATATTTAGAAGAATGTTAGCAACTGAGATTTCTGGGGCACCAAAATTATTGTATATTTTTTTGTTTTGTTAAACACAAAAAAAGATATTTTGAAGAATTTAGGAAAACAAACAGTTCTGGGGCACCTTTGACTACCATTTTTTGACTACCCTAAAAATCTCAGTTGCTTAATTTCTTCTAAATATCTTTCTTTGTGTTCAAAAGAACAAAGAAATTTATAGCGACAACAACATAAACAAATGTTATGTGGCCCAAACTTAACATCCAGTAGACCTCCACAAGGAATCAATAACTGTTGAGTAGTTTGAAATTAATTTAATACAATTAATATACAATGAAATATTAATATGAATTAATATTAATATACATTAAATATAAAATAAATTGTTTTATTATAACCAAACACACACCCGGAAGGTAACTTCGGGTCAGCGCATGCGTCTGATGAAACCGTCTATACAGGTTTGGAACAACTTGAGGGTGAGTAATTGACAGAATTTTAATTTTGATCTAGTTTTCATTATCATCAAAATTAATATTCAAAAATACTTTTCAAGACGTGCAAAGCTGTGAGAACCGAGTGCAAAATAACTGATGTGCAATACTTATTATCAAAGGGTAAAAATTATCCTTAAAATTGAGCTGTAAACTGTGTGGATTAAAAAAGAGAGAAAATGACAGTTCAAGCAAAACTGGACAATCTTGTACTCATCCTCGCGGCATTTCAAACCGCATGACTTTCTTTCTTCTGTGGGACACAAAAGGAGAAAATTCTAATCCTTACAGCTGTTCCTCTGACCCTGTGATTACAGACATGTCAAGGATGGTTTACTAATCCTGCCATATAATGTGAATGGAGACTGAGTCGCACATCAGTTGTGGTAGTTGTAGACTTGTGTTTATTCTTCTAAAGCCAGATACTAAAATTTAAATCTTCGTTTATCACCGCCCCAGCTCCCGAACAAAATATGAAACCATTGACGTTATATTTGACTCAGTTTCAGTCTACACAAAACTATCACATGGCTTTTAAAGAAATACGTCGCATGAGCCCTATTGACTAATTTCACAGTACGATACTTTTTGTAATCGACAAAATGTTCATTTTCACACAAAAATGTTCCCCCATCTCCCTGAGCCCTTTCCATCGCATTCCCACTTTAAGATCAAAGAACCTTCCTGCCATTATAGATGCAAATTAATTAAATTAAACCAGCCAGCTTTCAAACTCCATGAAGGTTAGAAGGATCATTTTTAGAAAGGAGAGCGAGGGAGACGTGGTTTTCATTCTCAGACTTCTCTCGCTCCTCAGAGATAAAGCGCTCTTCACATACAGCTCTTTGCTCTTCTCCCCTCTGCGAACGACTTTTTAACATCATCCTTATTCACTCATGCGACTCTCGCTGGCCAGCACGAGACGGCAGCCGCTCGCGCTTCAGGGGTTCTTCACACTAGTTAATGAGCACCTGAACACTGTGGGACGTCCCGCAATTTTACAAGAGCAGATTCACCCTTTCAGATTTTTATTTCAAACTGATGAAAGTGGGATTATGTATTGATCGATGGTCAAACTGAATGTGATGCATGACACCAAGGGTTTGGCTGCGCTCGGTCCGGTTATCCCGGTGGAAATGTAAATGCTTTAAGGTGATCGTTTACCCCAAAATGAAAATTCTGTCATTATTTACTCACCCTCTTGTCAAATGACAAATTTTATTTTGGGGGGAACTATCCCTTTAACTACATGTTTCCAAAAGCCATTTTAGTTACATTATATAGTAAACATGTAAGTTTTTGTAAATATTTATGAAAGATTTTAGTATACTATCTAGTTTGCTATTTATAAAAAATAACACATAGTTCCATATGGCACTATTCTATTATATTTGTTGTATGTTTACGGTCTAATCTGAGGAGGCCGCTGCATAATGAAGTAACTCATTAGTGGAGTTGAATTCATATCTTCCGACTGCTAATTTTCATGTCTGCGTGCCCAGCTGTCTTCACTTCGATGCACACACGCCCCTCCAGCCTGAACTCACGAATCCCAGCGGTGTGCCCAATTTGTCACCCTCTCTGGCACCGATTTGGGCCTTGTTACCCTCTCGTCTGGCTGGATATAAGCACCGAAAGATCACCCAACCTGATGCTGTTGCTCTGACACTCCTGTAATTACCGACCTGGCAAAAATGAATTAGCAGAGAGAAACACCGTTTTAAAAGTAAAAAATTAAATGAATATGGAAACCAATGATTGATGGAAAACAAACACACTGCTCCTGAAGGAAGGACATTTTTTTATTAAAGGGATAGTTCACTCAAAAATAAAAATACTTTGTATGACTTTCTTTCTTCTGCAAAACTCAAAAGAAGATATTTTGAAGAACGTCGGTAAGCAGACAACATTGGCCCCCATTGATTTCCATTGTGACATTTCTCAAAATATCAAAGAAAGAGTCAAATACAGGTTTTGAATGACATAAGGGCGAATAAATGATGACAGAATTTTAGTTTTTGTGTTATCTATCCCTCTAAACAACAACAGTACAGCTCTCATCAAGATAGACAATTCATGTTTTTAATTTTTAATTGTCTATCACTTCACCAATATGAATGAATCATTGTTTTAGACATCTTTCTGCACTTCAGCCTCTTATCAGATTCCAAGCTGTGAGGTAAACTGAACGCCATTGGTGACATTTTAAAGGGGGAGGAGCCATTCAATTGGTCCCACCCTTACTTTGTTTCAAATACGTCAATAAATCAAATAAAACACTTCAGTGGGTCTATAAGAAGCACCACTAATTGATAAATATACTTCAAGCTACAAATTATGATGGACAGTCCAAAGTCACGCTGCACTAAATAAACATGTCAAACAAAAGATGAATATGGCATGTCCCTATGTTCCTAATTAACACATTAAATATTACAAACCATCAGTAGGCCTATTACTTTTTTTCGAAATGGAAACCGTAATTAAACAGATTTCCCTTCGCCTCCATACCGCTGCATGATGCATTAGCGCATATTGAAACCGATGCAACAGAACAGCACATGTGGATGTTAGTCGTCATTTGCCAAAAGCTGTGCGTGAGATAAACAACAGATGGCCGCGTTTGTATGCAGTCGCGCCTCGCTTGTTTTTTTTACCATTGAACACACCCCGATGATCAAGCTTTGCTTCCATCAAGTATTTATTCTCTCCTGAACGGTAGCGATGCATAACAAATTGCCCTCTGAAGACAGGGAGTTGGCATGCGGAGGCTGCAACGACACCTTGTTTATCAGTCTGCGCTCCAAATGTGAAGCTCAGTGTTTGGGGAGAGGGGCAAAACTGCGCAGATTAGCAGTTGTCATAGAGGATTACATGATTGCACAGCTGGAGAAATGGTCGTAGGACATGAGCATGCCTGCTTGGCATGGGATGACTTAACATATTGATTTATAATGGTGCGGACAGTATAACCTTTAGAAAATAGCTTTGTCCTTTCCATGCATTTCAATCATCAAGTCAGTTATAAAGTTGTGAAGTAGAACTACTCATAGTGTATGTAGTTGTTTTTATTACAGTATCTCTAAAAAATTTGGGTTATGAATTCATCCATGCTGGGTTGTCTTAAAAAATCCTGTAAAAAACGGTAATACGGGCGCCAGAAAAAACATAAAATATATTTTTTTCATGTTCTTTTACACCCAACTTAAATTTGCGGTTTCTTTCTGTAATTTTTTAATGGATTTCAAAAATATGTGAAAATTCCAACCTGAGCAGTGGGTAACAGTGCATTTTATAACAGCTAAGGTCGTTGTGGCTGCTTTTATAAAACGGTTATTCCATATGCGAGGTTTCATAAAATAAAGTAAACAAAGCGATATTTAGGCTGTGTAATGCGGTCAGCCGTTATAAATCGGGGTATTTTATAACGGTTTAGAACTCGGCTCAGCCAATCAGAATTAAGGACCAGAACTGACCATTTTATAAAACTGTTTTATGAGGTGAATCACACAACAACATACGATTACTAGAAAAAATAAATACTGAAGCCCCACCCCTAACCTCGCCCCTAAACCTAACATTACTGGCCCAAAAGCAAATCGTACTAAATGAATGAACGAGCTAGCCAAAATTAAGCACCTCGTAAAATAGTTAGATTTTGCCATGAGATCGTATTGGAAAATTCTGTAAAATAAAACAATAAAATTCCGTAAAATTACAGTTTGCATGCGTCCAAGCACAGGTTAATATACAATGTTCCAACGTTTGTTCTGTCCATATTTTACCCAGCTATTGGTTAAAAACAACCCAGAATATTCTAGAGCTTGTACTCCAACCCAATCCTCAAATTTCTCAATATACTCTTCAAGAGAAAAAAATCACATTTAAACACGTTTTTTTCATTATTATATGTTGAGGCATGAGGCATGACTTACTGCGTAACTTCAATTTGCTAAAAGTGTGGAGTAAAAAAGTCAAGTCACAAGGTTTTCAGTTTTCAGAGAGACCCGAAAATGTCTGAAAATTAAGGATGATCAGTGACGGGAAAATGGACCAATTGTAGATGCCAGTTAGTAAATCCAGCCCTCATGCGGCATTCTTTCCATTTCCCAATTCAAGCTCCAAACCCTTATCACCACACCGATGAAGCTGCCATAGACCGCTATTCCCAATCAAAGCATTGTCCTTTGTGAATGAGCAAGAAGAGCCAAGGACAAATAGAGAATGGTCAGTTTTTTCCTACAGTATGTCCTTTATTGTACTGCTAGTGATGTTGGCAAATAGAAGCTAAAAACCAGTTGTAACTGATTGCTGAAAATCCACAATTGACTCAGAGTTTTGTTGTATTGAGGATTACATGTGTGTTTGTTGTTGATGTGTTCTTTATCTTACTCCAGTATGAAATAACTTGATTTTTAAAGGGGTCAAATGGCTCAAATACATGTTTTTCTGTGTCTTTGGTGTGTTATAAGTTGCCCATGCATGTATTAGACACGTAAAATTGCAAAAATTAAAGTGTGGAAACAAAAGATGCATTCTATCTAAAAGTGAAAGCTCACCCAGACCTGCCTGAAACGCCTCGTGTAACCACACCCCCACAAATCTACATCAGTTCGTGGTATGATTTGACTAAGACCACCCAAATGTATACGCAAGTAAGGTGGGCGTACCTGTCAGCACAATTGCTTTGGAACCAGATGCTCCAAATATGGTAAGAGGCGTTACATTTCCGTTTCAGAGAGGCGGGGCAAAGAGGAGATACAAACATTCATGGTATGTGGAAAATACAGCGTTTTTGAACCTTAAATCGTGTAGACACATGGCATTACATCTAAAACAAACCATAATATTCGTTTTAGCCGTGTCATATGACCCCTTTAACACAAGTTGTGTTAAAAGTAACACAAAACGTGTTGTCCCAAGAAGTATAACAGAAATGTGTTTAACACATCAATGTGTCAACACAATTGTTTTTAGACTATACAGTCAGTACGACCTGAGAAGTCGTCCATGTCAGAAAACTGATTTACATGAATTCCAATAGCACGTAAAGGCATGCAATAGCACTCTGTCAGCCTTTAGCTGTGACATCACCACACAGTAGATCACCACAAGCTTCTCTGAGACTTTATCTCAGTTGGTACACAGGGTTTGAAAGTCTGACTTTCAAACCCTGTGTATTGCACCTGAAGTTTTGTTCCTGTAGCTCAATTCGTAGAGAATGTCGCGGGTTTGATTCCCAGTAAGCACACATACTGATAAAACATGTATAGTTTGAATGCACTGTAAGTCGCTTTCAATAAAAGTGTCTCAAATGCATAAACGTAAAACGTTAAGGCGCACAGTCAAAACTGCTGAACCATCTTTTTGAACAGCACCTTGATAAAGTTGCAAAACCTCTTTTTTTACCATGTTTACTGACAAAATTCAACCTAGCACCAAAATTACTCGCCATTTCCAAGTAGCACATGATTATTGGCATTCGGCGCTTTTTGGCACTTCGTGGCTTGGCTTTGATTCACGCCTTACGCAACCCCTTGAAATAATCATCAGAGAAATGTGCCGTGCACAAGCCCAGCATCTGCCATGGAAATAATTCCAAATATAAATGTTTCAATCTACAATCAAAGAGGTCATTGTCTGCCGAAATGAAACGGAGAGCTTAACAGAAGCACGCGAAAGTGAATATTGTCCCAGTTCGGTCACGAAACACCATAAGCGCCGGCTCCGTATTCATAACCTAGTTTTCATTTCACATCTTCAGCATTGCCATTTACGGATTGTATGTTTATGCACATCAAAGTGAAATGCAGGTGTTTAGCAGAGGCAAATGTGTCAGCGAGACGAAACTGAGATTAAGAAATTTCACGTCTATCTTCTATCTGTGCATGAAATACAGCAATGGACGTTAGCTATAGGTTCTTCAAAGTGTGTTTATTTCATACTCTTTCATTGCTATAAATCAAACGTTCAGTTCAAAACCTCACCAAACGCAATATTGCTTGTGCTTTGATTAAATGTTTTACCAAGGTGGTGAAGCAGTAAACAAAAGCAAGGAGTACATGTTCTGACGGATAGAAGTGAAAACCTGACCCAATAAAGAGAATTACAGACACGGTGAGAAAAAGAACAGACTGTGAGATTGGTTAAAGTACGTAAACAGAAAAAAAGACAGCAACTTTAAAGTCAAGATCAAAACTGATATTGTGCTCGACAGTGCATTCAAGCTATACATTTTATAAGTATGTTTAATGCAATATGTTTAATCCTTGACCTCAGAAAAACCTACAAAGTCAACGACTTATAGTGACAATTTATGCTTCATTTCCTGGTTCATATTGCAAAGTGAGAGATCTCTGTGAAAATATGTGCTGCTATGACATTCATCAAACCTCATTCTGTTTCCTACTAGACACAAAGACAAACAAATTACTTTTATGCTGAATGCAGAAACAAACACTTTCAGCTGAAAAGCATTATGAACATAAGAACCGGTATTGACTGTATGGTTTTATAAAGAACATCCGCAGAACCTCTCTTTTTTTAAGAACCTTTGACTTTTAGAGAAACAAAACAGTTCTTTACGGTTGCTTTATGAATAACCCATAAGAAACATTATTTTTAATAGAGTAAAAACCTAAAAATGATGTCATTAAACATCTTTTAAGTGGTTGTCATAGGCTAAACCTAACATTTAATTTTTTTAATTAATTTTCATAAACCCTGTTTTTCATTGGGCATTCGAAATGGAAATGAAATTATAAAAATGAATAAAACGGAGTTATCTGTTTTTGCAAATGAACTAATACACACACTCACACACACACACACACACACACACACACACACGCACACGCACACACACACGTATTGTGTATTGTGGCCATTTCAGTCCAGTGTCGGTTGACAAAGTCCTCCAACAGCATGTGAAAGACTGACAGCATGACGAGACACATGAAAAATGTGATAAGAATCTAGGTTTTCATGTAAAAAAATTGTGAACTTTTTTTAAATACATGTACAAATATTACTAAAGAGTGAATATGAACTTGTTTTCTTTGCCGTATTTGAGGTCACAGCATCTTTTCTATCATTTTGACCGGTTTTTCCAGTTTTTATTTTCTGCAAATATATGCAAATAGAAACAACATTTTTATAAGAAATATTGCTAGAAGTTCACAGAATGAAACAAAAAGATAATTTTACTTAAACACATACCTATAAATAGTAAATTCAGAAAAACAAACAAACAAAATATATATATACAGTAAATAGCAGCATATACAGTATATTTCAAAATTCTCTGTTTTTCTAAAACGGATATATATACAGTATATATATATATATATATATATATAATAAGATGTTTATACATCTTGTAAAAATTATATTAAAAAATTTGAAAACTTTGAAGAAATCAGATTTCTGTTTTTCATACGGTATTATGATTTGTTGTATACATTTCATTTACTTGCTGCGGCTGTTCTTGTGCCTACAAAAAAAATCTGTAAACCGAGCAGATGCCATTCATGTGCAAAAATCTGTATGTCATTCTATTCGACGTGAAAATTATAGTGCTCATGAAATGCATATAAATGAGTAGCACTGACACGGTTCATTCATGCTGTGATTCATGGCGACCTCAGTTGTAAGTAGTATTTGCATGTTATGTAGTAGCTTTGATCTGCCATCCAGGCAGCTTTACTACTTTTGTATACATAAGCGTGGCAATTTCAATTCAATTCAATTCAATTCAATTCAATTCAATTTTATTTATATAGCGCTTTTCACAATGTGCATTGTTCCAAATCAGCTTTACAGGAGCAAATAAGAAAAACACAGAAAGGTAAAACACAGCACAGTGCATGGTGTTTATAGACCAAGCAAGATCATTATAATAAATAATATCTAATAAATAAATGAATAAATAAATAAATGCAGTCTCCCGGTGAGCAAGCCAACACTGCACTGCTCTGCTGTGGCGAGGAACCCAAACTCCAATGCTGAATAATGGAGAAAAAAGAACCTCGGGAGAAACCAGGCTCAGCCGGGAGGGCCAGATCTCCTCTGACGTGTCATAGCTGCACTCAGTGACCCCGACCAAAGCCACCGAGCAATTTCAACACAGACGGGCCTAAAGGAAGTCTATTATAGATGTTACAGAATGATCCCGAAGTCAGATTACTTTATACTATCAACAGTAACATCAAGAGAATACACAAGAGAGTTTCATTATTTAAAGGTGCTGTGTGTAATCTTTTTGGAGGATCTGTTGACAGAAATGCTGTATAATATACATAACTATGTGTTCAGAGGTGTATAAAGACCTTACATAATGAAGCGTTATGTTTTTATTACCTTAGAATGAGCGAATTCTATCTACATACACCGCGGGTCCCCTTACATGGAATTCTCCATGTTGTTTCTACAGTAGCCCTAAATGGACAAACTGCTCTACAGAGTGCGTTTCATAAATAC
The DNA here is from genome assembly GCF_024868665.1 of Triplophysa rosa. Classification (NCBI taxonomy): domain Eukaryota; kingdom Metazoa; phylum Chordata; class Actinopteri; order Cypriniformes; family Nemacheilidae; genus Triplophysa; species Triplophysa rosa. The sequence goes on from NC_079892.1 coordinate 9,847,026, forward strand.
TTTATCTCCTTCAGCAAAGAAGCAAAACGTGACTAGTTCAGTGACCATAGTTCTTCGAAAGGGAGGGGTGGAGTGAGCCATCGGTTGCAATTTCCAACCTCGCCGCTAGATGCCACTAAATTTCATACACTGTACCTTTAATTCAAAATTGACCTTTTTATGTGCTTTTGACCTTTAGGAACACACCATCAGCGATCGGGAGTTCAACACTAGACTATTCTTCCTTATTCTTCATTAAAATGTCCCAAGGCGCCATGGATACATGCAAGCAGTCTTTTCTGAATGCCCGCCGCTATCTTTATTCAGCACATGCGCTTGTTATTTCAGGCCCCGTCTCAATTATCACCCCGGAAAAGTAATTAACTTTAAGTCGGATGTTGACGATATTCTTTTCATGAACCGGCTATCTTCTGTGAATCTCCGTGAGGAACCTCCCCAGCTGATTGGATCGATATGGACGTGGCTAGTTTTTGTAAAACCACATGCAAGTTCAAGAGGTTTCGA